>NW_026606298.1:1287500-1597500 GCF_029834395.1 Sorex fumeus | reverse complement strand
GCAGGGTTCTGGGGACAAATGTGAGGATGGAAACAGGGTTGACTGGTGCAAAACAGGCACCTTAGCCCCTGTACTGTCTCTGACTTTAGTTGTTTTTGTTTGTTTTGTTTTTGTTTTTGTTTTTGTTTTTTTTTTTGCTTTTTGGGTCACACCCAGCGATGTTCGGGGATTACTCCTGGCTCATGCACTCAGGTATTATTCTTGGCAGTGCTCAGGGGACCATATGGGATGCTGGGAATCGAACCCGGGTCAGCCGCATGCAAGACAAATGCCCTACCCGCTGTGCTATCACTCCAGTCCCTTGATCTAGATTTAATAGTGATCTTAAGGGCTGGAGCTCTCTAGGAGAGCCCGGCAAGCTACCGAGAGTATCTCGCCCGCACGGCAAAGCCTGGCAAGCTCCCCATGACGTATTCGATATGCCAAAAACAGTAACAACAAGCCTCACAATTTGTCGTGAGAAGTTACTGGTGCCCACTCGAGCAAACTGATGAACAACGGGAGGACAGTGCTACAGTGCGGTGCTACGGTGGTCTTGAGCTCACAGCCCAGTTGCCGCAGTGTCGCTGCTCTTGTCTCTGGGACATTTGCTGTCCAGACCAAAAGGAGTGGCCAGAGTCCCTCTGAGTTCTTCCCGCTGGTGTTTTGCTAGTCCTCAGTGATAAGAGCTGAGATCATTTCTCACTAAGAAATTTTGAGGGTGAAGTAATTTTATTGTGCTCTTACACAAGCATGTGGAAAACATTATGGTGCTGAGATAACGTCTCATACCACACTGGAGCTCCCCTCGTGGGAATGCTGGAGCCTGGATGGCCGGCTCCTGCGTGGGGGCCTCTTCTGCAGGGCTGTTCTGCCTTTTGCTCGACTCTCGGATCTCTGCACCTCCAACAGGCCAGAGGAAGAAGCAAGAACTTATTTTGCCTGGAAGCTCCTACGTGCTTTCCCGGAATTGGCACCATGCCCTCTGTAGGAACATCTGATTAAACTATGGTCTCCTTCTAAAAGGCCAGGGACACGGAACACCTAGTCCTGGCGGCTTAGTCGCTGGTGCGGCTCACATAGTTTCGATCCTGCCTTGGTACACAGATGCTGCCTTTGGTTTTTTTTTTTTTATGTTTTATTTTATTTTTGTTTTTTGGGTCACACCCGGCGATGCTCAGGGGTTACTCCTGGCTCTACGCTCAGGAGTTACTCCTGGCGGTGCTCAGGGGACCCTATGGGATGCTGGGAATCGAACCCGGGTCGGCCGCGTGCAAGGCAAACGCCCTACCTGCTGTGCTATCTCTCCAGCCCCCAGATGATGCCTTTGACAGCAATGCTAGTTCTTGGAACGAGAATAATTAAATGCTCTTAGGAGTTAAACTTAGGCTGTGTCGTCCTCATAGCCTCCAGAGATTAGGGTGTGATATAGAAACACTTCTTCATCTAGGAGATTCTAGAAAGTCAGATTTAGACGATTTTAGAAGATTCATAAGGAGCCATCAAGGCAGCCTTTCCCTTGCTTCACCAACAAGAAAGCACAGCTTTAAACATAGTAAAGGGATGGACAGGCATTTCAGGGTAAGCAAAAGATAACGTCAGCATCAAGAGTTGCGTGAAGAGGCTGGCGTATACAGAATTACAGCACAGACTGTGCCAAAGAATTTTTCGGCTGAGAGTGTGTGGGGGCAAGAAACTTGGTCTCTGGCGCCTGATTTTGCCTTTCCCTAAAATGGGGCCTTGGTAAAATACACCTCATAAAACTTTTATAAAGAGTTGCATCACCAAACTTAAGTTCCGCCTATTAATATTATGTCACGGGAGCTGAGGTGAGTCTGGAGAAATATAAGTTAGAAGTATTGCATGCCTAAGATCAGTGACTAAGAGCTCACGTCTGCAAATTACATCCCATGTACCAAATCCAGTGCTTCGGCTTTTGACTTAAATAAACCCTGAACATAATGAACGGATCCATGATCAGCCTTTGTGTGTTGCCTGTGGTTAGCTGTGCATTCCCACCGTGGAGGTAGAGACCGCATGGCCTAAAAAAAAAAACTAAAATATTTGTTATCTAGTGCGTTATGGAAAATTTCTTGACACGTGCCTGGGAGGATGATCAATGAAGATACGTGGCTTGGGTAAGAGTTTGTTTGTTTTGTGGGGCAAGGGAGCACAGGCCAGAGAGCTGACCATGGAGTGCCAGGGATCAAACCCAGGGCTCCGGCATGCAAAGTATGCTCACTGGCCCTTTAAGTCACTCCAAATCTTTTGGCCACTTCCCCAGCACACTGGGTATGCATCTTGCATTAAAAATTTTTTAATTATCGGGGCTAGAGTGATAGCACAGTAGGTAGGGCGTTTGTCTTGCACGCGGACAACCCGGGTTCGATTCCCAGCATCCCATATGATCCTCTGAACACTGCTAGAAATAATTCATGAGTGCAGAGCCAGGAGTAACCCTTGTACATCACCAGGTGTGACCCCAAAAAGCAAAAAAAATTTTTTTAATTGTGATTTTGTTTGGGGGACCCACCCTCAGCAATGCTTGGGGATCCAGGCAGTGTCAAGAATTGAACTCAGGCCTATCACATTCAACACCTGCATCAGCCCTTGAGCTCTTCCTTCAGACCCAGGATGTGGGTTTAACAAAGTCCCTTGACTTCTCATAGCCTGTTTCCTGCTCTGCAGAATGGAAGGAAAATGGGTACGTGCCTCACAGGGTTGTCATGAAGACTAAAGGAGTCAACACACACAAAACACTCAAAACCGAATGAGCTTGTTAGGGCTGTGAAAAAAGAGGAATTAAATGGAGGATGTAATTTAAAAATGTAGTTCAGCTAGAGTATATCTTTATTTTTACTATATTTAAAGTAGCACTGTAGCACTGTCCTCCCGTAGTTCATCGATTTGCTCGAGCGGGCACCAGTAATGTCTCCATTGTGAGACTTGTTACTGTCTTTTGGCACATCGAATATGCCATGGGGATCTGCCAGGCTCTGCCGTAATGTCTGATAATTGTCTTTCCTTTTTTGACAAAAAGAAAGAAAGAAAGAAAGAAAGAAAGAAAGAAAGAAAGAAAGAACCAGAATGAGCTGACACACACAAAACTCTCCAAACAGCCTTCATACATAACAGTTTTCAAGTCTGTGAGCAGGTACTCTACTAGATCCAGGGCCAACACGACTGTAAGAGCCATAGGCTTGGGGCTGGAGCAATAGCACAGCGGGTAGGGTGTTTGCCTTGCACGCGGCCGACCTGGGTTCGATTCCCAGCATCCCATATGGTCCCCTGAGCACCGCCAGGAGTAACTCCTGAGTGCAGAGCCAGGAGTAACCCCTGTGCATCACCGGGTGTGACCCCCCCCCAAAAAAAGAGCCACAGGCTTTCGGGAGCAAGGATACCCCAAGAAACATCACTTCATGCTTTCAATCAGAGTTTAAGCAAAAACGCAAGACAGGACGCAACGTCTATACAACAAAAGCCTCATTAGGGCAAGTCTTGCTCCATGCTCTTCCTTCAAGACTGGCAGGGGTGCCCAGCACGACAACAGCTGTGGATGGGAACAGAAAGGTGCCCAAGGAGAGAGTAAGGAAGTTTATCATTTCCAGCTGTGAGAAGGAGCCCCTCTCTGCACCACGAAACAGAATAAGAGGGTAAATGGGCAGTTGCTTTTTCCAGGTCTTTCCCTCACTGCCCTCAGTCCCTGGCAGGTCCAGCTGGCCAAGACTGGCTACCCAGGAGAGTAGAACACAGCTAACACGACTTCTTGCTGCAGGCATTTTTCCCTTTCAATCGACAGCTCTAAGCATTGGTTTTCTCTCATAGAAAGTCAGAGTGGGATTGGGGGGGGGGGGGAGGCGATGGGGGGATGGAGAGGGAGGGATACTGGGATTAGTGGTGGTGGGAAACGGGCACTGGTGGAGGGATGGGTACTCGATCATTATATAACTGAAACCCAAGCACAAAAATTTGCAAGTCTACAACTGTACCTCATGGTGTTTCACGAATAAAAATTTTTAAAAAAAAGTCAGAGAAATGTACAAAGCATGATATCTGATCTTCTGAAGGCATATAAAGGTAGAGTGAAACATGAAAACATGTGCCTCCCTTAAAGAATTGGGGCTAAAAAAAGTCTACGGGTGAACCTGGGTTGTAGCTCAAGGATAACACCCCACAATGACACCTGAGACCTGGGTGCAATCCCTGGTACAGCACAGGGACTGAGCACAGGCCTAACCAGTCTGAGGTGCTGAGTGTCACCCCCAACAAAACACGGAGCCCTCACACACCCCCCACCCCACCTCCCTCTCTGGTATCCCTGCAGCACTGCCCCCAGGCAGTGTCAACAACAGCAAGAACAAAAGGTTAATGACCTCAGACCAACAGTGCTTGAAAGCCCCTAAACCAGGAGGAGGGGAAGGACCTGGTGAGAGCTTCTCAGATGCTCTGATTAAAGAAAGACTCAAGTCTTTGGAGGCAGAAGTGATCGCTGTGGTCTTATTTCTCCATCTTCTCACAATGTAATTCTCTCTCTCTCCTCTCTGTCTCTCTGTCTCTCTCTGTCTCTGTCTCTCTCTCCTCTCTGTTTCTCTGTCTCTCTCTGTCCCTCTGTGTCTCTCTGTCTCTCTCTGTCTCTCTGTCTCTCTCTGTCTCTCTCTCTCCCTCCCTCCATTTTTGGCCTCATACCCAGATGCGTTGAGGACTCACTTCTGGTGGGGTGTGGTGACTCTATACAATGTTCATGTTTGAACCGGGGTCATCCAAAATCAAGTTCAATGCTCTACCTACTGTACTATCTCACTAGTATTTAATCTAATTTTCACTTCTTGGAGAGGTCACCCATGGGTTATTTAGAAATGGATTTGTTAGTTTCCAGTATTTACGGATTTTCCTGGTGTCTCCTACTAATTTTAGTTTGATTCTGTCATAATTGGAAGATGCACAAAGTGTGTCTTTTTTTCCTTTAAAAAAATTGGGCTATACCTACTTGCTCAGGGCTCCTCCCAGCTCTCAGATCAGGGAAACATGGAGTGCTGGGAATTGAACCCAGACCTTCTGCAGACAAAGCTTGCTCACAGTGGAGGACTCTTTCTGGCCCTGTTTTCAATTACTATTATTTTTTAATGGAATCACCATGAGCAACACTTATTACGTGTTTGAGTTTCAGTCATATAGTGATTGAACACCCATCCCTCCACCAGTGTACATTTTCCACCACCAATGTCCCGCATATCCCTGTTTTCGATTATTAAAAAAAATTGTGAGATTTAATTTATGTTATCAATATGTCACATATTACACTTTCCTAGTTGCTTTTTTTCTCCAAGAACCTCCACAAATACCTGCACTTTACAGTTCCATTAATAATGCAGAATGGTAGAGTTCATGCCCAATTCAATCAGCTAATCAGTGGCTGAATAAATAGCAGTACTCCTACATAAAAAAAATAAATAATGCAGAATAAACTTGGCAATGGATGACTGAGAAAGTTACGGGGAGTTAAATGTGTTCTCGTCCAACTATTTTCTTGGTGTATTACACCCAGGTGTTTGCTCTGGGTGCTTCGTGGGATATTTTACATCTTTGCACTTAAAAATGAAGAGAATAAAGAGAAAAGTATGTGGGGGAAGTTAGGGGCGATGGAACCTGGGGACACTGGTGCTGGGAAATGTACACTGGTAGAGGGATGGGTGTTGGAACACTGTATGTCCGAAATCTAATCATGAACAGTTTTGTAAGGGTCTATCTCACAGTGATTCAATTAAAAAAATTAAAACTAAGAGAAAACTCAGGTCCTAATAAAATGAACCCAGGAGTTGAAGGAAGAACAGCATTCTGAAAGTCCTCTGAATTTCAAGCACTACAGTTTGATTCTTGATTCTACAAGTTTGATAGTAAGATTCGAGAGTTTGATCGTAAAATTCTGGAAGAACGTTCATTTCTTCATCTTCATTAGCAAGCCCTCACCATGGTTTTAATCTTTTAAGATCTTTTGTTTATTTTAATTTCTAACTTTTTATGAGTAACTCTTTATTTTTCCTCTTGGTTAAGAAGTTTAGAATTTAAAGGGAATATCCTTAAGGTTTCCAACATGTAGATCTAACTAATTTGTATTTTATATTTTTTATGGGTAACATCAGTGGTTGTGTAACTAATGCTTCTAGAATATCTGTATACATTTTACTGTGATTTCATCTTCGAACTCATTCAAAACCTTTAAAAATTTTCAGCCTTCTTTCATTCTAATTTATAGAATAATTCAAAGTTTATTTTTAATTGAATCATCGTGAGGTATTCAACTATTCAAAGTCTTAAAGGGGAATGTTAAAGAATAAATACATACCATTATATAAATCTAACAAAATTCTAAACTAAGTGGCTGAAGTGATAGCACAGTGGGTAGGGTGTTTGCCTTGCACACGGCTGACCCGGGTTCGATTCCCAGCATCCCATATAGTCCCCTGAGCTACCGCCAGGAGTAATTCCTGAGTGCAGAACCAGGAGGAACCCCTGTGCATCGCCAGGTGTGACCCAAAAAGCCAAAAAAAAAAGTCTAAGCTAAGGTATCAAAAACATTTACATTACCATGTTATATTAAATTTGATTTATAAAACCGCCTTAAATGATTGTGGGATTATAGCCCACTATCATTTAAGGCAGTTTTCTGCCAAGTTTTTTCTTAATTATTTCTTAATTAAAAATCTCATTAATTCCTCATACATTAATGTTTCCAAGTCAAACAAGAATAACATAGATACACCTTTGGCAAATTAGCTGAACAGGGAAAAACTTCCAGTCTCACTGGTTGGGGAACACAGACGAAAGCTTCAGCCAGTATTTTGACTCACACATAGCTTCTCAGGAATTTATTTCTTCTGAACCAGTTGGAAACCAATCTGTTTCTTGTGTTAGCAAAGAGAAAAATTCAACTTAAGAAAACCCTCTGGAGTGAAGTCAAGAACACTACCCCTGGGCCGAATTGTTGGCTGAAGTGGGATAACCCAACCTAGCCTAGGAAAGCCCCGAATTTGATCTCTGACCCCTCCAGCACTGCCAGGCATGTCTCTGGCACCCCAAAGCACTGTGGGGGTGGAGGGTCACAGAACCTCAGGCTGAACATCACTAGGAGTGGTCCCAGCCCGACCCCAAATCCTCGGACCACTGACGGCTAAGGTTACTATTAAAAGAAAAGGGAAGAGAAAAAAAAAAGGGAACTATTCCCTAAGCGAATGCAGTTTCCTACCTCTGATAAGGAATTAGGCTCAGAACCAAAGCGCTTACTGATACACTGAAGTGAATCAGAGTCCCCAACTTGCAGGTTCTCTCCTTTCTGTTTCTCTTTCCCACTGTGCCTACTGACAGAGGAGCAGAGAATGTGCACCCCACAGACACAGTTCTGCAACGCCCCCCTCCTTCTGGCCAACAGTGCAGGGAGCAGAATACCTGTGGCCCCAGTAGCAAGGAACCTAAGGACCAGGGACCCGTGAGATGAAGTAGAATGCTGACCAGAGAGGATAAAGCCACAGGGGCCGGGATAACAGCACAAAAGGCTGAGCACACGGCTTGCATGCAGGAGACCCAGATCTGATCGTCAGCCCTGCTTGGTGCTCTGAGCACTACCAGTGCACCTGCCTTGCCAAGCATCGCCAGTGGTGATCCTCAGAACTGTGCTGAGATTCCAAGCAACACAAGTGTGCGCCCTTTGGTGAGTATGACCAAGTGTGCGTAAGCACCCAACCAAGAATCACAAACATCACCTTAAAAACAACGAAGGGAGGAGAGAGGGGTGAGGTGGAGGTGTGGGGGGCAGGGGTGGGTGGGAGGGTACTGACTGGGAACCCAGAATCAACCTTGCCTGAGCACCAACCAAGACACAAACAGCATTTGGTGCTGATTTCATTGAGCCACTTAAACCCTCAGAGAAGGCCCAGTTTCACCTCCGCTCACCCTCTGGAGGACCCAGGAACTGTTGCCAGTTAGAATCCAGATCCGGGAGGGAACGAACGCATCGGCAATAGGGCCTGTCTGCAGCTGACGTGAAATTTTAAGCTGATCTACATCTGTGTTTAGTCTAGGCTTATTTCCAGTTTTCTCTAACTTCACCCCTTTCCCCCCATCAAAAAAAAAAAGTGCATTTAAACCATGGAGTATTGTGAGCTAATGACCAAGTATGGCTTTGGCCATGGATTTAATTCGAAAATCGTTTATGCTTAGGAAGAAAATGGTTCAGGGTATTTGCTAGTTGCTGGGCTTTTTAGAACATTCTGGACTTCTGCCTAGAGAAACTGGCTCATGTTAACCGGGGGTGAGTGTTCTCATCTCCTTGCTGAAATGAGTACTATTCATGAATGGAATTGATTTTCTTTCTAATTTTCAACCAATAAAACATTGAAGACACTTTTGAGGACTATCTGCAATGAAATTTTTTTTCTTTTTTGGGTCACAAGGGTGATGCACAGGGGTTACTCCTGGCTCTGCACTCAGGAATTACCCCTGGTGGTGCTCAGGGGACCCTATGGGATGCTGGAAATCGAACCCGGGTTGGCCACGTGCAAGGCAAATGCTCTACCCGCTGTGTTATTGCTCCAGCCATTGCAATTAAAATTTTAAGGCCCTGTAGAGTATTACAATTAATTTTTTGGTATTGATTTACAATAGTATTATCATTATGATTTTATACTTGCAAGTAAAGATAACTAAAAATGTACTTTTAGTAGAAAGCAGTGCTCCAGGGATCGGTGGGAAGCCCCAGTGCTACAGGCTGGTGATGCTCCCTGGGGACACAGTTCAGCCTCGTCTGACTCGGCCACCGCAGGGACACTCTAGCACAGCTGATCTTGCAGTGCCTGGGACCCGACCCAGACCTCGAGCATGCTTTCTCCCTCCTTCCTTCCTCCCTCCCTTCCTTCCTTCCTTCCTTCCTTCCTTCCTTCCTTCCTTCCTTCCTTCCTCCCTCCCTCCCTCCCTTCCTTCCTTCTTTCCTTCCATTCTTCGTTCCTTTCTCCCTCCCTCCCTCCCTCCCTCCTTCCCTCCTTCCCTCCCTCCTTTCCTTCCTCCCTCCCTCCCTCCCTCCCTTCCTTCCTTCCTTCCTTCTTTCCTTCCTTCCTTCGTTCCTTTCTCCCTCCCTCCCTCCCTCCCTCCCTCCCTCCCTCCCTTCCTTCCTTCTTTCCTTCCTTCCTTCGTTCCTTTCTCCCTACCTCCCTCCCTCCCCCCCTCCCTCCCTCCTTCCTCCCTCCCTCCCTCCCTCCCTCCATTCCTTCCTTCTTTCCTTCCTTCCTTCGTTCCTTTCTCCCTCCCTCCCTCCCTCCCTCCCTCCCTCCATTCCTTCCTTCTTTCCTTCCTTCCTCCTTTCCTTCCTCCCTCCCTTCCTTCCTTCCTTCCTTCCTTCGTTCCTTCCTTCCTCTTCCTCCTCCTTTCTTTCCCCTTCCTTCCTTCCTTCCTTCCTTCCTTCCTCCCTCCCTCCCTCCCTCCCTCCCTCCCTCCCTTCCTTCCTTCCTTCCTTCCTTCCTTCCTTCCTTCCTTCCTTTCTCTTCCTCCTCCTTTCTTTCTCCTTCCTTCCTTCCTTCCTTCCTTCCTTCCTTCCTCCCTCCCTCCCTCCCTCCCTCCCTCCCTCCCTCCCTCCCTTCCTTCCTTCCTTCCTTCCTTCCTTCCTTCCTTCCTCTTCCTCCTCCTTTCTTTCCCCTTCCTTCCTTCCTTCCTTCCTTCCTTCCTTCCTTCCTTCCTTCCTTCCTTCCTTCCTTCCTTTTTTTGTTTGGGACATGGGGGTTGACCAAACCAATGAATCTCAGATTGCTCCTGGCTCTGCACTCAGGAATCAGTCTTGGCAGTACTCGGGGACCATATGGAATGCCAAGTGCAAGGTGAATGCCCCTTCGTGCTGTACTGTCTCTCCCTCCCAGGAAATCTGCTTCCAACCACCTTTCTAGCCACAAACCTCCCACAGCAACTTACTGAAGGCTTGCACACAACGTCTCTCCACAGAGTCTCGAGACGGCTTCTCACTTTGATGCCCTCGACGCCTTGAGGGTCCCGCCTGCTTTCTCTACCTGTCCTAACCCTTCCATTTACAGCGTCCTCCCCGCAAGACAGCCCATGTCTGCTGTTCTGTGCTGCTCCTCAGAATCAAACATGCTGAGTTCTATCAGCCACTGATGAGATCCGGGCACTGATTATTTTTCCTGTGCCCAGATAAGCAGGAGTACTTCCAGGAGCTACGAGCTCACCGTCTGCTGTGTCCCTGCACCTGCTCTAGCAACTGGCACATTGCACTCAAATTATTTCATGTGTTGATAAGTTTTCACCATTTGCTTTCACTATTGTCAAAACAAAAATTGTTTGGAGCGAGAGAGATACCACGGGGGCTAATGTGCTTGCCTTGCACACAGCTGACCTGGGTACAATCTCAGCACTGCAAATGGATGGTCCCCTGAGCCCTACTAGGAGTGAGCCCTGAACACCACCGATGTGGTCCCAATGCCTCTTCTCCCTCCAAAAACTATAACCCAGAACAATAACCCATGGGTTTGATCCCTAGCACCAGTAGACCACAGAGGTGATTATGCTCAGTAAAATAAGTAAGGAAAAGAAATACAATTATTGGGCCAGAGAGATAGCACAGCGGGTAGGGCATTTGCCTTCCTCACTGCTGACCCAGACCCCATACCCAGCATCCCATATGGTCTCCATGCACGGGTGGGAATGATTTCTGTGCATTCACTGGGTGTAAACCCCAAACTAACAAAGCAACAAAGAAAAAGAACAACTACCAATACTGGATATTTCATATGTGAAATATAGACAACTAAGCAGACTGACCTAAAAAGGAAAAAAAAGCAATCCAAAGCAGCAGAACTGACTCTCAGAGTGGGTGAAAAAGGAGGCCAATGGGAAGCGAGAAAAAAGAGGCGGAGGAACGGGAAGGGAAGCTTGCATTGATGGGATAACACTGGAACTTCGGTGGAGAATGTGGGATTCTAGATTCATGCAGAGGTGCTAAGCTACAGCCCTGAAATTCTACGCTACTGCAAACCGATGAAAAGAAAAGGAAGGAGGACAGCCACAAAGTCTTACAATGTCTGAAATGCATCGAGGGAGACCCGGTTTCCAGAACCAGAAGGTCCAGCCAACATTCAGAAAGACACCCTGAAATCAGAGGCACGTGAATGGACTAAGAGGGTCAAACTTGTCTACGATGGCAGGGACTGGCCTCATCTGGGAGAATTCTGACATGAACATACAATTGTGGAAAAAGATAAGTTCTTTGTATAGAGAGGACAAAGAATGAAACTGGGGAAATGTTAACAATGCCATGCATCGTATTTACTCCTTTAAGTCACATTATTACTATTATTATTTTATTATTTATTGGGCTGGAGCGATAGCACAACAGGTAAGGCATTTGACTTGCACGCGGTCAACCCGGGTTCGATTCTTCCGCCCCTCTCGGAGAGCCCGGCAAACTACCGAGAGTATCTTGCCCGCACAGCAAAGCCTGGCAAGAGACGTATTCAATATGCCAAGAATATTAACAAGTCTCACAATTTGTTGTGAGGCATTACTGGTGCCCACTTGAGCAAATCAATGAACAATGGGAGGATCCAATACCAATACCAATACCAATTACTATTATTGTTTATTTTTAGTGCCCAATCCAAAATAAGAATATTTTTTATGCCTGAGGAAAGTGAGAATAACCCTAACCAACACAACCTCCTTCTAGAAGAACCACCTGAGCACAGGAGAATAGATTGCAGGGAGAAGAATCTGTTTGCCCTGTGAAACATGCTTTTTTGCCTTTTTTTTTAAAAAATGAAATCCCCTACAGTAACCTGCAATTTCTACTCTACTGGGCACATTTTGGGAAAGTCTGCTTTGAATAGCTTAGAGATTTAAGCAAGGTAGATGAGAAACTACTGTGTTCATTGTACCAAAGAAGTAAAAGACATTTAAGAAAATCTCTTTGTTTTGAGTCACGTTGAATATAAGCAATAAAACATTTTGCTAATGAATTCCAATTTGGCTTGGTTTGGAAGCCACACCAGGCAGTACTCCAAGCTTCCTTCCTGGCTCTGTGTTCAGGGATCAATCCTGGGCTCAGCAGACTGGATGAGGTGCCCAGGATCAAAACAGAGTCTGCCAAGTGCCTTAGCCCACGTGCTATTTCTCTGGCCCTACTCTGGTCTAGTACTACCAGAAAAAAAAAAAAAGAAAATAGAATTTTTGTCTACTGTTTAGTCCCTGTTATATGCAGCATGAGGTGCCATGACACAGTTCTCAGGTAACAGGATCTCAGATTAGGCCCTCCCGTTGATCGTCGATTTGCTCGAGCGGGCCCAGTAACGTCTCCATTGGAGACTTTGTTGTTACTGTGTCTGGCATATCAAATACTCTCGGTAGCTTGCCGGGCTCTCCGAGAGGGGCGGAGGAATCGAACTCGGGTCGGCCATGTTGGCCGCTTGTAAGGCGAACGCCCTACCCGCTGTGCTATGGATCTCAGATTACTAGACATAAAAGAGATGTGAGAGAGCAGTTAGTGCAACGACACCAATTCAAAAGAGGAAAGTCTCAGAAAGGAAGCCCATAAGCCATCTTTGGCTGAGATGAGACAGAACTAATATATTTTTTCCTCTGGTGTTTTGGGTTTTGGGCTGGAGCGATAAGCACAGAGGTAGGGCATTTGCCTTGCACGTGGCCGGTCCTGCCGAGCCGGGTTCGATTCCTCCACCCCTTTCGGAGAGCCCAGCAAGCTACCAAGAGTATCTTGCCCACGCGGCAAAGTCTGGCAAGCTCCCTGTGACATATTCAATATGCCAAACACAGTAACAACAAGTCTCAAAATGGAGACTTTACTGGGCCCACTCTAGCAAATCGATGATCAACGGGTGAACAGTGCAGTGCAGTGGTATTTTGGGTTTTAGGGCCTCACCCAGCTGTGCTCAGGGATTACTACTGGTTTCATAGTCAGGGATCACTCCTAGTGGTGCTCAGGGGACCATATGGGATGTTGGAGTTTGAACTCAGGCATGTGGAACATGCCTTTCTTCATGAGAAAGACAAATGTCTTTCCTGTTGTACTACCTCTTTGGCCCCAGAACTAATATTTTTGTGGAAAGGCCAGCCCCGATGTTCAGCCATTTTATGTATGTGACTATACTGTGAGGATCTGGAGACCAGATTTTCTAAATTCTCTTTTGAACTTTGTCAGGTAGTTTTAGATTATGATCTCCACCAAGTTCTTTCAAAACAGCACACATATTTTGTAAAAGAAATTTGTCATCTAAATGCTATATTTGTGCTGTAAGACATTTTGTATTTTAAAAACTGAAGTCACTGGGAGAGAACGGGGATGACTCTGATAAGAACAGCTGTCACGGGGCCAGAGTGATAGTACAGCCAGCTGGGAGGCCATTTGCCTTGCACGCGGCCAACCCAGGTTCGATTCCCGGCATCTCATAGAGTCCCCCGTGCACTGGTAGGGCTAAGACCTGAGTGCAGAGCCAGGAGCAACCCCTGAGCAATGCTGGGTGTGGTACCCTTCCCACAACCTCCCACACGCACACTACCCTCAATAAAAAGAAGGCTCTTCTTTTTGCCTTTTCCCTCAGATGGTTCTAGAGATGATTCCAGAACCAACATGAGCTCAAATGTGGCTACCACTTATTGTCTCTGCTCAGAGAATAGGAAGGAACATTTGTACTTTAACCATTTCCCTGGCTCAAATCAAAAGGTGCTTGCTATTTTTTGTGAGCAGTGGTGATTTTTTTATGAAAAATAAACAATATACTTCAAGAAACCATAAAGATCGAATTTAATGTCTTAAAAGCTGAGATTGATGTTGTTCTGGGAAGTGAACGTTGGAATATTCCTTCTAAGGAAGTGGGTTGTTCTTTTCCTTGTTTTACCCTTGGTCTACACAGTGAGATGGATCCTTTATTTCGGGGTGGGGTGGGGGGAGTGGGGGCGGGAGAGGAAAGCTTGTCATTTCAGGGAGTTCGCAGACTTCACTTGGGCCTAAGATACGCCTCAGTTGTAGAGCTCATATGTTGCATGTGGAAACCCCAGCTTAATTCCTGGCACTGCAAACACACAGACACACACACAGAAACACACACACACACAGCAACCACAAAACCCAAAATTTGCTCTAGGATGTGATATTAAAAAGTTTCCTATGAGCATGCTGAAAGTAGACTATAGACCAAACATGATTGTCACCCATTGCCTCTTTTGCAAACCACAACACCCAATAAGAGAGAGAGAGAGAATAAAAGGGAATGCCCTGCCACAGTAACAGGGCAGGATGGGGAGGATGGGGGGTGGGAGGAATACTGGGATCCATGGTGGTGGGAAATAGGCACTGGTGGAGGGTTGGGTATTTGATCATTGTATAATTGAAACCCAAGCACAAAAATTTGTAAGTCTGCAACTGTACCTCATGGTGTCTCACTAATAAAAATTTTTTTAAAAAAGTTTTCTATGAAGCTGCTTCACTTCAACTTTTATTTTTACGTATATCCCACTTATATTTGGGAGTTTCCACCATGAAATTGGGAACAAGCACAAGAAAACCCTGAGCTAGGAGATAAGATTTACCTTAAGCGAACTAGAAAGGGGCCAGAGAGGTAGCACAGCAGATAGGCACTTGCCTTGCACGCAGCCAACTTGGGTTCAATCCCTGACATCCCATATGAGCCAGGCGTAATGCCTGAGCACTGCTGGGTGTGGCTCCAAAACCAACCAACGAAAAACCAAATAGGAGAGAGAGAGAGAGAGAGAGAGAGAGAGAGAGAGAGAGAGAGAGAGAGAGAACAGAGAATTAGGCACTTGCCTTGCATGCGGCTGACCTGACTTGATTCCTAGCACTGAGCCCTACCAGGAGTGATCGCTGAGTAAGGAGTAAACCCTGTACACCGAAAGGTGTGGTCCAAGCCTTTCTTCCCCACTCGCAAAAAAAGAAATGATTTACCTCAAAGCTCCCCCTATGATAACTTTAGTTATGGCTGTAATAATTAAAAGGCACAAACTCTGGGGCTGGAGAGCTAGCAGAGCAGGAAGGGTACTTGCTTTGCATTCAGCTGACCTCGTGTGGTCACCCAAATCTTGCCAAAAGTGATCCCTGAACACAGAGCCAGGAGTAAACCCTGAGCATCGCCAGGTGTGGCCCCCAAAAGAAGAAAGATGGAAAGAATAAAAGAAAGAAAGGGAGAGAGAAAAGAGAGAGAGTGATGAAGAAAAGAAAGAAGAAAGAAAGAAAGAAAGAAGGAAGGAAGGAAGGAAGGAAGGAAGGAAGGAAGGAAGGAAAGAAGGAAGGAAAGAAGGAAGGAAGGAAGAAGAAAGAAGGAAGGAAGGAAGGAAGGAAGGAAGGAAGGAAGGAAGGAAGGAAGGAAGGAAGGAAGAAGACAGGCACAAACACAAATTGCCTGCCTATGGTTTACTTAATCAGCCTAAAATGGACAGAAAGTAGAGCACATTTTGTGTCTTCCAAGATTATCAAAAGAAAATGGAGAAGGAATTTAGGAGAAACATAAAGAAAAACAAGAGAAAATTTCCCTTGGGATAAAGTATAGAACGATCTGGAAGCTTTCAATAGTGGGAATCTGGAAGGACCATGGAGTCCCCTTCTTCCTTCTCTGCTGGGGCCAACCCAAATGCTTTGTTCCCAGAGTCAGACAGTCTTGGCGGCCTTTTCAATGCTTTGTGCAAGTGAGTAGCAATCTTAGCTTTTTCAAGCGACTCCCAGTGAAAAGCCTTTCAAGTGCCAAAAAGAGAGAGCAAGGTAGTAAGGTAGTACATTTTCAATAATGAATTTCCCACCAATGGAAGTTTTATTCAATGGCCAAAAATGAGGGCAAAGAAGGCATGAAATGGGGCCAGGGAGGTGGCTCAAAGGGTTGGCCCCAGCACCCAAAAGGAGAGAGAACCAAAGGGAATGCCCTGCCACAGAGGCAGCGTGGGATGGGGGGATGGGGGTGGGAGGGATGCTGGGATCAGTGATGGTGGGGAATGGGCACTGGTGGATGGATGGGTACTCGATCATTGTATAACTGAAACCCAAGCACAAAAATTTGTAAGTCTACAACTGTACCTCATGGTGTTTCACAAATAAAAAAATAAATAAAAATTAAAAAAAAAATAAAGGCTGGAGCACATACCCTGCAGCTGGAGGCTAAGTTCCATCACGGCACACCCCTCCCCCCGCCCATCGGCACAGCCAGGAGGAGCTTAAGTGGGAGAAAGCCCAGCACCGTGGGTGTGACCCAACATCTAGTAAAAAAATGAGAGGAAAGCATTAAATGAAAGCCACTGTCTAAGCGAAGAGCTGACCAGCATCTCATACCACGTATTATTGACGAAAGTCCTGGAAGACCAAGTTGTAGTACCCTGAGGAGCTCTTCTTTGGACTTTTTCTTTCTTTTTGGGTCACACCCAGTGATGCTCAGGGGTTACTCCTGGCTCATGCACTCAGGAATTGCTCCTGGCGGTGCTCTGGGGACTATATGGGGTGCTGGGAATCGAACCTGGGTCGGCCGCGTGCAAGGCAAACACCTTACCCGCTGTGCTATTGCTCCAGCCCCTCTTCTCTGGACTTCTGACTTACAGTTTATTTTCTCATTTATTGGGCATGAAGACTCAAGCTGTGCTCAGGAGTCCTGAAGTCCCCACCAGGAGAGTCTCAGACAACTAAGCTGGTGGTTCGACGCAAGGGCCTGAGGATGTGATGCTGGGGACACCCCCTGGTCACCCTGGCAGTGCTGAGAATTGAATCTGAGTCAGACATATGCTCAGGGTACACCCTAAAAGTCATCGCATATCCTGGCTTCGAGAGTTAATTTTAAACCATCTCTAGATCAAATAAGTTCAAATGGGAATTTTTGGGAATTTTTGCATTGTGGAGAGTCGATTTATGGGCAAGAACATTAGTGTGAATTTTATTTGAATAGCCCGCCAAAAATAGGTGTGACCTAAAGCAAGCCAAGTTTGGACAAGAAAGGAAGCAGAGTTTTCTTTGCCTCAATCTATATGCAGGAAATCTGTGCAGTAAAGTTCCCTCCTCAGGGCCCAGAGAGATAGTATAGGGGATAAGCTGCTTGCCTTACACACAGCCACCCCCGGTTTGATCCCCGGTACCATCAATGGCCCCCTGAACATGGCTAGGAGTGTGATCTCAGAGCACAGAGGAAGGAGCAAGTCCTGAGCAAGACTGCTGGGTATGTCCACCCCCAAGAAAAAGAGGTCACCCTTCTCCAAATCCCTCAAATGATGTTTCCTGTAATGATTCTCTATTGTCAAGTATCCAGCTACAGAGGTATTATTCCCTTGCCCGGGACCCTCACCAATTTCCTCCCAGCTTTTAGTAAGTTAGTCAGCAAACCTCTGTCACGAAAGGCTGAGGGCAGATTCCTCTAGCTAGAACCTACCTGTGGCAGTTTCATGTCATTGATATCCCAACTCAGCACCTCTTTCTCTTCAGAGCCAGTGTCTTCAGGTTGCATGGTCAATCAAGTTGTCTGCGGGTGACCGGCCGCTCTTGTCACCTCAGTTCTTGGCAATGCTGCTCTCGAAGGCTTTCGTATGGTCGGACTGGTCGACTTGTGCAGTTTGCGCCAGGAGACTGTTTTCTGAGCCTAAGAAAATGAAGGATAATACTACTGATCACTACGGGAGATAAAAATCTGCCAGAAAAACCAGTTTCGATGACTTTTTTTTTTTCAAGCACCACCACATAAACAAAAGCAAAACAGACATCGCTGGCAAACGTACTGAAATAAAGTTTGACCGAGTGGAATCAGACATGCTGGTGATCTTGGTTTTCTGTCTTGGGTTCAGACTTTCTCATGGCTAGACCCAGGCTGAGATGCTTTCAAGGGGCCCGCGTCACCTCTAACCAATAGCTAAGACCTTTCTTGCCTTAAAGCTATAGTGTTGGGGTGGGAGGGAAAGCTGGCCTGGAGTTATTCTACAGAAACGTTTTCACAAGTGAGCTAATGTGGGGTTGGAGTTACTGTAACCTTGAAGGTCTGGTTCTGCTGTCGCTTCAGGGGGGGTCTGTTAATTGAGGGAGAGGAGGATGAAGAGAGAAGGAGTTTTATGGACATTGAGATGGCAGTTCAGGTTCCAGAATCATCTTCACACCTGCTGTTCTCTACTCATCAAAGTTTCTTGACCGTGACGAATGCAACCTTCTCTGTTTCCATTTCCAGAGCCAGCCAAGGGCCCAGGACAGGATTGAGAGAAGATGGTCCCTGTGGAGGCTACAAGGCTACCCCACATATGCCCATTCTAGGGTAGCTCACTGAAGTCCCTTCCTCTTCTGGCTGGGCCACGTCTTTGTACTTAGGGCCACCCAAAAGGTCACAAACTTATGCCAAATGTCCCTGGGATGCAAATTTATTTGAGAACTATGGCCCAAGAGTAACATTTCTCAACTTTGTTCAACCCAAAGAGTGCTTATGCCTCTCCCACTCTATTTTTTAAAATTTTTATTAGTGAGACACCATGACGTACAGTTGTAGACTTACAAATTTTTGTGCTTGGGTTTCGATTATACAATGATCAAATACCCATCCCTCCACCGGTGCCCATTTCCCACCACCACGGATCCCAGTATCCCTCCCACCCCTCAGCCCCCCCATCCTCACCCCACTTCTGTGGCAGGGCATTCCATTCTGTTCTCTCTCTCCTTTTGGGTGTTGTGGTTTGCAAAAGAGGCACTGTCTCCCACTCTGTCTTTAGCCAAATTTCCTATCCCCATCCCTACAAGACAGTCCCGTCTCATTTTACTTTGAATTATATTATGTAACACATACGTTGTTAGTGCAAACTGAGAAATACTATTTCTAACTACAGTTGGTTAAAAGGGTTTGACAGGAATGGGATGGGGAGAGAGAGTGAGTGAGAGGAAGAAGGAAAAGAGAGAGGGAGGGAGGGAGGAGAGGAGGGAGGGAGAAATTTTAGGCTATCTACTCAGAAAAGTGTTAATCATTTTGCAGATGAAATGCTCTTGTTAATGAATAGGAAGGGAAATGTATTTCCATGTGTGGCGTTTCCATTTCCTGGTGTTCTTGCAAAAGCAAGGGACATGATAATGTTACAGAGAACTACTTAATCGTAAACTTGAACTACAAGTTAGATTATAATCTAACCCACGAGAAGATCTTTTTGATTTTTGATTAGTTTACTATTTAATTTTAAAAAATTCTTTGTGTGTGTGTGTGTGTGTGTGTCTGTGTGTATACACACATGCATGCATGCTGAGGTTGGACCCAGGACTTCACACCTGTGAAACAAGTACCTACCTCTGAGCTAATTTCACGGAGTCCTTAGTGTTTTGACTTTGTATAACTCTAATATGTTTCAGTCACTGACAGAGAGGGAATGTGTGTGAGATAGACAGAAGACAGCTCTTGGTTATGAAATAACAAGTGGGCTCTCTTCCCTCTCTCTTTAACCCCTCCCTGCCCTCACCAACCTAGCTACTGCAAACTCAAAAAAGCAGGAAGACCCCGTTCCTCAACTCAAGCACTGATGTGCAATTAAATCCCAGAGTTTGACATCGAATTCTACGTTTGGTAAATAAATACTTGGTCACTGCTGAAATGATGTAACAGATTCACTTGACTGCAGAATAATGACATGACCTATACTACTTCAGGAATGTTAAGTGTACTTGTTACAGTTTTATGTCCTAGACCAGAATGTGGCTTAAACGGCAAGCTCGTGGCTTGCGTGAGTGAGACTCTGAGTTTCCGAAACCCCAGTACTGTGGACACTGCCAGGAGAGGTCTCTGAGCTGTGCCAGCCATGCAAGGTGAAGTCTCTGGCACCACAAATAACACCTAACAGTTTTATGGGCCAGGGAAGGGAGGCAAGGAGAGATCCTCTGCCCCACAAGTATAAGACCTCAAGTCTAACCTGTGGTACCACCCCACAGACCCACATCACCGAATGTGATGCGACCCCTGGTACTACAACAAATATGCAACCCATGGCAAGCACCAAAACCAAGAGTATGTCCACCCATCGCCACCACCCAGCAAGCACCACGACCAAATATATAGCTTTCAGAAATCCTGGCACCTAAGCATATGATGCCCAGGAAGCAAGTGTGTGACCTCACACGGTAGTCACCAAAAAAAGGGAAAGGACGAGGGAAATTTAAGGTTTCTTCATACTTAAAAAAAGTTAAGGAAAACATTGTATGTTCTTACCTGTTTGAACATTGACAACAGTAACCAGAGTCTAAAATGTGTTAAGTAAGAAGATTCGCATTTCAAAAATTCCAAGACATTGTGTTAAGCCCGGGCAGCACAGATAAAATCCTGTGGCTTTTAAATGAAGGAGAGGAGGATTTAAAAAAAAAAATTATGGTAGAAAAGGTATATTATTTAAAAAGTTATTTTTCTGATATGATTTTTTTCCCCCAAACGGACATTAATTGAACCTTTCCTTGAAACTTAAGAACAAATCGTAGAAAAGAAGAAATGACTCTTTTGCAGTCCTTAAAACAAAAGTAAGTATGCCCCGTTTTCTTCTGGGATTAGAAAACTGAATTTGCCAGAACATTCTTTTTTGGCACATTTAGCAGTTGAGGCCAACACGCATTCAGTTTCCATCTTCCCCACGGAAGACCAGGTGGAACGAATGAAACCTGGACGCACTGAGCCGCCAATGACCGCATCCCTTCCGCGAGCCTCCCCTGGGCATTATTTCTGCCTGCCTTACCTCTGATTTCCAGTGGAGATGCAGACCGCACCATGTCATACAAATCTCATCTCTGCTGCAGGTCCCAGCAGGCGCTGGTCATTTTCTACAGAGTTGCAGTGTCCCAATCCAGGTCAAGGTACAGTATGTTAATGAGCACTGACCAGGGGCCAATCAAAGTGGAGAGACTCTCAGCTCCGGAGTAGGTAAGAGTGACCCAAGGAGCCACTTAACCAGCCCAATTCGTGGACCGCCAGTCATGTAGATGAATATTCTATGCTGTGCGTCTGCATTTTCTTCTCCTCTGGGCTCAAAGGGCCTTGCAATGAGAATGGACTTTGATGAAGAACCACAGAAGGAAATGCAGATTTTTTTTTTCTCCTAACTTCCTAGGTCCTCCCTCGACAAACTTATTTTTCCATAGATTCTGATTGGGCCCCCATTTTTCTCCTGCCTATGCTTAGGAGAGACAGAGGTACAGAAATAACACATGGATGGAATTTATATAGAAAAAAAAATGTTTGAAAACCAACCTTTAATGAAACTCCATAAAGCTTATCCTTCCCCTAACAGTGATACCCACAAATTCGGTGCTCAGGAATCTGTGCTCAGGGATAACTCTTGACCGTGCTCAGGGGACCAAATGTGGTATCAGAAATTGAACTTGGGTCACCTGGGTGTAAGGCAAGTGCCCTGCCTAATGTACTGTCTCTCTCTCTGGCTCTGCCCACAAATTCTGAATGTTCTAACCCTGTGCACCCACCACCAACCCACCCACCCCCTCCCCAAATTTTTCCTTCAAGAATTATGCTTACACACCTGGATACAGACCTAGTGAATTCAGTTCACCTGCTGTGTTCCAGGCATTCTGGAAATACAAAGGACAACTCAAGTCTGAAGAAGTTTAGTCTGGGTGCTCAGAAGTCTGGAGCACGGAATCTGCACACAGGCTGTCCGATCCCAGAGAACCACTTGGGAGTGGTCCCAAAACAAAACAATAAAATTTTAGTGGAAGATACATACATTACCCACATGATACATGAGCCCAAGATGCCCTGGCAGGAGGATTCGGGGCAGTGTGAAGGGGACGCAGAGAGACCTGTCACAGAGCAGAAAGGAAGTGACGCTGAGGAACTTCTTCCTCCAAAATGATGCTGAACAGCGGGTAGGGTGTTTGCCTTGCACGCAGCCGACCCAGGTTCAATTCCCAGCATCCCATATGGTCCCCTGAGCACCGCCAGGAGTAATTCCTGAGCGCAGAGCCAGGAGTAACCCCTGTGCATCGTCAGGTGTGACCCAAAAAGAGAAAGAAAATGATGCTGACCAGGGCTGGAGAGATAGCACAGCGGGTAGGGCGTTTGCCTTGCACGCGGTCAACCAGGTTCGATTCCCAGCACCTCATAGGGTCCCTTGAGCACCGCCAGGAGTAACTCCTGAGTGCAGAGCCAGGAGGAACCCTTGTGCAACACCGGGTGTGACCCAAAAAGCAAAAAAAAAAAAAAAAGATGTTGACCAGCCTTTGGGTGATGTTTGTAGCACGTGTCAGAGCAGCAAGGAATGGAAGAGGGTCTTAGGGGGTTGTTCAGGAATTAGGTGAGGAGCGTGGAGAGTCCTGAGCCACGGAAGGAGTCGTTCTTGTCCGATTGCAGACCCTCAGAGGCAGGCTGGGAGCTGGGGGAGAAGTAAGAACAAGCCTGACGGTGCAGCCCTGAGGGCTGGGGATGCCTCCGAGGCAGAGCCTCTGCCTTGCGGGCATGAGGCTGGACCCGGCACCGCCCCTCCAGCCGGGAACAACCCTGCGGCCCCTCAGCAAAGCACGCAGTCGCAATCTGCAGTGCTCTGCCGCCAAGAGTGTGACCCTGGCTACTGCTACAACAACAACAACAACTTCTGAATTTTTTTTAAAGTTTTTTTTATTTATTTTGCTTTGGGGCCACACCCGGCGGTGCTCAGAGGTGACTCCTGGGCTCTGCACTTGGGAATCACTCCTGGCAGGTCTCGGGGTCCAGAATATTTGGGATGCTGAGGATGGAACCCCAGTTGGCTGTATACAAGGCTAGTAAGTGCCCTGCCCGCTGTCCTCTCTCTCCAGTTCAACAACTTTTTTTTAAAATTTTATTTTTTTGATGAGATTTAGAGACGACCGCTGGACTAGAGCTGTTACCGACGGGATCCCACGGGATGTCAAAAGACCGCGTGGCCGCCCACCTACCAGATGGTCAGACTTCTTCGTCAAGATCATGAACGATCGGTTTGAGGCCCTTCATGTTCCCGGAGCGAACAGATGCCATTGGGCTACACTAGCACGTGACAGGGACAAATGGAGACTTTACTGGTGCCCACTCGAGCAAATCACCGATTAACGGGAAGTCAAGTGATCAAGTGATCAAGTGATTTTTTTTTAATTTTTTTTTTGTATGGGGCCACACTCAGTGATGCTCGTAGGTTAATCCTGGCTCTGTGCTCAAGAATTACGCCCACTGCCCTGGGGACCATGTGGATGCTGGGGAATACCAGGTGCAAGGCTAGAGCTCTACCGGCTGCCACTATCTCTCTTGTCCCAGAGCTTTTTTGGGGGGGTAATTTTGGGTCACACCCAGCGATGCTTAGCCATTACTCCTGACTCTGTATCCAGGAATTACTTCTGTCAGTACTCAGGGGGCCAGTGGGTGCTGAGGATGAACTCAGGTTGGCCGTGTGCAAGGCAAATGTCCTATCCACTGTACTACTATTCCAGCCCCAATGCGGTAGGGCATTTGCCTTGCACGCAGCCAACATGCCCGACCCGAGTTCGATTCCTCCACCCCTCTCGGAGAGCCCGGCAAGCTACCGAGAGTATTCGATATGCCAGACACAGTAACAACAAAGTCTCCAATGGAGACGTTACTGGGCCCGCTCGAGCAAATCGACGATCAACGGGAGGGCCTTTACCTTACCTGCCTTTACCTTTACCTTTTTTAAAGTTCTGTTTTTTTTTCTTTTCTAGTTAGATATTTTAATTTGTAAAAGTAGTTGAGGTATATAAAGAGAAGTCTTACAAATTTCAGGGTTTTTTTTTCCTGAATGCATAATACTTTATTCATTTTTTTAAATTTTTATTAGTGACAAACCAAGAGGTACAGTTGTAGACTTACAAATTTTTGTGCGTGGGTTTCAATTATACAGTGATCCAATACCCATCCCTCCACCAGTGCCCATTTTCCACCACCACAGGTCCCAGTATCCCTCCCACCCCCCATCCCCCCATCCCACCCTGCCTCTGTGGCAGGGCATTCCCCTCTGTTCTCTCTCTCCTTTTGGGTGCTGTGGTTTGCAAAAGAGGCATTGAGTGGCAATCATGTTTGGTCTATAGTCTACTCTCAGCATGCTTCTCCCATCCTGGGAGGATCCTCCCAATACCCTTAAAGTTCTGTCTTAATTTATTATGGGTCTTTTTTTTTTTTTCATTGTATAACTGAAACCCAAGCACAAAAATTTGCAAGTCTACAACTGTACCTCACGGTGTTTCACTAATAAAAATTTTAAAAAAGGACCAACATTTTTTTTAAGGGAAGAGAAGTGACAGGGTGAGGGAAGTTCAGTTCTTGAGAAGCTTCTCAGGCTATTGGTCAACCCCTGAGACAGTGGTGGAGGTTGTCCAGGAAGTGGGAGAGCTTCCCCACAGCTAAAGACCCTGCCGAAGACGGCCTTTGCTCTTGATCTAATTCTGGTCTCCTGCATACAGTCCCCCTTTCTCTCTGGTGTCGCCAGACAAAGCCTTGTACCACACTCGATTGTATCTAGAGAAATGCCCCCAGGACTGAGCTCCTCAGTCACAGAGCAGAGCCAAGAGCAAGCTTAGCCAGAGAGGCGATAAACTGGTGTCTGGCACCCCTGTTAATGATGGTTCTCTTGTTTGAGTCCCCACGCTACAGTGCTTTCTCCCGTCTACATTCTATCCATTCTCAAGAACCCAAAATCTCCTTTTTTAAAAATTTAATTTAATTTTTTGCGGGGGCCTACGGCTGGCAGTGATCAAGAATTTGTCCTGGCTTCGCTTAGGTGATCATGCAGCGCTGAGGATTGAACCTGGGCCTCCTACATGCGAAGCGTGGGCTCAAGCCCACTGAGCTCTTTCTCTGGCCCTAAAATGTCTTTATGAGACACCCCACCCCGACCCCGCACTGGTCTAGAACGCATAATTTCTCAGTTCTGTGATAGTTCAGAACTCTGTTTAGGGGGCCCTGAAGATTCCCAACTGTAATGCTGATGTTGCTAACACTTCTTCACTCTTGTCCCAGGAATCATCTATTCTCTGATGGAAGAGAGAATTGGGGAGCTCTGATTAAGCTGAGAGCTGAGGGCACGAACTGATAGGAGAGCTTCTACTTCTGCAAGGTCCAAGGTTCTCGCCCCAGGTCCCCTAACTAGATCTGTGTCCACGCTATTAGCAAGAGTTTGGGCTGCTTCCCTTGACTGAAGCTGCAGTGTGGCCGGAGCAAGCTCAGTACTTGATCTTGACGGCATCTTCCTAAAGGCCCATGTTGGCCTTTCCTCTGCCCCTTTGAAGGAGGAGGAAATCAAGACTCATTTAACTGGCAAGTGTTTAAATGGCAGAGCTGGGGGAGAACTTACGGGTCTGCTCACCTCTTGGTCAGCACTTGATCGCTTGACTTCCCGTTGATCATTGATTTACTCGAGCAGGCGCCAGTGATGTCTCCATTTGTCTCTGTCGCGTGCTAGTGTAGCCCAATGGCGTCTGTTCGCTCTAGGAACACGAAGAGCCTCAAACCGATCGTTCATGATCTTGATGAGGAAGTCTGACCATCTGGTCGGTGGGCGGCCACGCGGTCTTTTGACATCCCGTGGAATCCAGTCGGTAACGGCTCTAGTCCAGCGGTTGTCTCTAAATCTCATCACGTGACCAGCCCATCTGATTTTTGACACCTTGGCAAACGAGACAGCGTCCCTGTTTCTTGATCGTCGACGGATGTCGGAACTCCGGATTCTTTCTCTCATTTCAGTGAAGCGTGATACTCCAAGCATAGCTCTTTCAATTCCTCTTTGGGAGACACGAATAGCGTTCTCATCCTGTTTGCGTAGGGCCCAGGTCTCTGAGGTGTATGTTAATGCAGGAAGAACAGTGGAATCAAAGAGATGTGCCTGGAGCCGAAGGTTCTTCGTCCTCTTAGCTACGTTCTTGAAGGCGTTCCAAGCCACTCTCTTCCTCTTGCGCAGCTTGGGTGCCAGGTCATTTGTCATGTTGACTTCTCGGCCTAGGTACACATAACTGTTGCATTCTTGGTCACCATAATCCATTTTTCCCATGTGTTCATGGCCCAGGGTGACCAAGTACCATTCCTGACCCACGACAACTATAACAACCCTTCGTGTTAAGTTGTTTACCTAGAGTGCAACTGGTAGCTTTCAACGCCTTGAGACATACCTTGTCCCACTAAACGGATGAACGAGCTTCAGCTTCTTCCCTCTGTCTGTGTGTCTGTCTGTCCTCCCATTACCTACCTTATCTCAATCGATGGGGGAAGCCCTAACTCCTTCTGCAGTGGATTTGTTTAACTCCTCTACTGTGGATTAAACTGTGGGTCTAACAATTACTGTGTTGTAGTCATTGTTCCAGATGTTCAGTCCTTACTCCCATCTCACGATACCCAGAATCGCAGAGTGACTGCAGAAGTGGTTCTAGACCACTATGATAAAACATGCATTGCTATATGTCCCATGAATATTTTGTTCTTTCCTGTGTATATAAAAGTTCTGTTGACATGATATTGTAGCCTATTAGGGCTGGAGCAATAGCACAGCAGTAGGGCATTTGCCTTGCATGCAGTCAACTTGGCCAACCAGAGTTCAATTCCTCCACCCCTCTTGGAGAGCCCGGCAAGCTACTGAGAGTATCTCGCCCGCATGGCAAAACCTGGCAAGCTCCCCGTGATGTATTCAATATGCCAAACACAGTAACAACAAGTCTCAGAATGGAGACGTTACTGGGCCCACTCGAGCAAATCGATGAACAACGGGAGGATAGTGCTACAGGGTGCAATAGCATTATGTCTAAAAATGTGTAAACTTTTATTTAGAAACACCTTTCTTACTGAAAAATATTCAGGGATCGGTTCCACAACAAATATACTGAAAATGCTAACCAGTCATTCAAACTTCCAACAAGTCTTTGTGTGTGTGTGTGTGTGTGTGTGTGTGTGTGTGTGTAAAACTTCTGTGAAATGCAGCAAAATGAAGTATGCCTATATTTTAAGCTATATTAATAAGGGGAAACTGAGACACAGAGATATTAAACAACTTAATCTTTACAAGACCATGAAGCAACCAATCTTGAGGCATCAACAAACTGACTTGGTCAAGGAGAACATTGACTCGAGAAGGACCGTTAGAGCATCTTGCCCTGCATGTCTACTGAGACCCTCTCTCATTTCAGCATTCCCTTGCCTCCTTGCTTCACCAGGTTTTAGGAAGAGGCTTTTTTTTTTCTCTAAGGCTGGCTGGGTATCAGAATTTTCTGTCCCTGAGTCAGAAAGGTGGTCAGAGAACTGGGGCACATTCCTTCCAGGTGGGAGCCCTGGGTTTGACGTCCACTCCCCGCCAGTTCCACCAGCCCTGCCGCTAGCTGGCAGTAGCCCCTGGGCAATTCCATGTGTGGCTCAAAAAGCTAAACACAGTCTCATGGGAAGGGGGATGGTACCGGCTCGTCCTTCACGCCCTACCGAGGTCACGAGTTGCCCCCCATGAGTGGCTCTCCAGCACAGCCATAACACCAGACACACAGAAACCAATCTCGTAATGATCTGGCTCTTTGCAGAAATCCAAAATCATTATATGACATTATATGATTCTCATACCAGCTATAGAGAACAAAGTATTTCACAATGCCTTTTCAGCAGTTCTGATTGTTGAGGGGAAATTCTAAACAATAATGGTGCATCCTTTGTCGAAATAATAAATGTAATCAATGTAGAGAGAGAGAGTTAAGTAGAAATCATCTGCCTCGCTCAGATAGAGAAGGGAGCACCAAACGAAGGGTGTTTGGAGAATCCTCCCAGGATGGGAGATGCATGTTGAAAGTAGACTATAGACTGAACATGATTACCACTTAATGCCTTTTTTGCAAACCACAACACCCAAAAGGAGAGAAAGAACAGAAGGGAATGCCCTGCCACAGAGGCAGGGTGGGATGGGGGGATGGGAGGGTGGGAGGGATACTGGGATCCGTGGTGGTGGGAAATGGGTACTGGTGGAGGGATGGGTACTCGATCATTGTATAACTGAAACCCAAGTACAAAAACTTGTAAGGTCAACAACTGTACCTCATGGTGTTTCACTAATAAAAAAATATATATAAAAAAGAAATCATCTGCCTCACAGGCATTGGGAGGGGGAATGGGGGGTATATTGGGGTTCTTGATCATTGTATGACTGAGAAAACTGAAAGCTTTGCAACTTTTTCCACAATGATTCAATAAATAAAAAGAAGAAGAAAAATAAATAAATAAATAAAATTATGAAGAAAAGAAAAGTAAGGTGGAGTTCATGCCCAATTCAATCAGCTAATCAGTGGCTGAATAAATAGCAGTACTCCTACATTAAAAAAAAAAGCAGCAAAGCATTGTTCCATCACTTATGGTACGGGACCCTATCTGCCTTCCACAGGTCTTCCCTAGAACTTTCCAAGTCAAAGGTGGAGGAATCGCTCTTTCATTCAGACACCAGTGGATAGAGAGATAGCACAGGGGAGAAGTAAGGGGTTTGCCTTGCAGCCTTGCGTGCTGTTGACCCTGATTTGATCCCTGACCCTGCTGGGATCCCCTGAGCACCCCTGGGAGCAGCCCCCTGCACAGAGAATGCAGAGCCCCGGTGGTCCCTCTGGGTGTGTCCCGCTCTTTCCTGATTTCAGAGGCTAAATTGTAAGTCTGTTGTGGTCACCTCTGCTGCTGCAGGGCAGAACCTGAGAGGGGACACCAACAAGTGGGGCAGGGAAGAGAAGGCGAGGGAGACCTGGTTACACTTCAGCTTGAAGGTAGCGTCAATCTGGTTTCCTATGAACACTCAAACATGTTTCTTTTTTTTTTTTAATTTTTATTAGTGAAACACCATGAGGTACAGTTGCAGACTTACAAATTTTTGTGCTTGGGTTTCAATTATACAATGATCAAATACCCATCCCTCCACCAGTGCCCATTTCCCACCACCATGGATTCCAGTATCTCTCCCACCCCCATTCCCCCCCCCCCCATCCCACCCTGCCTCTGTGGCAGGGCATTCCCTTTGGTTCTCTCTCTCCTTTTGGATGTTGTGGTTGCAAAAGAGGCATTGAGTGGCAATCGTGTTCGGTCTAGAGTCTACTCAAACATGTTCCTTAACTTTCCACTTACTAGAGACCTACACCCCAGGACTCACATATGCAAGACTGGTGGCCTACCGTTAAGTCACGTGTCCAACCCTGACATTTTCTATCAAGACCTCGGCTCCTCCTTGTATTTATGTATAAAAGGTAGGCACCCCTTTGTCTGACACCCTTAAAATCAAGAGGTGGGTCTGGAGCGATAGTACAATAGGTAGGGCGCTTGCCTTGTACATGGCCGATCCAGGTTCAATCCTTGCCTTTTACATGGCCGACCTGGGTTCAATTTTCAGCATCGTGAATCATCTCCTGAGCACCACCAGGAGGGATAGGAGTGATCCCTGAGTGCCGAGCCAGGAATAAGGCCTGAAGACCACTGGGTGTGGCCCAAAAGCCAAAAAAAAAAAAAATGTATTTATTTATTTATTTATTTATTTTTGCTTTTTGGGTCACACCCAGCGATGCGGCAATGCACAGGAGTTATTCCTGGCTCATGCACTCAGAAATTACTACTGGTGGTGCTCGGGGGACCATATGGGATGCTGGGAATTGAACTTGGGTCAGCCACGTGCAAGGCAAACGCCCTGCCCTCTGTGCTATTGCTCCAGCCCCAAGCCAAAAAAAGATTTAATCAATCAAATCAAACCAGGAGGGGCTTCATAGTGTCTCATCTGAATCAGAGTGCAGGACATAGACATTATCTTTAGACCCATCTTGCCCAGAAACTGTTTCTTTTTGGCAGTGCCTGGAACCAAACCCAGGGCCTCACGCATGAAGCTATGTGCTACGCTTCTGAGCTACAGCCTGGGTCCGCAGATGCTGTTCTTAAAGCAGATAATCCGGGGACCATCAAAAAAAAAAAAAAACAGTTACTTCACTCAACTTTGGCTCCAGACTGGTCCCAGATGTTCGCCGAGGGAAATTGTCAGAGTAAAGGTAGCCACCTCTCAGTCTACCTCAAAAGGATTCGTTAAAGAACTTCAGTGACTTAGCTCTCAACCTGAGAACCAAATTTCTGCTCCCTGTACCAGAATATCCTCCCCCACAGCAGGACCATGAAAAGACCTTATGACAGGGACCCCCAAATAACTCAGTGGCAGAAGCACCTGCCTTGCAGGCGTGAGACTGAGAGCTGGGTCCCACAACCGAGCCCCCATTCCTCACAACAGCCACGGGAGGACGGGCTAGAGAGATCAACGGATGGAGGCACAGACTCTGAATGCAGTTGGCCTGGATTTCATCCCTGGCACCACACGGTCCCCTGAGCACAGCCAGGAGGACTACTGAGCACTGAGCAGGGAGTAGCAGTAGATAGCCACCCGGAATGGCTCAAACTCCCCTCCCTCCCAATTAAAACTACTACTTTTTATTTTTTATCATTATTATTATTATTTTGCTTTTTGGGTCACACCCAGTGATGCACAGGGGTTACTCCTGGCTCTGCGCTCAGGAATTACTCCTGGCGGTGCTCGGGGGACCCTATGGGATGCTGGGAATCGAACCTGGGTCGGCCGCATGCAAGGCAAATGCCCTCCACTCTGTGCTGTCACTCCAGCTCCCCCAAATTAAAAAATTGAAGTGAAAGGAGAAACGAATAATGACCAGAACGTCCTGGGGCCTCCTGGCAAAGGCCTGTCATACGAGGTGGGAGCTGATGACAGCTGAGAACGAGCTGAGAGAACGTGCAGCACTGACCAAGACCTCAACCAGTCTTCTCTGCTTTGAGAAATTTGGGTTTGGGTTGGGTTGGGTTTGGGTTTGGGGTCACACCCAGCAGCCCTGTGCTCACACTCGTGCCAAGGCTGGGGAACCACACGTGGCACCTGGGATTAAACCAGGTCAGTGGCAAGCAAAATCGGTGCTTTCAACCCTATTCTATCTTTTTGTTCCTGCACTCTCCTCCCCAACCCCAACTTGATTTCTAGAAATCAAGATTTTTAGAAAGTAAGAGTTGATTACTTGATTTCTATAAAGTAAGAGTCTGGTTTTTTTGGGGTTTTTTTTTTTTGCTTTTTGGGTCACACCCGGCGGTCCACAGGGGTTACTCCTGGTTCTGCACTCAGGAATTACTCCTGGCGGTGCTCAGGGGGCCATATGGGATGCTGGGAATTGGATCCGGGTCGGCCCCATACAAGGCAAACACCCTCCCCACTGTGCTGTCTCTCCAGCCCCTATAAAGTAAGAGTCTGTAGTTTAAATTTGGCTGACTTCAGTATATCCTGGAGCGACAGCACAGCAGCAGGGTGTTTGCCTTGTGCGCAGCCAGCCGGGCTGGGGCGGGTTCGATTCCTCCGCCCCTCTCGGAGATTCTGGCAAGCTACCGAGAATATTCGATATGCCAAACACAGTAACAAGAAGTCTCACAATGAAGATGTTACTGGACCTGCTCAAGCAAATGGATGAACAACGGGAGGACAGTTTGTTTTTGGTTTTGGACAATATACTACACTTTTGATTTAACAGAGACTGCCCCAGTAATACTCAGGGATCTGAGGACCACCACGAGGGAGAAGAGAGGCAGGCCTAGGATGTCTCTTTGGGTCCCGGCTCTTAGTTTCACTTTTTTTTTTTTTTAAACCACTGAGCCTCATGTTTGTTTTTCCTTTTTTTTTTTTTTCGTAGTGCCCTGGAATCGAACCCAGAGCCTCAGACATGCAGAACCTGTGTGCTGCCACTGAGTCACAGCTTGGACCCGAATTTCACTCGTGAATGCAACCCAAAGAGCTCTGACAGGCCTCAAGTCCTGCCTGTATCTCTTAGAAATCTGAAACCAGCAAGATGAAACACAGCACAGGAATTTGAAGCAGAGTCAGTTGTGTGAGAAAAAGGTAAAAAAAAAAAAAAAAAGCACTGGGTGGTTTGGCTCGGATAGAACTTCAGAACTTCTGGAACTTTCCACTCACCATCCCTTTCCACTCAGGAAGTTTTTACACGATTCTCATAAAATAGGTATGCCAGACTAATACTGAAAATAAATCATGAAGGAAGTTGTTGCAAAATGACCCCCACATTCAGCTACACAATCCCTGAGATCAAGACCCCTGGTTTAAAGAGCGAGAGCACCATCAGGGCATATACTTTGTTGATGGTGGTGGTGGTGGTCATGATGATGATGAAGATGAATCAAGGGGAGTTTGGATTACACCTGGGGCTCCTTGGGGGCTGCCTCCAGCATGGAGCTCAGGCAGTCCTCCCAAAGGTGCTCAGGGCTCATGCACTGCTGAGAACAAACCCAGGCTTCCCGGCATGCAAAGTACGAACTCCAGCCCACCCATCCATCTCCCCATCAGAGCGCTTTAAATAGATTTCTCGGTTCCCCAAAATTTATGGTGATTTTAAATGTGGCAATTTCAATTCCTAGTAGCAAATATTGTGCAGGTGTAGGATCTTGTTAAAATCGATATGTTTGAGCACATTAAAATAAATAGTATTTTGAGGGGGCTGGAGAGATAGCACAGTGGGTAGGGCGTTTGCCTTGCATGTGGCCGACCCGGGTTTGGTTCCCAGCATCACATATAGTCTCCTGAGCACTGCAAGGAGTAACTCCTGAGTGCAGAAGACAGGAGTAACCTGTGTTTCGCCGGGTGTGACCCAAAAAGCAAAAAATAAAATAAAATAAATAGTATTTTTGAGATACTCCTGGATTTGGGGGTCACACCATGTGATGCACAGGGATTACTCCTGGTTTTGCACTCAGGAATTACTCTTGGCGGTGCTCGGGGGAATATATGGGATTCTGGGAATTGAACTCAGATTGGCTGTGTGCAAAGCAAATGCCCTACCTGCTGTACTATAGTTCCAGTCCCTGATATAAATATTTAGGTCTACTAAAGGCTGTCATTCTGAGTGAAGTCAATTAGAAGGAGAGAGACAGTTGCAGAAGGACCTCTTTCCCATATGTGGGACTTGATCATACACCGCATGGGATCAAGAAATGGTCAGAGGCAACATAAAGAGAGAATTGATCCACACAACAGGGGTTGTGATTTTTGCCAGTGCCAGGCACTGGGGTGCAGATGTTGGAAAAGAGGCACTGGGGTCCGAAGGCCGGGGTGTGGGTACACAGTGATAGGCTTGGTATTGGAATTCTGTACATGGAAAACCATTATTAGCAGTGTTGTACATTATGCAACTTCAATCAATAAAAGATAAAAATCAAATCTACACATTAAAAAAGGTTTAGTTCTAATTTCTAATATAACAAACATTGGCAGTAGCTTTGACCACATAAACAAAAGTTAATTGAGGTTCTCACTCCTTTTTGTTCATTTTTTTTGGGGGGGGGTGGACACACTTGGCAATGTTTAGGGGTTACTCCTGGCTCTGAACTCAGGAATTACTCCTGGCACTTCTGGGGCCATATAGGACGCCAGGGATGGAGGCCCGGTCAGCCAAGTGCTAGACAAGCATCCTACCTGCTGTACTATCGCTCTGGTCCCAGTCTTGACTCATTTTTAAGTGTTGAAGTGGGTCCTGAGAGCACCTCCTGTGAAGTCCCAAATTCTCAGGCCCCGGAGGCTGGGTCATCCTGCAGGTGCCATTTCTGATGAGATTTGGCCCCTCAGAATGTAAACTCGCACCCTAAGTCCCTAGGTCTCTCTCCACAGCCCTCAGCACTGGCAGGCATCCAAGCAGGGCAGACGATGAGACATGAGCAGCTTCCTGTGAAGTTGCATACCCTCTGTCCCCACAGGACAAAATCCCTCTCCAGGAGGAAGGAGCTGCCCACAAAGAGGCTGCTCGACACTGGTGACCAGGGCAAGTGGATCAGGTACCACAGCCTCAGTACCTCCTGAGCTCCCAGCCATGGGCCGTGGACCCCGTCCCGCCCAGGCATCCCCTGGAGTCCATGTGGGATGCCAGATGTGCCAACGGAGGCAGCCCTGTCCGTAGGCTGTGGAGAGTTTACAGCCGACATCACCTCAGAGGGGAGTGCAGGAGAGGGAGAGATTGCCAGCTTGATGTTCTGAGAAGATTCTGTGGTGACACACACCGACAGAGAACGCTGAACCCCTGTGGAGGGGGTGAAGCACAAGACTAGCAAAAAAAAAAAGAAAGAAACTTCCTTGGATTCCTTGTGTCACCCCAATTTAAGCTTCAGAGTCGGGAGAATTCCCAGGTACAGTTCAAAAATTCTGAGGGGGGAGGGAGGGAAGCAGTTTCAGGGGGAACAGCTGTTTCTTGTGTAATTCAATTTCTGACAAAGCTCCTTTTCTTTAAACCTCCAATTTTCTAAGATTTCCATAGAAAACAAATTCTTTTTTTTCCCCCACTTTTTTTGGGTCACACCTGATACACAGGGATTACTCCTGGCTCTGTACTCAGGAATTACCTCTGGTGGTACTCAGGGATGCTGAGAATCAAACCCGGATCGGCCGTGTGCAAGGCCCTACCCATTGTGCTATTGCTCCAGCCCCAAGAAACATGTATTTTTTTTAAAAAAAATTTTATTAGTGAAACACCATAAGGTACAGTTGTAGACTTACAAACTTTTGTGCTTGGGTTTCGATTATACAATGATCAAACACCCATCCCTCCACCGGTGCCCATTTCCCACCACCACGGATCCCAGTATCCCTCCCACCCCCCATTTCCCCCATCCCACTCTGCCTCTGAGGCAGGGCATTCCCTTTTGTTCTCTCTCTCCTTTTGGGTGCCGTGGTTTGCAAAAGAGGCTTTGAGTGGCAATCATGTTCCGCCCACAGTCTACTCTCAGCACGGATCTCCCATCCTGGGAGGATCCTCCCAACACCCTTTATTTGGTGCTCCCTTGTCTATCTAAGCTGCCTTTTCCCCGGTGTATTTTTTAAAAAATTTTACTAATATGAAATTGTGTGGATAAAGATGCTTTGGCTACTGTCAACATGCCCAATCTTTGTTTGTTTGTTTTCTGGGAAATTTGTCTCACTGTGGAATGCCCGTTCCTGATGGTGGGCAGCATTATAATTGAAACCCAAGCACAATTGTACCTCATAGTGTCTCACTAATAAATAAATAAATAAATAATATTAATAAATTATTTTTTTAAAAAAGTGACAGCTACACATGGGCGCATGGGCTATGCCTGAGTTAAGGCAAGTTTCTGAAATAAATGCCTTCGAATAAACTGTTGAGTTCCTGTACTTCTCTCCTGACACAAAATGGATGGCTGCATGTGAGCCCATCAAACCACCTTGCCAGTGGTGCTTTTGACAGAGTGCTTACTGAGCCCGACAGGAAGCCATGTTCTTGTGACTCTCTTAGTCCCGTATTTGTGATGCTGCAGAGTCTCCTGGACCCCAAGGAAACCCAACAGGATCGCAGTGATGGCCCGAAAAGGCTCTTTCAAAATGACAGGGTCTCTATCACCTTCGACATCACAGCCGAGATGACTAAAGGCACAATAGTCCTTAGAGCAAGCAGATCACAGGTTTCCTGCTGCCAGTTCTCAGGGAGAGTTCTATCTGGATGGGAGTCTGACGGGAATATGACCGCCTTTGAGAGTGGGCCCTCCCTGCACCCTCTTCACCATCAACGGCCCCCTGATACGGCGGCTTGAGCACCACCAGAGGAACACTGGACAGATTTAGTCCACGTGCTTGCCACAGGCATGGGTGACTCTTTGCACATGTGCATGTGGGAGGAAGGAGACCGTTATCCATATCTCAAGATCCACTTTCATCTCCAATACAGGAACCCTCATGGTAACGGACGAAACTGCTCTGTCTCCAAAGTTCATCTGTGATAATATGAACTTCGTGTATGTGGTGTCAAAAATCCACGAATCCAGCATGGTGTTAATGTACTCCTCAAAAAAAGAATCATGAACACTAATGAAATGAACTTTGTAGCATGTTCAATGTAATAAAGAGAATCCTGTTTGCAAAATGGATATTACTAAAGTCAATAAAGTGAAAACATGTACTGTTTGTACAGCACTTTAAGCAACTGTTGCCAGTGTTTGGTCTCGGAATAAGTTTATACCTTTATCCTCAGAGCTTTTTAGTATGTGATTTATCTGTTAATTTTCCATATTAAAAACTGGACTAAAACCGTGGGATATAGTTATTAATGATTTGAAGAGAATGGTCTATTTCCATTGGTCCATTAGTCTATTACATTTTTTATTTAAAAAATATACTCTAAACAAAACAAAAAAAAACTGAGGTTTATTTTTTTTTACCATTTTTTGCCAGTATCTTTTCTATCTGCACACCTGAGCAGTTTATATATATTTTTGGACTTAGTCTTTTAAAATACCGTTTGTGCCTCCTTAGGAACTCCACTGCACATCTGCGAAGATTTTCATGGAAAGAAAAGAAAATAATATCTAAGTATTGTCATGAAGAGAGTTTTTGATCATGTAAAGTTCCTGAACGAATCTGGAAGACCCTCAAGTCTCCTTGGCCCAATCCTTGGAAACCATTTTCTTTACATTCTATAGATTATGGTCACAAACAAAACTCACTTGACTCACCAAAAAACAAAAATGAAAATAGAAAACTTTGAGTTGGGCATGTTTTCAAACAGATGAGGAATCTGAGATTCAGAGAGGTTAACCAATTCATCTAAGATCACAAGCTTGGATTCCAGTGTTTAGACTCTGAATCCAACAGTAGATTTCAGATAACATATCTCTTCCATAAAAGCTTTCAACTGCTCACTTTTTTTCCCAACAACAGCCCAAACACTCAAAGAACTAAATAGTATTGAGGATGACTGATGTCTTAACTCTGGGCCATAAGATGAAACAGGAGAAGTTAGACAGAACAGACCATAACAAGCAAGAGGCAGAGGTGACTGATTTCTGGATATCCTTCCTCCTTGTATTGTATAACTTGAGAACCTTCTTTGCCTCTCTGTAGCAAGATTTCAACATCTGCAAAATGGGCGGATGATACCTTACTTGCCCCAAGGCCTGGGCTAGATGAGACAATGATTGCCCAAGATCCCTGCTAGTAAAGGCTATCAGGTACCAGAAATTCCAGTCATTTAGAAGACTAGAAACTCAACTCTGTAGAAATGGATTCTCCTTTTGAAGTCTTATGTAGTCCCAAAGTCCCCATAATTCTCCTTTGTCCTCTAACACGAAGTTTAGCACTTAGTACTTATTTTAAACTCTGTAGACCTTATCTTTCTTAGAATATCCTTAAGCGCTGTCCCCCAAACTCAGCCTTAAAAAGAAGTCATGGATTTTCACTATGAAGACTCAAAAAAAAAAAAAAAGAAGGAAGTGCCTGAACCCCATGTTAGCTGAAGTCAAAGCATGAAAGGCCATTAAAGCCACTCTGGAAGGGATTCACACCTCACCCATCTTTCTCCAGCCCAGACTGTGTTTGAGGAAGGAACCCTGAAATCCTGAGAAGAGTGCCCCAGGAGTTGGGTCACTATGGCGTCAACTTCCTCCTAACCCGTGAGTTAGCCATGAAGATAGACGACAACACACTTGTGTTCACCGTGGCTGTCCAAACTAAACCGCAACAAACTAAACAGTCTGCAGAAGCTGTGATACCAATGAGGTCCAAGTCAACAACCAGGTCACACCACACGGAGAGGAGAAGCCCTGTGCTTTTCCTGGCTCCTGACTGGCATCTAGGATGTCTCAGATGTTGCCAATAAAACCGGGATCATCTAAACCAGTACTTCTCAACCATTTTCCCACTGTGCCCCACTTCTGAACTTGTTTTCCTCCTGTGGCCTCTATCCTACTGGTTGCCCCCCTAATTTTTGTAACACAGCTGCCCCATTTATGAGATATTTTTACTTGTTCTTTGGAATTTCCTGGGGACCCACAAAAGAACCATATAGTCTAGGTTCAGAAACACTGATCTAAACCAAGTTCATCTGGCTAATTCTAAACACAATTTTTTTTTTTTTTTAGTTTATTGAATCACCGTGAGATAGTTACAAGCTTTCATGTTTGAGTTACAATCACACAATGATCAAACACCCATCCCTCCACCAGTGCACATTCCCCACCACCAACATCCCTGGTATACCCCCCCCTTCCCAACCCTCCCACTGCCTCCATGGCAGACATGATTCCCTATAATCTTTCTCTCTACTTTGGACATTATGGTTTGCAATACAGACCCTGAGAGGTCATCATGCTTGTTCCTTAATTTACTTTCAGCACACATCTCCCATCCCAACCGATTCCCCCAACCTTCATTTTCTTAGTGATCCCTTCTCTAGTCCAGCTGCCTTTCCTGCCCCCCCCCACCCCCGCCAACTCATGAGGGAGGCTTCCAACTATGGAGCAATCTTCCTGGCCTTTGTATCTACTGTCCTTGGGAAACACATTTTTGTTTTCCACCATAAACAAAAGGGGGAATTTGTGGAGGGACCCATAAATATGGCTTAAATGTCCAGGATCCGCCTTGCATTCCAGAGGCCACGAGTTTGATCCCCAGCATTCCACCACATCTCCAAGTGGGACCTTTGGCTCCACCTGTGAGATCTTTAACCACGAGAAGTACAACTTCTGGCACACCACAACCAAGTAGGAGATCCCGGACGTTGCAGTGTTGGCCACAACAACAAAGGGAAGAGAAGGGGAAAATTTAATTACCGGGATTGGGGGTGGAGGGGGGAGTGGGCGGAGAACCATCAGTGGAAATCATCTGAAAAGTGTGTATGTAGCAACCAACCAAGGCAATTCAACTAGGCCCATGATGTGCTGATTGGAAGTCAGCCCTCGGCCCCCACCCGCCCTCCAGCAGATGGGGAAGATTTAGGAAAGAAGGCATCCCAGATTTCCTTTTCTCAGCTTGCTGTGGGGTTTACATATTTTCTTTTTTTTTTTTTTAATTTTTTTATTGGTGAAACACCATGAGCTACACTTGTAGACTTAAAAATTTTTGTGCTTGGGTTTCAGTTATACAATGATCCAGTACCCATCCCTCCACCAGTGCCCATTTTCTACCACCATGGATCCCAGTATCCCTCCCACCCCCATCCCCCCATCCCCACCTGCCTCTTTACATGTTTCAATGCACGTAAGCTACCCTTCCTCATCTCAATTTTATTGTGATAAAATAAGTCTGGCCTAAAATGTACCATTATACGTTGCGACCTATATCTTGTTTGTTTTAGACTCACACCTGTGGTGCTCAGAGTTTTGGGATCACGCAGTGCCAGAGATCAGTTTGCAACCTCCCGCATGCAAATATTTTTTTCCAGTCTTCTCACCAGCCCACATTTCATATTTGGGTGGAGGCCAAGTGGACAGTGCTCAGGGTCTACTCCCGGCTGTGCTCAGGGACCATGTGGTACTGGGGATGAAACCTCGGTTAAGCAAAGCATGTGCTCAGCCCCTCGAGTTCTCTCTCCTGACTCATTTGAACAGTTCTGTTTTGTTTGGCCGAGTGGAGTTCAGGACTTACTCCTGGCTCTATGCTCAGGGATCAATCTTGGTGGCGCCCCTGGGGGAAACCAGACATGGTCTTAGGGACTGAACCACAGTCAACCCCATGCAAGGAAAGTGCTACCCACCGTACTATCTCTCCAGCCCCCATTTTATCTCCCAGACTTTTCATTTTACAAAAATCTGTAGCCATCAAATAATAATCTGTTATTATAAAAAAAAGGGGGGGAATGCCTTTTCCCAGACACCTACCATCCTACTTCCTGCCTTTATGAATATGATTATTCTATATACATCACTGAAGTGAAATCATCGAATGTTTACCTTGTGGTCAGTTATTTTACTTAACAATACTTTCAAGGTTCGGCCATGTAGTAGCACGTGCCAGATTCTCTTACTTGTTTTTTTTTTTAAATTTTTTGTTTTTTGGGTCACACCCAGCAATGCTCATGGGTTACTCCTGGCTCATGCACTCAGGAATTGCTCCTGGCGGTGCTCAGGGGACCATATGGGATGCTGGGAATCGAACCTGTGTCGGCCATGTTGGCTGCGTGCAAGGCAAACGCCCTACCCGCTGTGCTATCGCTCCAGCCCCTCGCTTACTGTTTAAGACAGGATAATATCTCATTGAGTGTGTGTGCCACGGTTTGTGGATAATTCATCTACCAAGTGATATTTGCATTACTTTCACTGCTTTTTTTGTTTTTTGTTTTGGGGGGGTTATTTCATTTCTTTATTTTATTAAATTGTTTGGGCTGGAGCGATAGCACAGCGGTAGGGTGTTTGCCTTGCACGCAGCCAACACGGCCGACCCGAGTTCGATTCCTCCGTCCCTCTCAGAGAGCCCGGCAAGCTACCGAGAGTATCTCGAGAGTATCTCTGCACAGCAGAGCCTGGCAAGCTCCCCGTGACGTATTCGATATGCCAAACACAGTAACAACAAAGTCTCCAATGGAGACGTTACTGGGCCCGCTCGAGCAAATCGACGAACAACGGGAGGGCCTTTACCTTTTACCTTTATTAAATTGTTTATGATGATTTATTACATTCAATATTCCACCACCATTATTTTCAATTTTCCAAACCACTACCCAAACCTGCCCAAGAGCAGACCCTAAATAATTTATTTTTTTATTACTTGTTATGAATAATTCACTAAAAATGATCAAAAAAGTTTTCCTTAGAAGAAAGTGTGTGGAGATTGTTGTATCTCACCCTGAATCCATTTAGCCCTATGCACGAAAGCGCTAACATGTTGTTACAGGTTAAGGTTTGTGCATTAGTATTTTCTTACTCGAGATTGGTTACCTTCGACTTTACTTCCCATCCAATGTGGTGTGCTACACTTCCACAGGCTCGGGGCGAGCCCCATCCAGAAATGAATCTGGTTTTTAAGTTTCTGTTCGGGGGTCACACCCAGCAGTGCTTGGGGCTATTCCAAGGTCCCAGTTCAATTTCTGGTGGTGCTTGGGGGACCAAACTGTTTGGAACATAAAATCCAGTCCCCCAATGCAGTGCACTCCAGCCCTTGGAGTCATTCCCTGGTCCTTAGGACTTCAATTAAGCATTTGGAGACTTCTTTTCAAAGTTCAAGTAACTCTACACAAAAGAAAAAGCAAAATAGAACTAATGTCAGTAATCCTGGATGAGAGAAGTATGCACTGAGTTATTTCAATTTTGAGAGCAAATTCCAGGTTTTTTTTTAAAGCTAGATTTTTGTCTTTGTTGTTTTCTTGTCTGAAGATATCTTACTAAATTGTAAGTTTCATAATATCAGGGAATGTACTGCATTTAACTTCACATTCCATATAATACACGGCAAAATTCCAGGCAAATTCCATGAAACTTATCTTTGAGTGCACCAGTACAGTGTACAATAAATGAAATATTTTCATATGAATTACCAAATTTGATTGTACAACAGCCTTCCAAGATGGGTAAGGTAAAGATCTGTGTAATTTTATAAACAAGGAAGCTGACAATCTCAGCTCATTGTCAACAAGATGGAGTTGGGGTCACCACGAGAAATCTTATAACACTGATTCACCAGAAATCTTATAACACTGATTCAGGGGACAACCCATTTCACGCCTCCTCCGACTATCAGCAGCTAGGAAGGATGATCTGAAGTCACTCTCTAAGCACAATTTCTCCATGAGGCACAGAAATATAAACTGAGGACCTGAGAGACAGTATAGCAGGAAAGGCACTCACCTTGCAAGCAACCGTCCCAGGTTCAAACTTTAGCCCTGCCAGGAGTGATCCCTGAGCACAGAGCCAGGAGTCAGCCGAGAAACATATATAAGACAACGTCTTAAGATCTTTGTAATCTTATGTGACTGTCTTTGACGACAACTAACATTTTTAAAAAATTTTTAATAGTGAGACATCATGAGGTAGAGTTGCAGACTTACACATTTTTGTGTTTGTGTTTCAATTGTACAATGATCAAATATCCATCCCTCCACTGGTGCCCATTTCCCACCATCACGGATCCCAGTATCCCTCCCTCCCCCTCCCCCCATCCCACCCTCCCTCTGGGGCAGGGCATTCCCCTCTGTTCTCTCTCACCTTTTGGGTGTTGTGGTTTGCAAAAGAAGCATTGAGTGGCAATCATGTTTGGTCTATAGTCTACTTTCAGCATGCTTCTCCCATCCTGGGAGGATCCTCCCAACACCTTTATTTGGTGCTCCCTTCTCTACCTAAGCTCCCTTTTCCCCTAGCATGTGTGGTTGGCCTCCAAGCCATGGAGTAAAGTTCCTGGTACTAATCTCGGCCATTCTTGGGTGTTACAACTAACATTTTTTTTTAAATAAAAAGAAGCAGTTCTTTCTTGAACACATATTTCTTTCTTTCTCTCCTCTTATACGTCTCTGAGTAAATTTCTTTCAATAAAAATTATTTTATTTCACCAAAAAAATTACACCACCTCCGCTTTGCTGATGACATTGTTTTAATAACACCAAACATCAGCCAAGCGGCACAAATGCTGGCCGACTTTGACCGTGAGTGTGGAAAGGTAGGACTACAGCTGAATCTTACGAAGACAATGTTTATGAGAAACAGCCTTGTTCCTGACGCCCCATTCGCTCTCAATGGAACGACCATCTCCGAATGCAACAGCTATGTGTACCTAGGTCGAGAGGTCAACATGACAAATGACCTGGCACCCGAGCTGCGCAGGAGGAAGAGAGCGGCTTGGAACGCCTTCAAGAATGTCGAAGAAATAGCTAAGAGGACGAAGAACCTCCGGCTCCGGGCACATCTCTTTGATTCCACTGTTCTTCCTGCATTAACATATGCCTCAGAGACCTGGGCCCTACGCAAACAAGATGAGAACGCCATTCAGGTCTCCCAAAGAAGAATAGAAAGAGCTATGCTTGGAATATCACGTTTCACTCAAATGAGAGAACGAATCCGGAGTTCTGACATCCGTCGACGATCAAGGATCAGGGACGCTGTCTCATTTGCCAAGGTGTCCAAAATCAGATGGGCTGGTCACGTAATGAGATTTAAAGACGACCGCTGGACTAGAGCTGTTACCGACTGGATTCCACGGGATGTCAAAAGACCACGTGGCCGCCCACCTACCAGATGGTCAGACTTCTTCGTGAAGATCATGAATGATTGATTTGAGGCTCTTCATGATCCCAGAGCGAACAGATGCCATTGGGCTACACTAGCACGCGACAGGGACAAATGGAGACGTTACTGGCGCCCGCTCGAGCAAATCGACGACTAATGGGAAGTTAAGTGATTAAGTGATAAGTGACCAAAAAAAGAGAGAAAGAGGTAACTTTGTAAGAGCAGGTCTGCTAGCCTATATATTTGGATAGTATTTTTTTAAATGTGATTTTATTAGCGAGCTTCCAATTCATGAGAAGAAATCGGCAAAAAGCTGGTGGAAGGCTGGAAAGTACCTGGGTTACAGTGCTTTCCTTGCATGCTAGAGGTCCCAGCTCAATCACCAGCACTGCATATGGACCCCCAGGACCACCAGGAGTAGCCCCTGAGTGTGGCCTAAAACTCCCTTTACAAAAAAAAAAAAAGCAATGTAGGAGGACACCTGAAACAGGTTGGGTAGAAAAAGTATTCTTTGATGCTCAGGTTTGTTTAGGAAAAGTAACTCGAATGATGATCAGATGTATGGTGGTTGGTCCTAGCAAGAGCACCCATACCAAAATTATAACACACGCTGTCCTCCCGTTGTTCATCGATTTGCTCGAGCGGGCCCAGTAACGTCTCCATTTTTTTGAGGCTTGTTGTTATTGTGTTTGGCATATTGAATACGCCACAGGTAGCTTGCCAGGCTTTGTCCTGCGGGCGAGATACTCTCGGTAGCTTGCCGGGCTCTCCAAGAGGGGCGGAGGAATCGAACCTGGCTTGGCCGGGCTGGCTGCATGCAAGGCAAACGCCCTACCACTGTGCTATCGCTCCAGCCCACCAAAATTATAGGGGTCAAAATTAGCTTCTTTTCATGTGCTGAGTGTCCTGAGTGTCCTCTCGACACCCCTTTGGACTGTGTGCTTCTCCCCTCTCCCCAGGGACTTAGTCTCCTCCAGCTAAGTGCGCAGGTATCCAGTTCTATCATTGACCGTTAGTCCTCCCCCCCCCCCAATTTCTCTCCTTTGCACCTTTTCCTCCATCTCCTTGTCAAAACACGTCCATTTAGAATCTGACTACAAATGACAGCTTATTCCTGGATATTTGTTTCCCTCCTACTCCAAACCCGATCAAGTAACCACAAATGCTTTTTTGTTTGTTTCATTTGAGAGTCACAGGAGGCTGTGTTGAGAGTATACTCCGCCTCTGAGTTTCAGAATCACTCAGATCTGGTAGGGCAGGCACAAGGCAAGGACCTTACCCATTGTGCTTTCTCTCTGGCCCCACAAAAGCATTTGTTGTTAGGACAAAAAATAGAAGAGTAGGGAAGAGGGAAAGGGGCCAGGGTGTGGACAGGTGGGGAAAGGGAGGGATTCGAGCAAAGGGGGAAAAAAAAGAAGACAGGAGAACATAGTAGAAAAGGAGGATTACTCCATGGCTTGGAGGCCAACCACACATGCTAGGGGAAAAGGGAACTCAGATAGAGAAGGGAGCACCAAATAAAGGGTGTTGGGAGGATCCTCCCAGGATGGGAGAAGCATGCTGAAAGTAGACTATAGACCAAACATGATTGCCACTCAATGCCTCTTTTGCAAACCACAACACCAAAAGGAGAGAGAGAACAAAAGGGAATGCCCTGCCACAGAGGCAGGGTGGGATGGGGGGTGGGAGGGATACTGGGACCCGTGGTGGTGGGAAATGGGCACTGGTGGAGGGATGGGTACTCGATCATTGTATAACTGAAACCCAAGCACAAAAATTTCTAAGTCTACAACTGTACCTGATGGTGTTTCACTAATAAAATTTTTTGAAAAATGAGAAAAGGGAGTTCAAGGGATTTTTAACAGACACAGCAGCAGATTGTCAGAAGAACTGCCTTCACCAAAGGAGACAGTTCTAACCCGAATGGTAAAGGATCTTGAAGAAAGTCGAGCAGCTCACAGGGTTAGTGCCTGGAGACCCTAGAAAACCAAAGAGAACCAAAATGAGTGAGACAAAAATCAGTGGTTAAGTACCTAAGTACTGACTAGTTGGGTCAATCTCCCCTGATCCCCCATCCCATCGCTTCCCTGCCACCCCAGGATCATCAGGCCCTCTCCAAACCAGAGGAAAGCTGAGATTTGTTCTCTTAGAAAACAGATTCACTTGGAACTTGGGACATAAAGAGCATAGGGAGGCTGGGATACAGCTCAGGCCGACAGAAGCATGGTTGGGGGCTGGAGCGATAGCACAGCAGGTAGGGCGTTAGCCTTGCACGCGGCCAACCTGAATTCAATCCCCGGCATCCCATACGGTCCCCCAAGCACTGCCAGGAGTAATTCCTGAGTGCAGAGCCAGGAGTAACCTCTGAGCATCGCTGGGTGTGAGCATCGCTGGGTGTGACCCAAAAATAAAAACAACAACAACAACAAAAGCAGACATAAGCATGGTTACAGCATAGATTTTCTGTTAGGACCTCCGCCCCTTTGTGTTTGATCACCATTTCCCATTTTAGGCTGTAGCAAGTAGATATTCCTTTTCTGCAAAAGTTGACCAGTTTGGGGCTGGAGCGATAGCATAGTGGGTAGGGCGTTTGCCTTGCACGCGGCCGACCCGTGTTCAATTCCCAGCATCCCATATGGTCCCCTGAGCACCGCCAGGGGTAATTCCTGAGTGCATGAGCCAGGAGGAACCCCTATGCATCGCTGGGTGTGACCCAAAAAGAAAAAAAATAGTTAATGAATTTGGGGCCATGACTATTTGGTAGATGCTGCTGTTGATGTTGGAGAATGCTTTTTTGGTTTCTGTTTTTGTGCCCCGGAGAAGCTCAGGGCTCGGTCCTGGTTCCTGGCTCAGGGATCACTCCAGGAAGTGCTGAAGTGGGGAGTCGTATTTAAAATTAAGGGTCAGGGCAGGAGCAATAGCACAGCAGGTAGGGCATTTGCTTTGCACGTGGCCAACCCAGGTTCGATTCCCAGCATCCCATATGGTCCCCTGAGCACCACCAGGGGGTAATTCCTGAGAGTAGAGCCAGGAGTGACCCCTGTGCATTGCCGGGTGTGAACGAAAAAAGAAAAAAAAAAGTTGACCAGCTTATTTTAAAAAGCGTACAATTTCGTAATAAAAGGTGCAATTCAAAGATTTCCTAGAAGTGAGCCTTTGACTCCCCCCAAATAAGTGCTACATGTGGAAAGCTTTATATAAAAAGTTCAGTTTTTCAAAATGATTTAATTCTTGGGCCAGAGAGATAGTACAAGGAGTAATGGAGTTTCTCTGCATACGACTGACCGGGGTTTGATCCTTGACATCACATATGATCCCTCTGAGCATCACCTGGACTGACCCGTTAGCACAGAGTCAGAGTAAGTCCTAAGCACTTTCAGGCATGGCCCTCTAAAACAAAGCAAAAACAACAAAAAAATATTTAATTCTTAAATATGGGCAGGTAGTTTTGAATGACTGTACTTTTGGTCTTCCACATGAAAGAGACTAAAAATCAACCCATCAACCAATCAATCACGGTTTGGGAGAAGAGAACAGAGTGCAGGAATTGTGCCATGAAGGTTTCTAAGGATTGAAAGACCAACAGGCTTCAAAAATAAATTTAAAATTAAAAGGCAGACTGGAGATACAGCTCAGTGGGCCGAGCACATGCTTGGCATGCAGGTGGCCCAGATTTAATCCCTGGGACTACCTGTTCCCAGAAAACCACTGGGAGTCACCCTTGAGGAGAGTCAGGAGTGGCCCCAACACAGAGAGAGAGAGAGAGAGAGAGAGAGAGAGAGAGTAATTGAATGTAAAGAAAGGGCACTGATCTTCAGGAGAAAGCTTGTCACTTGGGTGGTGTTGAAGGAGAATAAGTTAAAGAAACACTAGGACAATGGTGGAGGGGAAAGTATCTTGCTTACACACGTGTAGGCAGACTGGGGAACAGAAGCGAAACTGGGGACATTAGCGAAGCAAAATGGACACTGGCGAAGGGATTGGTGTTGAACATTGTATGCCTAAAACTTAATAATAAACTTTATAATGCTGAAATTCTCCGTGATCCAATAAAGAAGGAAGGAAGGAAGGAAGGAAGGAAGGAAGGAAGGAAGGAAGGAAGGAAGAGAACGAAAGAAAGAAGGAAGGAAGGAAGGAAGGAAGGAAGGAAGGAAGGGAGGGAACAAAAGAAAGAAAGAACGAAAGAAGGAAGGAAGGAAGGAAGGAAGGAAGGAAGGAAGGAGGAAGGAAGAGAAGGGAAGGAAGGAAAGAAAGAAAGGAACAAAAGAAAGAAAGAAAAGAACAAAAGAAAGAAAAAAACAAAAGAAAGAAAGAAGGGAAGGAAGAAAGAGAGAGAGAGAAAGAAAGAACAGAAGGAAGGAAGGAAGGAAGGAAAGGAAAAAAGAAAGAAAAGAACAAAAGAAAGAAAGGAACAAGAGAAAGAAAGAAAGAAAGAAAGAAAGAAAGGAGGGAGGGGGGGAGGGAGGGAGGAAAGAAAAAATGAAAGGAAGGAAGGAAGGAGGGAAGAAAAGAACAAAAGAAAGAAAGAAAGAAAGAAAGGAAAGAAGGAAGGAAGCAAGAAAGAAGATAGAAAGAAAGAAAGAAAGACAAAAGGAAGGAAGGGAAGGAAGAAAGAAAGGAAGAAATAAAAAAATACAAAAGGAAGGAAGGGAAGGAAGAAATAAAGGAAAGAAAGAAAGAGAAAGAAAGGAAGAAAGAAAGAAAGAAAGAAAGAAAGAAAGAAAGAAAGAAAGAAAGAAAGAAAGACAAAAGGAAGGAAGGGAAGGAAGAAAGAAAGGAAGAAAGAAAAAAGACAAAAGGAAGGAAGGGAAGGAAGAAATAAAGGAAAGAAAGAAAGAGAAAGAAAGGAAGAAAGAGAAAGAAAGAAAGAAAGAAAGAAAGAAAGAAAGAAAGAAAGAAAGAAAGAAAAGCAAGCAAGCGTTCTCGGTGTGTAATGAAGAAAAGCCCAGGATGACATTCCAGGGGAATCCGTCAGGCAGACACACCGAAGACCTTGGTCACCAGCAGAGGATTCTGGGGAGAGAGTGGAATGGCTCGTTCTATGTCAGCTTGGCTAGGCTAAGGTCCCTCGGTACTTGATGAAACCCGAATCTAGATGTTACAATCTGAAGGCATTTGAGATAAGATTCACATCGAAATCATTTAATTCTGTACAAAGCAGATACCTCCCATACTAGTAGGTGAACCTCATCTAATGGAGTGAAGCACTTCTGAGAAGATAAGGCCGAGGTCCCCTGAAGGAGAGGAATTCTGTCCTCGACTGCCTGCGGAGTGGAGCTGGGACCTCACGTTTCCCAGGTCTCCAGGCTCCTGTAAAGCTTAGATTTGCTGGACTCCACAGTCACGTGGGCCAGTTCCTCAACTCAATCTCTGTCTGCCGTCACGTGTTGCTCCAGGACAGAGATACGTTCTGAAGATGTGTCTCGAGGACATGTTGTCATTGTTCCTAGGCAATTCTAGTGGTGGATATTGCACACTTTGGGGCCATGATGAACACAGAAACAAAACAACCCAAGATTAAATCAAGCACAAGGGAAACTGTGCCATCAGGAGCTACAGTAAACAAGAGAAGTAGAGGCTGCCACTGACCGAAAATACTGTTCCTGTGGCCATGAGGTCACTAGGCGAGGGGAATCTGAGAGCCCTGGACTGTATGTGCTCCGTCAATGACATTATGGGCCCTAGGAGATGGTACAGAGGTTAAGATGCTTGCTTCTCATGTGACCAACTAGGGTTTAATCCCCAGTATGACATGTGATCACCTAAGCTCTGCTCACAGTGACCCTTGAGCACAGAGCCAAGAATAGCCCCTGAGCACTGCTGGGTGTGACCCCCCCAAAAACAAGACAAATAAAATTTTTAAACAGCATTGTGCATCACATTACACATACATGTACATATACAGAAAATATCCCAATCTATTTCCTTGTAGAATTATAGCTAATATAAATATCCAAAGGAAAAAATAAGACATAATACTTTTGGGGTTTGTCCTTTTTTCTTTTCTTTTTCTTTTCTTTCAAAGCCTGGCAAGCTACCTGTGACATATTCAGTATGCCAAAAACAGTAACAACAAGTCTCACAGTTTGCTGTGAGACGTTACTGGTGCCCGCTTGAGCAAATCGATGAACAATGGGAGGACAGCGCTACAGTGCTTTTTTTAAAAAAATATTAATCATCGTGAGAGACACGGTTACTAAGCTTTCATGATCAAGGTTTAGTCATACAATGTCCCAACACTCATTTCTAATACTTTCTCAAGTATGAAAGCTGTTATTGATAAGTGTGTGACAGAGATTCAGGAAAGCAAATTAATGATAGATACACAGAGAATAGCACAGTGGTAGGGCGTTCGCCTTACAAGCGGCCAACATGGCCGACCCGAGTTCGATTCCTCCGCCCCTCTCGGAGAGCCCGGCAAGCTCCTAGAGTATTCGATATGCCAGACACAGTAACAACAAAGTCTCCAATGGAGACGTTACTGGGCCCGCTCGAGCAAATCGACGATCAACGGGAGGGCCTTTACCTTTTACCTTTACACAGAGAATGAGCAAATGAAAAACAAAAAACAAAGCAATTATTAATTCTGGATGAAACAAAGGAGAGTACTGCAGCAATGAGCAAGATTTGTCAAAATATTACTACACACGCCCACCAGGATGAGTCAAAATATTTATATAGTAAAACTTTATTGAGATATAATTCAACTCAAACCCACAACAGCTTTTAAAGTGCATGATTTATTTGTTTTAATATCTAAGTAGAAAATACACTGATAGTGCCTTCATTTTAACTACTACTACTTGAGTCTAAAAAAACTTATTAATTCTCATATTCCAAATGAATATTAAGTACTTTTTTTCCTTATATACACATTTTGAAAGTTATAAAGATTATTTTAGGAGGCATACCTAGAAGTGAAATTACCGAGTCATCACCCATGCTAAGTATAATGGATTGGTTTTGTCTTCTTCTCTCGGCCATTTTAAGCAGTATCAATGACATGGAATTGGTAGGGCAGAAAGATGGCACAGCAGGTAAGGTGCTTGCCTTGTGTTGAGCTGATCCTGGTTCAATCCCCACCACCACCTATGATCACCTGAGGACCCACGAGGAGTGATCCCTGAGCACAAATCTAGGAGAAATCTCTGAGTACTAAAGGGTGGAGCGAAAATATTTGGAGAGCAAGGAATAAATTGGTAATGTCTAAAATAGTAAAACACAGCACAAACATAGTATTCAGAAATACAAAAATAAATGTTAAGGAAAATTGCCAAAAGGGATGAGACATTTCCCATAGAATCAGGACTGGGAGATAGAAAGACAGATCAGCTATTTGCGTTTTTTTTTTTATCATAAGCCTGTTTATACCATTTGAATTAATATTCAAGTATTACTTTGATGAAAACTTAAATTAATTTAGTGCTAGAGAGACAGTACAGGGGTTGGGATACTTATCTTGCATGTGGCAGACCCCTGTTCGATACCCAGAACTACTTGGTTCTCTGAGCACTGCTGGATATACACTTTTTGTGCAATTTGTCTGATTTAGGACTTTTTTTTTTACATTTATCAAACTGGCTGAAGTGTGATCACCTGCTGATAGGTAAGTGCCTTTCTAAGAGTTAGGGTTCAAGCCAAGGAATGTTAAGATCTGAAGGACTTTTAGTCTTATCTTTATATCTTTATATCATCTCATATATTTTGGTGTGTGTCTATTTTTAATGCTTAGAGCCACACCCATTGATGCTCAGGGGTTACTTCTTGTTTTGCACTCTTGTTATACTCCTGGTGGTGCTTGGGGAACCAAATGGGATGCCAGGGATTGAACCCGGGTCAGCCACATCAAGGCAATTGCCTTACCCGCTGAACTATCGCTCCAGACCTTTATTATCCTTATTAGCAGGGGAAAAAAAAAACAAAAATTAAAAAAAAAAACAATCAAAATGAGATTGAAGAGTCTGTTCAAAAAGTAAGGAAAGGCCTGTTAATATATGTCCAGCAAGAACACATAACACTGACCATGACATTGAAACCCTGCATGATTTTTCAGGCACCACCTGAAGAGTTGATACAATCAGAGCCCACCTGTGCTTTAGGTTACTTTAGGTGTTAAAACAGAAGTACCTACACTCACATTATTTCAACAAGTTTGCTTCTTGGTCAAGTGTATGCAGCAAAGGTCAAAAAAAAAAAAGTAGGTCCAGGCACTGACAGGGTGACCTGGCCTGGGTGCTCCCTGCTCCTGCAGGGCCCAAGCAGATGGCATCCTGGGGCCATTTCGGTGAACTTGTGTCTCAGTTGCCCAAAGTTGCAGAAAGGGGCACCTGGATTTTGGAGAAATCCCCCAAAAAATAAAAAGAAATGAAATTAAAAGTTTAATGACAAAAGATTCTTACCTTCATCATCACTTAATCACTTAACTTCCCGTTAGTCGTCAATTTGCTCGAGCGGGCGCCAGTAACGTCTCCATTTGTCCCTGTCGCGTGCTAGTGTAGCCCGATGGCATCTGTTCGCTCTGGGAACATGAAGAGCCTCAAACAGATCGTTCATGATTTTGATGAGGAAGTCTGACCATCTGGTCGGTGGGTGGCCACACGGTCTTTTGACATCCCGTGGAATCCAGTCGGTAACGGCTCTAGTACAGCAGTCGTCTCTAAATCTCATTATGTGACCAGCCCATCTCATTTTTGACACCTTGGCAAACGAGACAGCGTCCCTGATTCTTGATCATCGACGGATGTCAGAACTCCGGATTCGTTCTCTCATTTGAGTGAAACGTGATATTCCAAGCATAGCTCTTTCTATTCTTCTTTGGGAGACCTGAATAGTGTTCTCATCTTGTTTGCGTAGGGCCCAGGTCTCTGAGGCATATGTTAATGCAGGAAGAACAGTGGAATCAAAGAGATGTGCCCGGAGCCGGAGGTTCTTCGTCCTCTTAGCTATTTCTTCGACATTCTTGAAGGCGTTCCAAGCCGCTCTCTTCCTCCTGCGCAGCTCGGGTGCCAGGTCATTTCTCATGTTGACCTCTCGACCTAGGTACACATAGCTGTTGCATTCGGAGATGGTCGTTCCATTGAGAGCGAATGGGGCGTCAGGACCGAGGCTGTTTCTCATAAACATTGTCTTCGTAAGATTCAGCTGTAGTCCTACCTTTCCACACTCACAGTCAAAGTCGGCCAGCATTTGTGCCCCTTGGCTGATGTTTGGTGTTATTAAAACAATGTCATCAGCAAAGCGGAGGTGGTGTAGTTGCCGACCATCTATCTTCACTCCCATTCCTTCCCATTCCAGTCGTCGCATGATGTTCTCCAGGGTGGCACTGAAGAGTTTCGGTGAAATGGTATCACCCTGCCGCACCCCTCTCTTGACATCAACGATCACTTCTTTGTAGAATGGTGAGATCCTGGTAGTGAATCCGCAATACAGCTCACGGAGGATCCTGATGTATTGGGCTTGAATGCCCTGATTGGCTAGGGCTTCAGTGACCGCTTCTGTCTCAACAGAATCAAAGGCCTTCTTTAAATCAATGAACGTTAAACAGAGCGGCATCTTGAACTCCCGAGAAACCTCAATGAGCTTGGTTATCGTGTGGATATGGTCGATGGTGCTGAATCCTTTGCGGAACCCGGCTTGCTCGCATGGTTGTCCTTCATCTAGTGTTCTGCCAATCCTATTTAGGATGACTTGAGTGAACAACTTGTAGATGACAGACAATAGGCAGATCGGGCGATAGTTACCAATGTCATGGATGTCTCCCTTCTTGAACAGTAGTACGGTCCTGCTGGTTTTCCATTGGGACGGAACCTTACATTCAGACAGGCAGCGTGTGAAGAGCCGAGCCAGTGTATTGATGAGTACTGACGGCAGGTTCTTCAGGTGTTCAGATCTGACCTTGTCTGGGCTAGGTGCTGTTTGCTTCTTTACTGACGAAATGACGTGTCGGATTTCGGAAGGGAGAACGTTGGGAATGACATATCCATCCTGTGGAATTTGGTATGTCAGCAAGTGGACATGGCTATCAAAGAGATTTGAGTAGAAGTCATGGATAATCTTCTCCATTGCCATTCTGGAGGATGTGATGGATCCATCAGGACGTTGGAGGGCAGTCATCTTGGTCTTGTAGTTGGTGAAGGACAGGCGGGCGTTACGAATACTTTTCCCGGCTTCTGCCGCATCTACCAGTACTTCTGCTCTTCTCTCTTTGAGGTCTTCCTTGATCGCATCTCTGCACTGCTTTGTGAGCTCGGACGTTAGCTTGCGGTTGCCTGAGGCATGCGCCAAACCACCCTGGCGAATTAGCTCAAGAGTTTTCAAAGACAGGCGTTTTTTTGTGGCTATCTCTCTCTTGGCGTTCCTCGCACATTCATGGAGGTGCTGAACCAGTCGATCGTATTCCTCGTCAATGTTGTCAACAATGGCATCTTCCCATGTTGCTGCAATAGTGCCTAAGAGTTCCCAGTTGGTGGTCGTTCTGGGAGTTCTCTTTTTGAACTTTGCAGCCCTTTCTCCCCGCTCTGTGAAGTAGAATTTTGCACGAAGGAGACGGTGGTCCGATCCCGTTCGAAATTTTGGGACAACAGCGACATCAGTCAGGCAAAACCGTCGATTGAATATGATGTGGTCTATTTCGTTGTGGAATCGTCCACCGGGAGACTCCCATGTCCATCGTTTAGATTCTGCCTTCTGGAACTGTGAGTTACCATGGATGGTCTTGGTCGACATGATGAACACAGACAGTCTCTCACCCTGTTCGTTCCATTCTAGGCCATGGGTCCCGATGTGAAGTTCTTCAGCTGATCTTCTCGGTCCTATCTTGGCATTAAAATCACCCATAGTGATCTTGTAGAAGGTGTGGTCTTCTTTATAGAACTTCTCCAGCTCCATGTAGAACTTCTCGATTTCTCTTTCATCATAATGAGATGTTGGTGCGTAGACAACGAAGATAGAAACTGCAGGCAGTGAGCCACATCTATTCAAATGTAAACGTCCGATTCAGGTTGTTAGGCATTCGAATGAATCAATGCTCTTGGCCAAGTTTGTGTTGACAAGGACACTGACGCCTCCGACACCTCTTTTATCGCATGTTCCGAGGAACAATTCTTCTCCAGTGTCGAAAACGGCATGGTGAGATTCGTGCCTTCTTGTCTCGGTCAGATCAATGATGTCGTACTTGATCATTCGCGCTTGTACCATCAGGTCCTCGATGGATGCATCTGATGCTAGCGTACGTGCATTGAAAGTACAGACGATCATTTTTGTCTTCCTTCGTTGTGGCAGCCTAGGTCGGCCTTGAGATTTTGTCGGCCTCTCCTTTCTCATCCTTCTCAGTGCTGCCATGTCGGTGAAGCCTTCTGTGTCAGGTGAATGAGACCAGTTGTAGTTACTGGTTTTGGCATATCGAATACACAACGGATAGCTTGCCAGGCTCTTCCGTGCGGGCGGGATTCTCTCGGTAGCTTGCCAGTCTTTCCGAGAGGGATAGAGGCTTTTGGGGCGACCTCTAATCACCCTTGTAGGTGTTACCATATTTGAACCCTATCAAATATGGTATGACAATTCCGGAAGATGGGTATTTCGTGTCTTATGATGTGTCGCGCGAATAGGATGAATAGGATGTGACAGCGCATCGCTCAGTGGCTGAAGGAGGCCCAGAATACCTGTGCAATGTTGACGACCTTCATCATCATCATTTTTTTTTTGCTCTTTAGGTCACATCCGGCATTGCACAGGGGTTACTCCTGGCTCTGCACTCAGAAGTTACTCCTGGCAGTGCTCAGGGGAGCAAATGGGATGCTGGGAATCGAACCCGGGTCAGCAGTGTGCAAGGCAAATGTCCTACCCGCTGTGCTATCGCTCCAGCCCCCTCCTTCATCATATATTAAGAAGAACTTACACTCCTAAACATATAGGCATTTAATGAGGCACCATCAGAATATTTAAAATAATGATAACAGACCTAAAAAAATACATTAATTGTAGGACATTTTAACATGCTTCCTTCTATTGTTGGATAGATAAAGGAGGTTAAAAACTCAACAAGGACGCCTCCTCCAGAGGGAACCCCGGTAACCATAAGCCTCTACAAACATAGCTTGCTTATGCAGGAACCAGGACTCTTACTCCAAACCGCTCGGCCACTTACGTGGGCGCGCGACATCTTCTCATATATAAAGTGGTCACTTAATCACTTAACTTCCCGTTAGTCGTCGATTTGCTCGAGCGGGCGCCAGTAACGTCTCCATTTGTCCCTGTCGCGTGCTAGTGTAGCCCAATGGCATCTCTTCGCTCCGGGAACATGGAGGGCCTCAAACCGATCGTTCATGATCTTGACAAAGAAGTCTGACCATCTGGTAGGTGGGCGGCCACGCGGTCTTTTGACATCCCGTGGAATCCAATCAGTAACAGCTCTAGTCCAACGGTCGTCTTTAAATCTCATTACGTGACCAGCCCATCTGATTTTCGACACCTTGACATATGAGACAGCGTCCCTGATCCTTGATCGTCGACGGATGTCAGAACTCTGGATTCGTTCTCTCATTTGAGTGAAACATGATATTCCAAGCATAGCTCTTTCTATTCTTCTTTGGGAGACCTGAATGGCGTTCTCATCTTGTTTGCGCAGGGCCCAGGTCTCTGAGGCATATGTTAATGCAGGAAGAACAGTGGAATCAAAGAGATGTGCCCGGAGCCGGAGGTTCTTCGTCCTCTTAGCTATTTCTTCGACGTTCTTGAAGGCGTTCCAAGCCGCTCTCTTCCTCCTGCGCAGCTCGGGTGCCAGGTCATTTCTCATGTTGACCTCTCGACCTAGGTACACATAGCTGTTGCATTCGGAGATGGTCGTTCCATTGAGAGCGAATGGGGCGTCAGGAACAAGGCTGTTTCTCATAAACATTGTCTTCGTAAGATTCAGCTGTAGTCCTACCTTTCCACACTCACGGTCAAAGTCGGCCAGCATTTGTGCCGCTTGGCTGATGTTTGGTGTTATTAAAACAATATCATCAGCAAAGCGGAGGTGGTGTAGTTGCCGACCATCTATCTTCACTCCCATTCCTTCCCATTCCAGTCGTCGCATGATGTTCTCGAGGGTGGCACTGAAGAGTTAATTCTCCAACGTTTCTCCCTGAAAATCAGACTTAAGTCTTTTACAAAGCACAACACCGAATAGGAAAGAGAGAACAAAAGGGAATGCCCAGCCACAGAGGCAGGATGGGATGGGGGGAATGGGGGGGTGGGAGGGATACTGGGATCCGTGGTGGTGGGAAATGGTTACTGGTGGAGGGATGGGTATTCAAAAAAAATTAATTTAATTTAAAAAAACTCAACAAGGAAACACTGGATTTAAAGGAAGAAATGAGCTTCTTGCCCTGCCAAGACCACGAGTTGCCCCCCATGAGCGGCTCTCTGGCACGGCCATGGCCCCAGAGGCACACAAACCAATCTTGGAACTATTCGGCTTTTGGCAGAAATCCCTCCAGACTTAATTAGTAAAATATCAGAAATCCAAAATCATCATATGGTCTTTCATAACCAGCAATAGAAAACAAATTATTTCATGATGCCTTTTCAGCAGGTCTGATTGTTGGGGGGAAATTCCAAATAATAATGGTGCATCTTCTCTTTACAATAGCCAGAAACTGGAAGAAACCTGAATGCCCAAGAACAGATGACTGGTTAAAGAAACTTTGGTACATCTACACAATGGAGTACTATGTAGCTGTTAGAAAAGATGAAGTCATGAAATTTACATACAAGTGGTACAACATGGAAAGTATCATGCTAAGCGAAATGAGTCAGAAAGAGAGGGATAGACATAGAAAGATTGCATTCATCTGGGGGATATAAAGTAATAAAATATGAGATTAATACCCAAGAATAGCTGAGATCAGCACCAGGATGATTACTCCATAGCTTAGTGGCCAGTCGGGCATTCTAGAGGAAAGGGCAGCTCAGATAGAGAAGGGAACACCAAATAAAGGGTGTTTGGAGGATCCTCCCAGGAGGGGAGATGCATGTCGAAAGTAGACTATGGATTGAACATGTCTTCCACTCAATGCCTCTTTTGCAGACCACAACACCCAAAAGGAGAGAGAGAACACAGGGGATTGCCCTGCCACAGAGGCAGTGGGGGATGGGGGGATGGGGGTGGGGGGGATATTATCCATGGTGGTGGAAAATGGGCACTGGTGGAGGGATGGGTATCTGATCATTGTATAATCAAACCCAAGCACAAAAAATTGTAAATCTACAACTGTACCTCATGGTGTTTCACTAATTAAAAAAAATTTTTTTAAAAAAAATAATGGTGCATCTTTTGTCAAAATAATGAATGTAATCAAAGTAGAGAGTGAGTTAAGTGGAAATCATCTGCCTGACAGGCACGGGGAGGGGTGGTAGGGGGAGTAAATTGGGGCTTTTGGTGGTGGAAAATATGCAGTGGTGAAGAGATGGGTGTTTGATCATTGTATGACCGAGACTTAAACCTGAAAGCTTTGTAACTGTTCTCACGGTAATTCAATAAATAAATTTTAAAAGATAATAAATAAAATGAGCTTGTGTAAAGTGGAGGTCATGGGTTTTATTTAGGACACTCATCGAGGTAAATAGGCACTCTACTGATGGGTGCAGTGTCAGAATTACGTATACATTAAATGTATACTTAAAAGCATTCTAAATTTGGCACTTCAATAAAAATGGTTAAAATTAAAATTGAAAAAATAAATAAAAAGGAAGACATGAAAGAGGCCTAAGAGACATATATAGAGCCCTTCATTCCTACCCCAAATTTGAGTCTACATTCTTTTGTGTACACAGAACATTATCCAAGATAGACCACAAAACATGTGTGTTTGTTGGGTCACAAAACATAACTCCATAAAGTCAAGAAGATAGAAATCATATCAACTATCCTTAGACCATAAAGCTTTTTTTTTTTTGATTTTTGGGTCACACCCGGCGATGCTCAGGGGTTACTCCTGGCTCTGCACTCAGGAATTACTCCTGGCGGTGCTCAGGGGACCATATGGGATGCTGGGAATTGAACCAGGGTCAGCTATGTGCAAGGCAAACTCCCTACCCATTGTACTATCGCTCCAGCCCCTAGACCATGAAGCTTTGATGTTGGAAATGAATCAGAACAAAAATTGGAGAAAAATGCAAGCACTTGGAAATGAAACAGTTTACTACTGAGCAACCAGTGGGCCAAATAGGAAATGATAGAAGAAATCAAGATACCTGGAAAGAAATGAGAATGGGAACGCGAATTACCAGAAGATATGGGACAGGGCAAAAGTATTAAGAGGGAATGGGGCTGGAGGGATAGCACAGCGGGTAAGGCATTTGCCTTGCGGTCAACCGGGTTCGATTCCCAGCATCCCATATGGTCCCCTGAGCACCGCCAGGAGTAAATCCTCAGTGCAGAGTCAGGAGGAACCCCTGTTCATGGCCAGGTGTGACCCAAAAAGCAAAAAAAAAATGGAAACTAAAAGCAAAAAATTAAAAGATCAACAAAACCAAGAGCTATTGTTCTTTTGCAAGAAAAAACAAGATTGATAAACCACTAATTAGATTTACAAAGAAAGAGAGAAAAATTGAATAGGCCAAATCAGAAATGAAAGGGAAAAATGTTACCACAAATACCACAGAAATTAAAGAGATTACCAGGGATTACTATGAAAAATCTTAATGGGATTACTAGGGATTACTATGAAAAATCTCATTTAAACCTCCACATGACAATGGAGAACCTAGAAGAAACGGACACATTTTGGTTTCTTGGGGCCTGAGTGGGTAGGGTATTTGCCCTACACGTGGCCAACCTGAGTTCAAGTCCCAGCCCCAGATATGGTCCCCAAGCCTACCAGGAGTGATCCCTGAGCACAGAGTCAGGAGAGGAGTGAGCTCTGAGCAAAGCCGGGGGTGGGGGCCCCAAAATAAATTTTAGGGGGCCTTTTATGACCTTCCAAGACTGAACCTGGAGGAAACAGAGACCGATTACTATCGAATTACTATCAAGAAATTGAAACGATAATCAAAATTCTCTCCTCCTGCCTAAAACAACAACAACCAAAAAAAAAAAAAAAAAAGAAAGAAAGAAAGAAAAAACAACCAAAAAAAAACAGGCCCAGATGTGTTTATTAGCAAGTTCTCTCAAACTTTCAAAATCAACTTCCAATCCTTATCGGACTCTTCAGTCCTACTCTTCCAGAAAGTTCCAGAAACCTAGCTTTTTTCGTTTTTTTTCCTTTTCACTTTTGAGCCACAACCAGCTGTGCTCAGGGCTTATTCCTGACTGTGCTCAGGGAGCACTCCTGGTGGTGTTGGGGACTATATGGGGTACTAGGGATCAAATCCAGGTTGGGCGTATGTTAAGGTGAAAGCCTTATCTTCTGTACAATCTTTCCAGTACCTCCCAGTTTCGAGACAAACCTGATAACAAAAGCAGAGACATCACCAAAGAAAAACATCATAGAATTATATCCCTGATGAACATAGACACAAAGAATCTCAACAAACATTAGTAAATTGAAACCAACAATACATCAAAAAGATTATATGCCATGACCAAGTAGGATTCATCTCAAGGATAATTTACAATGTACAAATCAGTCAATGTAATACACAATATCAAGACAAGGGAAGATCAAAATTATATGGTCATAGAGTTGCAGAGAAAGCTTTTGACAAGATCCAATGGATCCAAGATCCATTCATAATAAAAATTATTTTTAAAGATATTTATTTATTTGTGGTTTGGGGGCCACTTCCAGCAGTGCTCAGGGCTTATTCTTTTCTGTCTTTGCACTCAGGAATCATTCCTGGTGGCCTCAGGGAAGTGAGCTAGGGGGTGGTTTATGGGGTAGTATGGGAGATTGAACCCAGGTCCTAATAAAAGAGGTATAGAATCTCTGTCAACATAGCTAAATATAGTTAGCACAAAACCACAGCTAATAATGTACTCAGTGGTGAAAAATTGAAAACCTTCACTCCAAGAACGTGCATAAGACAAGTCTTCCCACCCTCACTACTAACATATTATTGGAAGTCCTTGTTACAGCAATTAGGCAAGATAGAGATATTAAGAGCACTTAGATGGGAAAGAGGTTAGACAATAATTATTTGCAGATGACATGATGCTATACTTAGAAAATCCTAATGACTACAAAACCCTAAAACTCTACCAAAAAAAAAACTCTTAGAGAGAATAAACTTGTTCAGTAAAATTGCAGGCAACAAAATCAACATGTAGAAATCCATATATGCAAAAAAATTAAGTAGGGGAGAGAGAGAAAGAGAGAGAGAAAGAGAGAGAGATTCTATTCATAATAAAAATAAATAAATAAACAACCAAGTGCCTGGGAATCAGCTTAACAAAAACAGTGAAACAAAAAACTTATTCAAAGAAAACTATAAATCATTAGTCAAAGAAGGAAGAAAGACACAAAGAAATGGAAACACACCCCTTGTTCATAGATTGGAAGAATTAATATAGTTAAAATAACAATCCTCAATTCTCCTCAAAGCACTATACAGGTTCATGCAGTCCCTATAAAAAGACCCATGATATTTTTTAGACATAAACCAAAGACTGTTGAAATTTATATGAAGAAATAAAACCCACTGAATAGTCAAAGAAACACCAGAGGAAATAGAGGATGGGAGGTTTCTCTTCTCTTAATTTTAAATAATACTATAAAGCTACGACAGATCAGTGGAATAGAATTGAGAGCTCAAAGACTGATTCTTAGATATTTGGACGGTTAATCTGCAGCAAAGGAGAAAAGAGAATGTAGTGCGTCAAGAAAAGTCATCTCAACAAGTAGTGTTGTAAAGCTGAGATCAGTCACATGAAAAATTTGAATTCAGACCCCTATTTTATACCATGCACAAAAGTTAGTTCAAAATGGATTAAGACCTCAATATCAAAAATGAAGCATGCTGAAAGTAGACTATAGACCAAACATGATTGCCACTCAATGTTTCTTTTGCAAACAACAACACCCAAAAGGAGAGAGAGAACAGAGGGGAATGCCCTGCCACAGAGGAAGGGTGGGATGGGGGGATGGGGGGATGGGGGGTGGGAGGGATACTGGGATCCATGGTGGTGGGAAATGGGCACTAGTGGAGGGATGGGTGTTTGATCATTGTATGATTGAAACCCAAGCACAAAGATGTGTAAGTCTGCAACTGTACCTCATGATGTCTCACTATTTAAAAATTTTTTAATAAAAAAAATTTAAAAAAATAGCACCACAGATACAACATAGCATAAAAAAATTAAAGCATAAAAACTAGAGAGAAAATGATGAAAATGGTATTTGCCAAAATATCAGAATTCTCACTCTTCTATCAGACTATCAATAATTCCAATTTCCTTTATAAATAAAATGGATATGAAAAAAAAAATGAATCCACAAATTATATCAAGAAAACATAGGCAGAATGCTTTGTGTTATTGAATCTAGAGGTATCACTTTGTTTATTTTGTTTTATGGGCCACATCAGCTGTGTTCTATTATCTCAGGGTCTTCACTCTGGCATCACTCTCTGTGACTTGGGGACCCAGATGGGGTACCAGGAAAAGAACCCTGGTGGGTCCCATGCAAAGCAAATGCCTACCCACTGTATTATGGCTACGGACCTCTGAACTAAAGATGTCTTTAATGGATCAATGATAATGGCCAAGCAAACAGAAGCAAAGCTAAATAAATGGGACTGCATCAAATTAAGAAACTATGACCATGAAAGACACAGTGCAAAGAATAAAAAGATACCCCACAAGAGAAAATATTTGCTCATCACTTATCTGACAAAGGGTTAATATTCCAGATATATAAAGCACTTAACAACATAAATATAAATATATAATATATATATATTATATATTATATATTATATAATTATATATAAATATATAATATATTATATAATATATAAATATATAATATATAAATATATATATATATATATTATATAATTATATATAAATATATAATATAAAACTTAACAACAAAAATCCAAACAACCCCACCCAGAAATGGGGAGAAGAGATGGACACTTCTTCAAAGAAGACAGACAAATGGCCAAACAGGCATATGATCAAATGCTTCGTGTTGCTTATCATTAGGGAAATGTAAATCAAAACAAGATGCCACCTCACACCAGTGAGACTGCCACGTATCACAAAGAACAAATACAACCAGTGTTGGCGTGGATGTAAGGAAAAAGGAACCTTCATCCACTGTTTGTGAATGTCAACTGGTTCAACTTCTGTGAAAAACAGTATAAAGACTTCTCAAAACAAAACAAAAGAAAACATTGAGCTTCCATATAACCCAGTCATTCCACTTCTTGGCATCTGCCCTAAGGGTCCAAAAACAATATTCCCAAAAGACATTTTCAATCCTTATGTTCATTGTAGCACCATTTACAATAGCCCAAATCTGGACACAACCAAAATGCCCTTGAATAGATGACTGTATAAAGAAACAATGGTGCATATACACAGTGGGATACTATATGACCGTAAGAAAAGGTGAAATCAAGCCAGAGAGAGTATAGCAGGCAGGGTGCTTGCCTTGCATACAGCCAATCAGGTTCAATCCCTGGCACCCCATATGATTCCCTCACACCCCACCAAGAATGATTTCTGAGTGCAGAATCAGAGGTAAATCACAACTGTATGTGGAGAGAGAGAGAAGAAGAAGAAGAAGAAGAAGAAGAAGAAGAAGAAGAAGGAGAAGGAGAAGGAGAAGGAGAAGGAGAAGGAGAAGGAGAAGGAGAAGGAGAAGGAGAAGGAGAAGGAGAAGGAGAAGGAGAAGGAGAAGGAGAAGGAGAAGGAGAAGGAGAAGGAGAAGGAGAAGGAGAAGGAGAAGGAGAAGGAGAAGGAGATGGAGAAGGAGAAGGAGAAGGAGAAGGAGAAGGAGAAGGAGAAGGAAGAAGAAGGAGAAGGAGAAGGAGAAGGAGGAGAAGGAGAAGGAGAAGGACGAAGAAGGAGAAGGAGAAGGAGAAGGAGAAGGAGGAGAAGGAGAAGGAGAAGGAGGAGAAGGAGAAGGAGAAGGAGAAGAAGGAGAAGGAGAAGAAGGAGAAGAAGAAGAAAAAGAAGACAAAATCATTAGATTTTTCCACTACATGGACAGGTCTGAAGAGTGTCATGATGAGTGAAATTAGTCAGAAGGGGAGGAACAGATACACAATGATTTGTCTCGTGTTTGAGATATAATGAAATATAGTAAAGGAATAACACATGGCCAAAGGCAACAGAACTTAAGAACTGGTCTATGGAACTGAGTTCATCAAGGGTGGAAGGGAGGGTCCCCTGAGAAAATGATGAGAGAAGTGAACACATGGTGTGTGGTGTTGGAATGTTGTAGGCATGAAACCCTGCCATTAAACAGCACTGAAAATCACAGTACTTCAGATACAATTTAAGAAAAGATTCTTGCCCTCTGGCCTTACTAACCTCCAGGTAGCAAATCTGACAACTCCATATTTAATCAATACAGGAGGTATATGTGAAAAATGGGAAAGCCCTCCCTCCCTGCCCCAAGGTCAAGGTTCCTTTAGCCATTGATTGATAGGTACATTATTATTTTTTTTAAGTTTTTTATTGAAACATATCACTGTATCATTGTCATCCTTTCTTCGTCGATTTACTCGAGCAGGCGCCAGTAACGTCTCTATTCCTCCCAGTCCTGAGATTTTAGCAGGCTCTTCTTACTCGTCCGTCTTTTCCCAACGATTGGAAGCTCTTTCAGGGTCAGGGGAATGAGACCTGTAGTCATTACTGGTTTGGGCATATCGAATACGCCATGGGGAGCTTGCCAGGCTCTGCCAGTGTGTGTGGGATACTCTTGCTAGCTTGCCAGGCTCTCCGAGAGGCATATATTTATATATTTCTCTCTATGATTTGTTGCCTACTGTCTGAACCCCATCAAATATGGTGTAGTAATTATGGAAAATGAGTAGAAAGTGTTTTATAATGCGATCCAGAAAGTGGCCTGGAGCGTGGCAGCAGTTGGGTTGTGGAGGTCAGCTGCCAGGGCTGGGTCCCTTGGGGCAGGGAGGGAGGGCTCTCACCCATCCCACTCTGGGGCGCCCCAACTGAAAACAGCCTGGTGTGGAGTCCAGTGGCATGGTTATGGGGGTCTCATTTTATATTCCCGTCTGGGAAGAGCATCCGTGAGTTCTGGAGGGTGGTCGATGAGGAGATTATCTGGTGCCGGCAGGGTGTGGCTTATGGGTGTGATCCCTGAGTCACCAGAGACTGGGGGAAGCAGGCAAAGGATCTCCGCTCTTGGTTCCATCGAGTCCAGAGTCCAAGGTCACAAAGTTCCATGTGATCTGGATTTCGTGGGACTTCATTCATGCATGAGTCTAGGTCAGAGCGTCTGAAAAGCGGACTGGAACGTGGCGGCAGTTGGGTAGTGGAGGTCGGCTGTCTGGGCTGGGTCTCTTGGGATATAACAGAATATAGTAAATTCACAGCGGTAGGGCGTTTGCCTTACACGCGGCCAACATGACCGACCCGAGTTCGATTCCTCCGCCCCTCTCGGAGAGCCCGGCAAGCTACCGAGAGTATTCGATATGCCAGACACAGTAACAACAAAGTCTCCAATGGAGACGTTACTGGGCCCGCTCGAGCAAATTGACGATCAACGGGAGGGCCTTTAGTATGTAAAATAGAATGGTCAGACAATATGGCATGCTCTTACATTCCTAAAGCAGTCACTGGAAGGACTGAGATCACTCTGATCAAGGACACATGCTGGCGTTTGCAAGGACCCAAGTTCCTTTTCAGACTGTTTCCTCTGCTAGGTGGTTTTTCACACGTTTCCTTTATCTCATCTTGGAGCTCATGATCTTTTCCTCTGCAGTTGTGATTCTACTGCTCGGACTTTCTCTTGCATTTTTTTAATCAACTATCATCGATCGTTTTGACTTAGGTCATTTCTGATTGTAGGGGTTTTTTTTTTTTCCATTTTGGCTTTCATGCCTGTGCTTTGCTGACTCTCTGCAACATTGTTTCTTTGAGCTCATTGTAACATCCTCACCATGATGTCCCTAACGGTCACTCTCTGAGGATTTACAAAGCTGGCAGGTGCAGGAGGAACCTTCCCTGCTACTGTTCTCACTCCTTAAACAAGGCGGGCTTCCCCACGCACTTGCTGTGCCGTCACAGCAAAATGTGTTTGGTGTCAGTCATCTAAGAGATTCGTCGCATCTGGAAGCATAGGGAGGCAAGGTCAGGTGATGTGGAGCTGGGCCTGTTGAGTGATACGCACATTATTCGCAACATCGTGGCATCTCAGCAAAATCTAATGTGAATCGTGATAGACCAGTACAACATGCGTGCTCAGGATTTCTCGGAATGGAATGTCCTGCGGCCGTGGCAGCTTGGGGAAGGGGATCGGAGACATTGGCCCTTTCTTCCCAAATATTGGTTTTCCACAGATGCCTCAAGCCATGCCATGATGCATTCTGGTCATGGCACGTCTCTCTAAAGTGTCAGGAATGGAATCCGGAACCTCACACAAATGCAAGACAAACACTTGATTGTAGAGTGATGCCTCTGGCCACTTCACTGGCTCTGGGGTTTTGTGCTTATATATATGTGTGTATATATATATATGTGTGTGTGTGTATAATTTATATACAAACATACATTACATAATCTATAAATATGTGTATATATTTATATATACATTTATACATTATATATACATGCTATATGTATTTGTATACACACGTTTTTGTTTAGTTGGTAATCATGGTGCTTCATAGCCACCAAGGTGACACCTGGCATTGCTCAGGGGGTGCACAGTATTCAGGATCAAGCCTAGGGTCTCACATACCCAAGACATGCCAGACTCGCCTACTCCAGATGACCAAGAGCTTCCACAAGCAAGGCCCTCGGTATGCGTGTTCTAGGACTAAACCTCCAGGCCACATGGCGGCAGAGGGACCGGGCTGTCCCTCTCTGGGTCCCCGCCCACCCAGCAGACTGCCTGTCACAATGACAATTTTCCTCCAGATACCATCTTAGCGTCTGGCCCAGAGACTCTCAATTGAATCCCAAAATGGATTAGTGCTGTACAGGGATGTCTCCAGAACCCAACCATTTACAATCTAGAAATTTAAACTTACAATCACAGCCGCGTGAGTTCTCACGACATTCAAACTGAGCAATGGAAAATAAATGACGTAGCATCTGCCCCTGGCAGGCAGGCTTGAATGGTGGTGGGAAAATGTGAACAAAACATAATGCCCAAAATGAGAGAGAGACTACTGGCAAAATTGTCTGCCATAGAGGCAGGGTGAGGACTGGGATGTGGGGTGTCGGGGAGGGGGTGATTCTTGGGACATTGATGGTGGGAAATGTGCACTGGTGGAGGGATGGGGGTTCCATCATTGTACGGCTGAATCTCAAACATGAAAGCTTTGTAACTATCCTACGGTGATACAATAAAATTAAAAAGTAATGTGGAAATAAAGGGTGTTGGGAGGATCCTCCCAGAATGGGAGATGCGTGATGAGAGTAGACTCTAGACCGAACATGATTGTCACCCATTGCCTCTTTTTTCAAACCACAGCACCCAAAAGGAGAGACAGAACAAAAGGGAATGCCCTGCCACAGAGGCAGGGTGGGATGGGGGAAATGGGGGGTGGGAGGGATACTGGGATTCGTGGTGGTGGGAAATGGGCACTGGTGGAGGGATGGGTACTCGATCATTGTATAACTGAAACCCAAGCACAAAAATTTGTAAGTCTACAACTGTACCTCATGGTGTCTCACTAATAAAAATCTAAATAAAAAAATAATAATAAAATTAAAAACTAAAATTAAAAAAAAATTAATGTGGAGTTCATGCCCAATTCACTCAGCTTAATCAATGGCTGAACAAGTAGCAGTACTCCTACATTATTAAGATTAAAAAAAAAAAGACATATAAGATTGCCTTGAGCCATCACGTAAGTCACATATCCAGCCTTGAAGGTTTGGATGTCCCATGTCGCCAGTGGGTCTGAGAGAAAACTCAGTGTCCTTGGCACGTGTTTTTCATGCAGGAGACCCATGTTTGACACCTCACCCCACACCATGGTCCCTTTAGCACCACCAGGATCAACTCCTGAACACAGAGCTAGGAAGGAATAGCCCTTAGCCATGCCCGTGTGTCCTCACCCCCAAGAGAGTCATCTGCTCTCAAGAGCGAAACCCCATCGGAAGCATCACCTTGTTTGCTGCTGAGAAAGCCAATGGCACAGTGAAGGGAGGGAGGGTCAGAGGGAAGCACCAGACTAACATCAGGTCTTGGTTGTGCGTTGTGCGTGAGGGTGCAGTGTGCTCGCAGTGGCCGACACTGGCCAGGAGGTGGCAGTCCTGTCTTGTCTGGGTCCTTAGCCTGGGTTCTGCCCAGGACCTTGGGGGCACCCGTGTTAGAGCAAACAGGGGTTTCTAGGCTGACACAGACTTGGCAACCCTGAGCCAGAAACACAGTTTTGTTGCATTGCAGTGGTGATTACTGATCCTTCGGTAAATATTTATTTGACGGAGTCAACTGGGAGGCCAGTCATTAAGAGCTCTTCCCTGAATCCATCCTTCGCCCCCCTTCAATCCCACGTCTATAAATACCCCTTCACCGTCCTGCCTTTCTTCACTCTCACGCTCCCGCCTAACCACTGTCCTACGGCTTTAAGTCTCTCTCCCAGGCCTCGCTCTGCTCAGGAATTTCCTCCCCACTTCTCCGAAAAACACCCAGAACCTTGACCGAGCCCTCAGCTGAAGCCTCTCAACTCCTTATGAACTTGACTCCGTGACCTCCCACCTCGCCCATTGTCAATTTTCTTCTCTCTCTCTCTCTCTCCCCTGTTACTCTCATTAGGACACAAAACTGCTGCTTTTTATCCTTGATGTGACTGGAATTCCGTGTAGTCACAATCATCCATCAATTCTGGCCTCTCTCTTTCTCTCTCACTCTCTCTCTCGTTCCCTCTCTCTCTTTCCCTCTCTCTCTCTCTCCACCCTCCACCTCCATAAAATTCCTGGAATTCCCCATGCCTAATAATACAGTCTCCAAGGCTTTTCCTGCCATTCTCTGTTCGCCCCACTGCAAGCCGACCAAAGAAATTCCTCTTGATCCCCCATTCACCTAAATCCAGTGGTCGACTCTTTCTTCTAATCTTTCTCTACAGAAAAAGCTGGACAGAGTTGACGATTTCTCTTCTGCTGGAAACATATGCATTGGATCTCACTTCACCATAATTTGACTTCTCTTCCCCACCCTTACCCCTTTTTTTTTTTTTTTTTGCTTTTTGGGTCACACCCAGCGATGCTCCAGGGTTACTCCTGGCTCTGCACTCAGGAGTTACTCCTGGCGGTGCTCGGGGGACCATATGGGATGCTGGGGATCGAGCCGGGGTCGGCCTCATGCAAGGCAAATGCCCTACCCTCTACGCTATCGCTCCGGCCCCACCAATTCTTTTTATTTTCTTTTTCGGTGACACCCGGCGATGCACAGGGGTTATTCCTGGCTCATGCACTCAGGAATTACTCCTGGCGGTGCTCGGGGGACCATATGGGATGCTGGGAATCGAACCCAGGTTGGCTGCGTGCAAGGCAAACGCCCTACCTGCTGTGCTATTGCTCCAGCCCCCACCCCGCCCCACCAATTCTTGATTAATGCCCTTTCTGCAGCCCAGCACTATTTCTTCTGATGCGGCCCTTCGGCTGTATTCAGTCTGATCCTAACATAGTCTCACTGCATTAGTGATCAATGCCAATCCATGACTTTAATTTCCTTGGGCTCGAGCCATAGCACAGCAGGTAGGGCATTTGCCTTGCATGCGGCCAACCCGAGTTCGATTCCTCCATCCCTCTCAGAGAGCCCGGCAAGCTACCGAGAGTATCCCACCCACATGGCAGAGCCTGGCAAGCTCCCCGTGGCGTATTCAATACGCCAAAAACAGTAACGATAAGTCTCACAATGGAGATGTTACTGGTGCCCGCTCGAGCAAATCAATGAACAATAGGAGGACAGTGCTACAGTGCTACATATTACAATTCCCAAATTTATACTCTAATTCGGACTTATCCCCCATCACCAAACCCAACTTTCTAACAGCCCCTACACAGTCTGGCCAAGTCCTTGCCACCCAGATGGAGACCTGGGTGCATGGTCTGCGTCAGGTTGATGGGCCTGTGCTTCCGGGTATCAGGCCCAAATGCCTGCAGCCATCTCTGCCTCCTTCCTTCCTTCCTAACTTCCTTCCTTCCTTCCTTCCTTCCTTCCTTCCTTCCTTCCTTCCTTCACATCCCTGCTTCATTCCATGAGGACTTCTGTCCTATTCCAACCACATCTCACCTCCTCCTCCACTAAGCCACCATGGTGTCACCTTTACCTCTGCTCTGAATTTCCTCCTGAATGGCCACACCTGAGCTCTTAAAATTTTACTAGAGAATAATACATACATGCTTTTTTTTTTTTTTTTGCTTTTTGGGTCACACCAGGTGATGCTCAGGGGTTACTCCTCGCTCTGCACTCAGGAGTTACTCTTGGCAGTAGTAGCTCAGGGGACCCTATGGGATGCTGGGAATTGCACTCAGGTTGGCCGCGTGCAAGGCAAACGCCCCACCCGCTGTGCTCTTACTCCAGCCCACGCTTTTTCATTTTTGCCATGCTCACTCACTTCCAGTTTGTTCCCCATTCACAGCGGAGACGAGGCAGCCAAGTGTGTGCTGGGATAGCAGAGACATTCCGAGGGTTTCTTCTCTCTTTTGTGGGTTTTGAACCTCGGGCTCTGCTCAGGTCACACCCCCCTGATCATGAAAATCACTTAAATCACTTAACTTCCCGTTAGTCGTCGATTTGCTCGAGCGGGCGCCAGTAACGTCTCCATTTGTCCCTGTCGCGTGCTAGTGTAGCCCAATGGCATCTGTTCGCTCTAGGAACACGAAGAGCCTCAAACCGATCGTTCATGATCTTGATGAAGAAGTCTGACCATCTGGTAGGTGGGCGGCCACGCGGTCTTTTGACATCCCGTGGGATCCAGTCGGTAACAGCTCTAGTCCAGCAGTCGTCTTTAAATCTCATTACGTGACCAGCCCATCTGATTTTCGACACCTTGGCAAACGAGACAGCGTCCCTGATTCTTGATCGTCGACGGAGGTCGGAACTCCGGATTCTTTCTCTCATTTGAGTGAAACGTGATATTCCAAGCACGTGATATTCACCTGATCATGAAAACAAGAACCAAATCACATTTCCAGTCTGGGATATATTCCCAGGAGTGGTATTGCCCAAACATGATTGTCACTCAATGCCTCTTTTGCAAACCACAGCACCCAAAAGGAGAGAGAGAACAAAAGGGAATGCCCTGCCACAGAGGCAGGGTGGGATAGGGGGAATGGGGGATGGGAGGGCTACTGGGACCCGTGGTGGTGGAAAATGGGCACTGATGGAGGGATGGGTACTCGATTATTGTATAACTGAAACCCAACCACAAAAATGTGTAAGTCTACAATTATACCTCATGGTGTTTCACTAATAAAAATTTAAAAAAATATTTACTGCTGTAAATATTTTCCTGTTCTAGTGGGGACCATGGGCTGGAGCGATAGCACAGTGGTAGGGCATTTGCCTTGTGCGTGGCTGGCCAGCCTGACTGAGCCGGGTTTGATTCCTCCGTCCCTCTCGGAGAGCCCAGCAAGCTACCGAGAAAGAAAAAAGAAGCTGTTTTAAACATTTGCAAATGTGTATGTTAGAAAATTGTTAACAAAGAAATCCATGAAGTGGGGACAGAGAAAACTCTAGCAGGACTTCTCACTTACCCTTGCTGAAATTCAATATTGTCAAACTCGTACCATGCTTCCACACCAGATTTTACCATATGATCACTGCAGCAATATAATTGCCCTACTTTCCAGTAACACTGGTAGAATTTATTTTAAAGTTTCACATAATGGTTGCACTCCAATTTTTTTTTGCGAAAATGATCACTTGATCACTTGACTTCCCGTTAATCGTCGATTTGCTCGAGCAGGCGCCAGTAACGTCTCCATTTATCCCTGTCACGTGCTAGTGTAGCCCAGTGGCATCTGTTTGTTCTAGGAACACGAAGAGCCTCAAATGATCATTCAGGGTCTTGACGAAGAAGTCTGACCATCTGGTAGGTGGGCGGCCACGCGATCTTTTGACGTCCCGTGGAATCCAGTCGGTAACAGCTCTAGTCCAGCGGTCGTCTCCAAATCTCATTACGTGACCAGCCGATCTGATTTTTGACGCCTTGGCAAATGAGACAGCGTCCCTGATTCTTGATCGTCGACGGAGGTCGGAACTCCGGATTCTTTCTTTGCGAATTCTTTCTTTGGCATAAAACCTGCGAGAATGTGTAGTGAAACTTTGTTATCACAGCATGTTAAAGAAAATGCGTGAACATGACTCAAATTCTCTCAAGGCAGGACAGATCTTGAACGCGTGACATTTTCTTACAGAACAATGCCATTATCCCTCTTGAGTAAATTACAACTTTTTCTTGCTGGTGCCTACTACACTGCCTGTCATTAGATTTCCTTGTTTACCTCGGAAATGGCCCCTTTGCTGTTGTTGCTGCAGTGACACACAGTTGCTGGGTTGCAGTGCTGAGGCGCGTGGTGGTCCTGCCCACGAAGGGGCGCTGTCTTTAGCTGCAGTGCCCAGGTAACATTGCCACGCCGGGTCTTTCTAGGGGTTACCCACAGGCAGGCTCACACACAGCGCTCAGGCAGGGCAAACCTGGCTGCGCACACACTTTTGAGTTGTGATGCTTGCTGAGACTCGAACTCTTGTACACTCCCGAGTGTGCGCTGGAGGTGGCATTCCTATGAATGTTACTTATAGTAATGGGCTGGCGGGATAGCAGAGCAGGTAGGGCGGTTGCCTTGCACACAGTCCACCCAGGTTCGATTCCTCCGCCCCTCTCGGAGAGCCCCGCAAGCTACCGAGAGTATCCCACCCGCATGGCAGAGCCTGGCAAGCTCCCCGTGGCGTATTCGATATGCCAAACACAGTCACAACAAGTCTCACCATGGAGACGTTACTGGTGCCTGCTGGAGCAGATCGATGAACAAAGGGAGGACGGTGCTACAGTGCCACAGTGGTGGGACTTGTGGGTTGCAAACCTCCAGGATCATGACTGGAGCATGTGGGTGGAACTAGGGATCAAACTTGCAGCCTCACACTGGAAAGGAGGGAATTTTTGCCACAGAACCATCCCTGGGCCCTTCAAAAATGTTCCAGTTTAGTTGGTATCTTTGAATTAAGCCGCATACAAGCTGATTGCTATTGTTTTTTTTTTTTTGGAGGGGGATTGTTTTTTGTTTTAATTTTTTTTTGTCTTGCTTTTTTGTGTGTGTGTATGTGTGTGTGCGTGTGTGTGTGTGTGTGTGTGTGTGTTTAATTAGAGTAGGGTCCTCTCCTCCCCATGTCAGGAGCCTGTAGGATCAGATTGTGTGTTTGTTTTTTGTTTTTTGTTTTTATTTTTTTTTAGTGAAACACCATGAGGTAAATTGTCGATTCGTCGATTGCTGTTATTCGTCGATTGCCTCGAGCAGGCCCCAGTAACGTCTCTTTCATCCTAGCCCTGAGATTATATTCAAGGCTATTTAGGAGAATGAGACCCATCATTGTTACTGGTATTTGGCATATTTGGTATGCCACAGGGAGTTTGCCAGACTCTGCCCTATGGGCAGGCTACATTCGATAGCCTGCAAGTTTGTCCAAAGTAGGAATAAGACAATAAGATGTCATAAAAAAAAAAAAAGTTCTGATAAGATGTCGTGCGGCCGCAAATGCGGCCGCGCGGTTCCGGGATCTGGATTTTATAGTCTCTGAGTCTTGGCCGCTGATGGGATTACACGGCGTCAGGGGGCCAGGTGGTGGGTGTGACCCCCGCCTACTGGAATTTGGAGGATCTGGGTGGAAGATGCTCGACTCCAATTCGAGTAGGCTTGGAGGTCTCGGCCCCGGAACCCGCGTGGCTTTGTCCCTCTGCCAGTACCTTCATGTGTGCAGAGAGTGGTCTCAGCATGGTGGTGGCTGGTCCTGGAGGTCTTCGGCTGCCGGAGCCCTGGTCGGGGCAGGGAGGAAAGCTCAACCCGCTCCCCTCCAAGGGGCTCCGGGAAGGAACACCCAGGCGCGGAGGCAGAGGTAAATTGTAGACTTACAAATTTTTGTGCTTGGGTTTCAGATTGGTTTTTAATCCCAAAGTTTTCCATGCTCTGAATGTGCCTCTTGGCTTCCTTATAATATCATGGAGCCTTTTCTTTCGCTCTCAGATCTAACTACTTCCTTAGTTAGATCTGAGACGGACTATGATTTGATTGTTGGGGTGTAAAAAGGTTGATGAACACATCTAAAACTTTAAGAATTTCAGAAAATGGCTGTGAAGCTGGTTTTGCAGGAAGTCTGGAAGCGGCTGATCCTTTGCTTTCAGTTTTGTGGTACTGTTTTCTCCCTTTCTGAGTCTGTGATAAGAGTCACTGCAGAAGGGAAACGCCTGCTTTCCCCTCCCTGAACATCTGTGAGTAGCTCTGTGGTCGTAGTCAGAGCCAGGCTGGGAATGAGTGTCAGCTACCTCCCCCAAGCCCCCTCCTGTGACCCCAGCCCAGACCAGGCTATTTAGGGAGCCCTGTGGGGTGTATTGCCTTCTGGAAAATGTTTGTGCATTGCAATCTAACCCTAAGGGATACATAAACTTACCCTTTTCCCATCAGCCCTGACAGCAGACATACAACTTTCCCTGCAGCCAGACTATCTCCAAAATTACTTCATTCAAATTGCAAACAGACCCTCAAAAGAGAGGAGGCCCCTTGTGCTAATTAACCGCGGCATAACCTGCCACAGAGGCGGCCTAGAATAATCCTCGTTAGGAAAGAGGAGTTGGGAAGGAGCCCGTGGTCTCATGCATGAGAAGCTGCAGTTCCCAATTCTCTTGGCAGTCACCTTTACAGCACGCATGTGCAAACACACACACACACACACACACACACACACACACACACACACACACACACACACACATTCTTCTGTAGTACTGACCTGCTTGCTTTTGTTTTGAGGGTCACAACCAGCAGTGCTCAGGGCTTACTCCTGGCTCTATGCGCAGGGATCACTGATGGGTGAGCTCTGGGGACCTTATGGGCTGTCAGGGATTGAACCAAGGTCGGCCACGTGCAAGACAAGCACCTTACCCCCTGCTCCTGTCATCACCTGCGTTTGGCGCTGTCAGTATTCCCGATTGTGATTTGCTCTAACGGAGATGTAGTGGTCTCTCACTCTTATCTTAATTTGCTTTTCCCTATTGATATAGGATATAAAACATCTTTTGTGGGATGGTTTGGGCCGAAGCCAGCAGACAGAGCTCAGGGCCAACTCCTGTCTGTGCTTGGGGGGCCTTGTGGTGTCAGGGGTCCAACCAGGGCCGTGGCCACAGCCATATGCAAGGCCAGTACCTATCTCCTGTATCATCTCTCCAGCCCCCATGCGTTGATTTTTAAAAAACAGAAATTACATGGTGGTTTTTTTTTTCAGTTGGACCAGGAATGTGATGACTTTAACCACATTCAAACCTCAGATAAGATTATTAACTCTAATGTGACAGCCCAGCTAAAATTTTACCTAAAATCCATTATGGCTTGTTAAAAATGTTTTTTTTTTTTTTGGAATGGCACCTTTCAGTTTGGATGATGAAAACATTGCTCTCATGATATTTCCCATTCAATATTTATTTATTGAGGGGCTGGAGCGATAGCACAATGGGTAGGGTGTTTGCCTTGCACGCAGCCAACATGACTGACACAGGTTCGATTCCCAGCACCCCATATGGTCCCCTGAGCACCGCCAGGAGCAATTCCTGAGTGCATGAGCCAGAAGTAACCCCTGAGCATCGCTGGGTGTGACCCAAAAAGCAAAAAAACAAAACAAAAAATATTTATTTATTGAGCATTTACTATATATCGTTCAGGGACTTTTCTAATCTACCTTTAGGAAGGGGATGGAAAGCAAACCTGTCATAATGCTCCTCTCTTGGGACAGGCAGGGGGAACTTTATGACCATACCAGGACGGCTTCAGGCAGGTAAATGTCTTATCCACTGTAGTATCTGTCCAGTCACCTCCAGCAAAGACTCCTGGCCAGCCAGACTGGCAGTTCTCTGTAAGGGTCTGAGAACGCAGTACTGGGTCTATACGGACCACCCCAACTGAGCTGTGCCTGGTAATGCTTTGTGGACCATGTGGTAGCACTGTCCTCCCGTTGTTCATTGATTCGCTCGAGAGGGCACCAGTAACGTTTCCATTATGAGACTTGTTGTTACTGTTTTTGGCATATCGAATACGTCACGGGGAGCTTGCCAGGCTCTGCCATGCGGGCGGGATACTCTCGGTAGCTTGCCGGGCTCTCGGAGAGGGATGGAGGAATCGAACTGGGTCAACCACGTACAAGGTAAATGCCCTACCTGCTGTGCTATCTCTCCAGCCCCATGGACCATGCGGTACCAGAATCAAACCCAGGTCACCTGAAGTCCCCATACAGTCTCCCACAGAGGTTGAATCAGATTCTATTCCCACCAACCACGAGGGAGAGTTCCTTTTCCACCACATCCCCCCAACACCGGCAAATTCCAGTTTTTTAAAACTAGTGCCCTGCCACAGAGGCAGGGTGGGATGGGGGGGAATGGGGGGTGGGAGGGATACTGGGATTCGTGGTGGTGGAAAATGGGCACTGGTGGAGGGATGGGTACTTGATCATTGTATAACTGAAACCCAAGCACAAAAATTTGAAAGTCTGCAACTGTACCTCATGATGTCTCACTAATAAGGTAAAGGTAAAGGCCCTCCCGTTGATCATCGATTTGCTCGAGCGGGCCCAGTAACGTCTCCATTGGAGACTTTGTTGTTACTGTGTCTGGCATATCGAATACTCTCGGTAGCTTGCCGGGCTCTCCGAGAGGGGCGGAGGAATCGAACTTGGGTTGGCCATGTTGGCCGCGTGTAAGGCGAACGCCCTACCCGCTGTGCTATCGCTCCAGCCCCACCTGGAAGATATGTAAAAGTAAAGGCCCTCCCGTTGGTCATCGATTTGCTCGAGCGGGCCCAGTAACGTCTCCATTGGAGACTTTGTTGTTACTGTGTCTGGCATATCGAATACGTCATGGGGAGCTTGCTGGGCTCTAATACAAATAAAAAAAAATAAAAAAACTATATGTGCCATTCTTACTGGTGTGAGATGACATCTCATTGTTGGTTTAATTTGCATTTCTCTCATCTCCCGTGACAATGATGCCTTGTTTCATGTGTCCATGGACCGTCGAACTCAGCTTTGCTCCTCTGATATTTTCCAGAAGCCTTTAGTGATGGAGTCAATTGCAGTTTCTTAGTTTTGGGTTTGCTGGTTTGTTGGTTTTGGACCACACCCAGCAGTGCTCATGGTTTACTCCTTGCTCTGTACTCAGAGATCTCTCCTGGGGGTGCTTAGGGAACCATATGTGGGGCCAGGGATCGAACGTGGGTTAACGGCATGCAAGGCCAGTGCCTTCGTGTTGTGCGATATCTCTCTAGTCCCTGCAGTTTTCCTTTTGCTGTGTGTGTGTGTGTGTATGTGTGTTTCAGTACAGTTTAGGAAGGTACAATAGTGTTAACTGCACATTATGGTATCCACAAAATTACATCACTGTCAACCCTCCATCACTGTCCCCCCATCCCTAGATGCCTTCTAGTCTGGTCTCTCCACACCCTTCCCTCCATTGCAGTTAGAAGTATAACCATCCTGCTTGTCTCATTAGGATATGGTACTTGAATGAAGATTCAAAGAGGGTTTTCTATAAAGAACTGAGGGTCTGCAGGGCTAGGATGGTGTTCCTTCCTGCACAGAGAAAGATAGAACAAAAGCTCAAGCCTGTCTTGTTATGGCGCAAGGAAAGTAGTGAGAGGTAAGAGACCAGCTAAAAAGGAGTTTCCTGGGGCTGAAGTGATTTAGTCAGCTGGTAGGGCTTTCCCCTTGCAGACAGCTGACCCGAGGCCCATTCCTGGGTACCATTCCTGGTACAACACTGTCCTCCCGTTGTTCATCGATTTGCTCGAGCGGGCCCAGTAACATCTCCATTTTTTTTTGAGACTTGTTACTGTGTTTGGCATATTGAATGCATCACAGGTAGCTTGCCAGGCTTTGCCGTGCGGGCGAGATACTCTCAGTAGCTTGCCGGGATCTCCGAGAGGGGCGGAGGAATCGAACCCGGCTCAGTCGGGCTGGCTGCACAAAAGGCAAATGCCCTACCATTGTGCTATCGCTCCAGCCCATAGTCTCCTAGTCAGCTACTCCTGAGCACAGGACCAGAAATGAGCTCTGAGCATCACTGGGTATATGGCCCCCCAAACCAAACACAAGCAAACAACACAAAGCCCAAAGTAACTGAAATGAAGCAAGGACAGGCAGCATTTCGGAAGTACAGCAAAGGTTAGAATTTCCTGCAATGATTTGATAGATCTCTACCCAGAGTGATTGACAACTTAGAGAGTTAGAATGAAAAGTTTTCTAGTCTTGAGAGATGATCACAGACTCATTTTGACGGATACGTTTATTGTTGGTTCTGTGAGATCCAAAGAAGGTCATTTTCATTTCCAAACATGCTGACCCAGAGCTTCTTTTGAGCTGCTAACACAACACTTGTCACAGGAAAAGCAATGGTAAGAATGTTTGAAAAAAAAATGCAGCAATAGAGAACAAACTTCACAACGGTCTTTAGGCAGAAATATGATTTAAAAATTGCGACACACTGCGTGGAAGCAATAGCACAGCGGGGAGGGCGTTTGCCTTGCACGAGGCCACCCTGGGTTCGATCCCCGGCATCCCATATGGTCCCTCCAAGACTGTCAGGAGTAATTCCTGAGCACAGAGCCAGGAGTGACCCATGAGCATTTCTGGGTATGAGCCAAAAAGAAAAAGAAAATTGCAACACCACCAAGAACAAAAAGACATTGTTGGTATCAACACGTCATGCATAGCATTTCATATGTTTTTTTATTTGAAAATTACAACCAACCCCCTTGGTACTATTAAAATTTAGTCAATTGCTCTTGTTTTAAAAGAATGAACAAGAGGGGTTGTAGAGATCACCTGATATTGGACCATCAGCACTGCTAATGTGGGTCACATGGTTGTTTGTTATTTTGGTTGGGGGCCATGTGCTCAGGGACCACTACTGGCAGTGCTCAAGGGACCATATGCAGTGCCAGGGATCGAACCTGTGTAAGATCTGCCTGTGTAAGGCCTTCACCTCTGTACTGTACGTCCAGCCCCAGGAGTCACTTCTGCGTTCAGAGTTCCTGAGCACCGCTGGGTGTAGACCCCACCTCTCCAAACAAAAGAAAATACAAGATAGGAAAGCAATGGTTTGTTGTTGCTGTTGTTGTTATTTTGCTGCAAGAAACTTTATCGCTTCCATTTAGTTTATAACTTAGGAGAGGGACCAGGCGCTGTGGACACAGCCTACTGGCTGCAGGAGAGACTCAGTCAAGGGCACCAGAGGGCTGCCATGCGGTCCCTTCCAAGTCCGAAGGCTGGGGGTGCCCAGCACCTGGGATGCCCATGGAAGAGCTGGCCCAGTTTTCCCCAGAGACCCTGCCAGCCCCAGCTGGCAGCTGTGCGGGAGGCTCTATCCTCTGGCTGAGTTTCAGCCCTGCAGCCCCAGGCCCTTGGGGTCAGCAGGAAGGGGAGATGGACCTTGACTTCACAGGAGACAGGGCAGGAATGTCTTCCACTCTTGCGTGTGCCTGGAACCTGCATTTTGTTACCTTTCAAACAAGAGTCGTGTCCATCCGAACAAGCCTCTGTGCGTTATTTTATCAGTGCTGGGTGGTACCCGGGAGGTCAGAGGGTTAAAGAAGTTGAGTCCCGGGACAGTGGGTGGGGCGTTTGCCTTGCATGCAACCGATCCGGGTTCCATCCCCGACATTCTGGTCCCCGAAGCACCACCAGGAGTAATTCCTGAGTGTAGAGCCAAGAGTAACACCTGAACATAACTGGGTGACCCAAAAAGGAAAAAAGAGAAAAGAAAAGAAAAGAAAAGAAAAGAAAGAAAAGAAAAGAAAAGAAAAGAAAAGAAAGAAAAGAAAAGAAAAGAAAAGAAAAGAAGTTGATTCTAATGTCCACTCCCTTCAGATTCTCGGTGTCCTGGAAAAGATTTCCAGAGAAGACAAAGTTTGGTTATCAATAGAATTATCCTGAAGGTGGGGGAAGGAATTGAAGGAATTGCCCATCTCAAACTGGGATGCAGGCACCTAAAATGACCATGACGCTAATCAATTTTTGTCAAGTGGATCTTTTCTGTTAATTTTGGGTTATACCCAGTGGTGCTCAGGTTCTGTGGCTTTAGGGGCCATACTCGGTGGCCACATGCAAGGTCAACACCCTACCCTCTGTACTATCGCTCCAGCACACAGAGCTGGTCTTACTGGGTTTTCTCAAACCACCCCAATGACCTCGGGCTTTCAATGTAGATCAAGTGTCCCTTGCTAGGGTATTGTCAAGAGAAATAACTTTGAACTCTGGATAGTCTTTCCTACTCTTATTTTAGACCCTGTAGTTCCTGCTAAGGTTTCTCCCAAAGGGGGCAGGTTCTCTGGGCTGGCACTGGTGTCATTCAGAATCTTAGCCAACCCTAATTGCTGAAGTGCCTAAGGGGACCAGATCTGATATTTGGGGGATGGCAAAAGACTAGATACAGAGTCACTTCTATCTTCCGTTCCCGTCTTCGGGTTGTTCCTTCCTGAAACTCAGCTGCAGGGGCTCTCGATCTGGCTTCCTCTCCATCTCAGTGACACTTGGCTTTTTCTTTCAACTCTCCTGTGGGGTTAATAAGTTCAAAACTCCCCACCTCCACCAGACGTTGTTGGTGGAAAATGGTCACAGGTAAAGTGAGGGATATTTGAACCCTGTATGACTAAAACCCATTCATGAATAACTTTGGAACTGTGTATCTCATAGTGAATCAATTAAACACACACACACACACACACACACACACACACACACATACACAACCACCTCCTCCTCCCCACACACCCTACCCATCCCTCAACCCCACCCCGAGTTGTGTAGGGAAGCTAAAATCTTTGCTCTAACAGCAGCATAAAAATGCGAGCATGAAGATTTGCTTTTCTTAGATTCCAGGTTTTGACACAATTGAAAAGAATGGGCCAGTGAACTTTAAACAACTTTGTACCTCTACAAATATTCAAATAGCTCGATGTACTGTTCTAAGTGCTAGGCCCTCTGATATGAGAAAAAATTAGTAAGTTCCATTAAAGAGAATTTCAGATCCTCTAAGCTGTGAAGGATTAGACCCTACGCTACTAAGGGATTTCCTCCCCCAAACTAGTATGGGAAGGGAAGTTTCTCGAGACATTGACGTTTGGCTGAGGTCCAGGTCCAGAGGAGGGAGCCCCTTGATTGGTGGGAGGAACATTCCAAGAAGGCACATTAATTGAAAACCCCCTTGAGGAGGAACCTGAGACGTTGCTAGAGGCCTGTGGATGAGCAAGAGAGGAGAGTTGAGGACTGGTGAGAAGATAGAGTCATAGATTCTCCTCAGGGTTTGGCTGTCCCCCAACGTGCCCTTGTAAGCCATAAAGCGTAATGGTGCGATTAAGCAAGCGTTTGTCAAATGAAACCCAGATTCCCATCCGAGGAGGAGAGAGGCTACAGGAAGGGATGGATGGAAGCTCGAAGTGACGTTTCTCAAACGTGTTCCCACTGCGGTCCCATGCTGGACTTGCTTCTTACCTGTGGCCCCTCGTCCCCTCGTCCTGTTAGCTGCCAGCCTTAATCTCAAGTCCGGGTCCTTTGAAATATTCGTGGGGGCTCACAGGGAGCCAACAGCCCCCCCCCCCCCGCCTCCCTGTTGAGAAACAGTGAAGTAGAAGAAGAACAGGTTTTTCGCAACTTGCTCAGGGTCTAACCCCCAGCCTGGACTGAATAGCAAACTAATCGGGACCTTTTTTTTTTTCCCAATCAGGACCTTTTTAACAGGAGGAAAATAGCCACCTTCTTTTTTTTCCCCCCAACTTTGACATATTCATAAGAACCTTTGGAAAAGAGTGAAAAACTGGGCCCTAGAGATATTATGGTGGGTAAGGCACTTGCCCTGCACACATCTTAACTGGGTTTGATTCCCAGATATGGTCCCCCAAGCACTGCTAGGAGTGAGCACAGAGCCAGGAGTCATACCTGAACACTGCTGGGTGTGCCCTTCCCCCCCCCAAAAAAGGAAAAAATAAACAAGGGGCTGGAGCGATAGCCCAGCAGGTAGGGCATTTGCCTTGCACAAGGCCAACCCAGGTTCTATCCTTGGCATCCCCTATGGTCCCCCAGCACTGCCAGGAGTAATTCCTGAGTGAAGAGCCAGAAATAACCCCTGAGCATTGCTGGGTGTGACCCAAAAAGGAAAAAAAAAAAAAACTTAAGGCATTGATGAGAGCAGGAAGCTTTCATGCCATGATATTCTCGTTTACAGAAATACAATTTTGGGGGGCTGGAGAGATAGCACAGTGGGTAGGGCGTTTGCCTTGCATGTAGCCAGCCCAGGTTCGATTCCCAGCATCCCATATGGTCCCCTGAGCACTACCAGGAGTAATTCCTGAGTGCATGAGCCAGGAGTAACCACTGTGCAATGCCAGGTGTGACCCAAAAAGCAAAAAAAAAAAAAAAAAAAGAAAAAGAAAAAAATACAATTTTTTTTGTCAGTCAAATGACAGTAATATTTTTTGTTTTCTTTATAAGCCATAATGGGCTCTGTGCTACGGAAATAAATATTTAGGATCTGTGCACTGGGGTTGCTCTTGGAGATGTTCGGGGGACCACGTGGTACCAGACTCAAACCCAGGCTCCTGGCATGCAAAGCCTGCACCAACTCCCTAGAGCCTTCTCCCTCACCTCCGTTTTGTTTTATGAATATTTGGTCTTGACCCATAGTTTCTGCTTCACAGCTCTCCAAATCCTGGGAATTTTCTAAGCACTGTGCATGATAAAGGTGGCTTTTGTTTTGTTCACAAAAGTGAATTTTGAGGGGCTGGAGTGATAGCACAATGGGTAGGGCATTTCCCTTGCACACGGCCGACGGGGGCTCAATTCCCAACATCTCATATGGTCCCCCAAGCTCCGCCAGGAGTGATTCCTGAGTGCAGAACCAGGAGTAACCCCTGTGCATCGTTGGGGTGTGACCCAAAAAGGGATTAAAAAAAAGTGAATTTTGAAAAACATCGGGGGCTAGGGCTTTTTCCCAATGAAATCAACATGGATAGAGAATTGAGATGAGAGGGTCTGAGATTGCAAGGACTTCCCTTGCAATGGTCCACGAGTTAATCAAACCTTCATACAGTAATGAGGCTCCGTAAGAACCCAAGAGGAGGGGCTTGTGAGTGAACACATAAAACTGGGGGACCCTCCCCCCATACTTCACCCTAGGTGCCTGTTCCCGTGAGTGATGGAATTTCTGAGGAATCAATACTTGAATGAGTAAATGGGCTCGCGAGTTCTGTGTGCCGGCCACAAGTGACGCACACCTGAGACAGCATCTGGGGAACCTCTCGTCTATTGCTGGCCGGTAAGAAGCACAGACAATGGTGTGGACAGGCAGTAGGGCATCGAAAGTCTGAAGCGGGGTCAGGGGAACCCCCATTTAGTAGCTTGTTGGACAATGTTCCCCTTGCCTGAGGGGAAGTAGGCCGAAGAGAAGGCAGTCTGGGAGTTTTTTTTTTGCCCCTTACTGTGAAACCTGATGCCATTTCTGGGCAAATAGTGTAGAGCACTGAATTGAATTGAATTGAATTTCTGGAGATTTCTTGGTGCCTGAGCAGTGGTTTTTGATATGGGGAGATCTCCCACACCAAAGTTGCAACTGAGCTGCATGACCTCAAATATACACCTTCTAGACAAAGGAATAAGAACTATGTCAACTAACACCCAAGTATGACCGAGATTAGTACCAGGAATTTTACTCCATAGCTTGGAGGCCAACCACATATACTAGGGGGAAAGGGAGCTCAGATAAAGAGGGGAACACCAAATAAAGGTGTTGGGAGGATCCTCCCAGGATGGGAGAAGCATGCTGGAAGTAGACTATAGGCCAAAGGTGATTGCCACTCAATGCCTCTTTTGCAGACCACAATACCCAAAAGGAGAGAGAGAACAAAAGGGAATGCCCTGCCACAGAGGCAGGGTGGGATGGAGAGGATGGGGGTGGGAGGGATACTGGGATCCGTGGTGGTGGGAAATGGGCACTGGTGGAGGGATGGGTACTCGATCATTGTATAACTGAAACCCAAGCACAAAAACTTGTAAGTCCTCAACTGTACCTCATGATGTCTCACTATTAAAAAAATTTTAATATATAAAAAAAATAAAATATTAAAAAAAGAAAAAAAGAACTGTGTCAAGAGTTGACGAGACAGAGGGGTTTTGGCTAGGGGTACTGAGTGGTGAAGGAGTAACCAAGTTCCTTTTTTTTTTCCCCCTTTTTAGGTCACCCAGCAATGCACAGGGATTACTCCTAGCTTTGCACTCAGGAATCGCTCTTGGCAGTGCTTGGGGGATCATATGGGATGCTGGGAATCAAACTCAGATCGGCCGCATGCAAGGCAAAGGCCCTACTCGCTGTGCTATTGCTCCAGCCCCCTACGTTCCTTGATCGAGGTTTGTGTGCAAACATTTCTCAGCCTGCAATTTCCCCATTTCTGGTGAGAAGATGCCTGTCTGTCTCTTGCTACAAAGGATCTGAGAGCATTAGGGTCTGTTTCTGAGGAGAAGGGTGAGGTGAGAAGAGTGACCTTCCACTTCGGTGTTTTCTCAGACTCCTTCAGCTTCAGAAACTCATTATGCCCAAGTACAGGATTTAGGGAGAGTGTATCTGCCAGAAGAGACTGTGAGAAGTTTCCTGAAGCTTCGAGAGCGGGTACCCCAAGGTGGAAGTAGTCAGTCCTGCCAATTGTATAAACTTGGCAAGATGAGAACAGAGACTAGACTATACACCAGCTTTGGCAAAAAGGAAATCGTGAATGGCCTGTGGGGGCAAAGGGGGGGAACTTTTAGTAATGGGGTCAGTTGTGGGGACCTGATTCATGAGTCTGAGAGAAAAGGACAGTATGGATGTGGTCGGAGAAACCATAGTCAACCTTTTTGAATTGAGTAATATCCAGTTTACTGTCTTGATTAAAATTCAGGACTTAGGCCCAGGGAGATGGCTCAAAGGGCTGGAGCACTTGTTTTGTATGTAAGAGACCCAGCTTCAATTCCCAGCACCACATGGTCCCATGGCCACTGCCGAAGGCGGCCCCTCCAACAACATTTCAAGGTTCATAAACGAAAAATTTACTTTGATTCATCACTGATGGGAATGAGATCCATTTTTTTTACTGCATGCTGACCGACTTCGACCGTGAGTGTGGAAGGACTACAGCTGAATCTTATGAAGACAGTGTTTATGAGAAATGGACTCGTTCCTGACGTTCCATTCACTCTCAACGGAACCACCATCTCCGAATGCAACAGTTATATATACCTAGGTCGAGAAATCAACATGATGAATGACCTGGCACCTGAGTTGCGCAGGAGGAAGAGAGCGGCTTGGAATGCCTTCAAGAGCGTTGAAGAAATAACTAAGAGGACAAAGAACCTCCAGCTACGAGCACATCTCTTTGATTCCACTGTTCTTCCTGCATTAACATATGCCTCAGAGACCTGGGCCCTACGCAAACAGGATGAGAACGCTATTCAGGTCTCCCAAAGAAGAATAGAAAGAGCTATGCTTGGAATATCACGTTTCACTCAAATGAGAGAAAGAATCCGGAGTTCTGATCTCTGTCAATGCTCAAGAATCAGGGACGCTGTCTCATTTGCCAAGGCATCAAAAATCAGATGGGCTGGACACGTAATGAGGTTTACAGACAACCTCTGGACTAGAGCCATTACTGATTGGATTCCACGGGACATCAAAAGATCGCGTGGACACCCACCTACAAGATGGTCAGACTTCTTCGTCAAGACCCTGAATGATCGGTTTGAGGCTCTACATGTTCCTAGAACGAACAGATGCCACTGGGCTACGCTAGCACGCACCAGGGATGAATGGAGACGTTACTGGCACCCACTCTAGTAAATCGATAAATAACGGGGGATTAAGTGATCAAGTGATCATCACTGATGGAGTTAAACATGCCTCAAAAGATATTGGCTGATTCCAACCAGTGCTCAGAGGGCCCTGAGTGCTGAGAATTAAACAGTGCATGCAAAGGATTCCCACGAGGCCCTTGAACCATATTTTGTTTTATTTCTGGGGCTGGAGTACAACGGGTAGGGTGTTTGCCTTGCACGCAGCCGACCCGGGTTCGATTCCCAGCATCCCATATGGTCCCCTGAGCACCGCCAGGTGTAATTACTGAGTTCAAAGCCAGGAGTAACCTTTGTGCATCACCGAGTGTGACCCAAAAAAAAACAAAAATAAATAAATAAAAATTAAAAAAATATATTTCTATTTGTGTGCTGAATGAATACAACCATGAATACAACCCAGGTCTCATGCATGCCTGTCAGGTGCTTTAACCACTGGGTCACCTTCTCAGCCCCTGAAACCATATTTTAAAAAACAGCACAGGGCCAGGTTTATCTCCAAGCAGTGTGGTACCTTCTTCGTATGCATTCGTCCTCAAATTCAGTCCTCAGCACCTCAGGGCCTTGGAGCATTGCTGGGCCCGAGCAATGATCCCATCAGGCCCACACCCATGGATCAAGAGAAAAATAGCTCTTATTTACATATTAAATAGATTAAAATCGATATAATCCTCCATTTTCCCAGTGCACTGCTGGGGAGACCTCCCATCATTCGTAAATAAAAGATAGCTACATCATATCTGATACTGGTGGCTGGTTCTGGAGGTCTTCGGCCACCACCATGCTGAGACAACTCTCTGCACGCATGAAGGTACCGGCAGGGGAAGAAAGACACGCGGGTCCCGGGGCTGAGATCTCCAAGCCTACTCGGATCGGGGCTGAGCATCCTCCACCCAGATCCTCCAAATTCCAGTAGGCAGGGGTCACACCCACCAACTGGCCCCCTGGCGCCGTGTAATCCCATCAATGGCCAAGACTCAGAGACTATAAAACCCAGCTCCCAGAAGCTTATCATCTCATTTTTACTTTGGACAAACTGGCAAGCTACCGAATGTAACCTGCCCACACGGCAGAGTCTGGCAAACTCCCCGTGGCGTACCCAATATGCCAAATACCAGTAACAATGAAGGGTCTCATTCTCCTAACCCTGAAAGAGCCTTGAATATGGCACTTTTTTAAAAAAAATCTCAGGGCTAGGATGAAGGAGACGTTACGGGGGCCTGCTTGAGGGAGTCGACGAAGATCAGGATGGTCGTGATGGTGATCATGATCTGATTCTGAGATTTCTAACAACTGGATTCATTACGACTAGAATTCGGACTTCTCTTAGGACACTGGCTACTGAATTGTTCCCTACCTCAAGGAGTCACATTCATAGCTGTTAAGTGACATGATCCTTTCGAGCAACCGGAAGGACCAGAAATGCGAGTGTTGGGTGAAGCTTCAGTTTTGCAAGATGAAAAGCGCTGGGTGTTGGTTACACAACCGTGCAACAGAAATACACTTAACCCTGGTGAATGTTAACATTTACAGAAGTTAATACAGTAAAGCTTGTGCTATGTGCATTTTACCACAAGGAAAGAAAATTGTTTTTAACTAATGAAAAAAGGTATTCCTGAGAACTCACATACTGAGGTCAGAAATGAACATTCCACATGGTTTCCTCCGTGAGAAAACTGGATTCAGGGACCAAAGAGAGAGGAAGCATGAGACTCCTTGGTGATTGTGAGAGAATTCATGTAAGAGATGTCTTTGGCAGGAGTTTTAGTCATACCCCATAGTGCTCAGGGACTACACCTGGCTCTATGCTCAGTGGTGACCCCTGGAGGTGCTTGAGGACCCTACATGATCCTGGGGTTCAAACTGGGGTCTTATTTGCAAGGCAACTGTCTTAGCCCCTCTGCTATCTCTCCAGCCCAGAAAAAGCTTACTTACTTTTTTAAAAAATTTTTATTAGTGAAACATCATCAGGTACAGTTGTAGACTTACAAATTTTTGTGCTTGGGTTTAGATTATACAATGATCAAGTACCCATCCCTCCACCAGTGCCCATTTCCCACCACCACGGGTCCCAGTATCCCTCCCACCCCCCATCACCCCCAACCCACCCTCCCTCTGAGGCAGGGCAATCCCTTTTGTTCTCTCTCTCTCCTTTTGGGTGTTGTGGTTTGCAAAAGAGGCAATGGGTGACAATCCTGTTTGGTCTATACTCTACTTTCAGCATGCTTCTCCCATCCTGGGAGGATCCTCCCAACACCCTTTCTTTGGTGCTCCCTTCTCTATCTGAGCTGCCCTTTCCTCTAGGATACCCGGCTGGCCTCTAAGTTATGGAGTAATCCTCCTGGTGCTGATCTCAGCTATTCTTGGGTATTAATCTCATACTTTGTTACTTTATATCCCCCAGATGAATGCAATCTTTCTATGTCTATCCCTCTCTTTCTGACTCATTTCGCTTAGCATGATACTTTCCATATTGTACCACTTGCATGTAAATTTCATGACTTCATCTTTTCTAACAGCTACATAGTACTCCATTGTGTATATGTACCAAAGTTTCTTTAACCAGTCATCTCTTCTTGGGCATTCAGGTTTTTTCCAGATTCTGGCTACTGTAAAGAGTGCTGCAATGAACAAACAAGTGCAGATGTCACTTCGACTCTACTTTTTTGCCTCTCTGGGATATATTCTCAGGAGTGGTATTGCCCAGCAGTGGTCTTCAAGTGATGCTTTACAGAACCATTTCCAGAGAGGGTGAGAGAAGGACAGTTGGTGACGGGATACAGTTGCAAAACAACAGATAAAGCAGTGTTTGTTCCAAGCAGTGGAGATTCGCTTCCTCTGGACCTGCAAACGCAGTGACGGCAGAGGGCATGCACGCTATCTGGAAGCAAAAAGATGTGAGGATTGTTCGTAGGAAATGAATAAGCATACCCCGTGCTTTCTCTCTTTTATGGTCACCAGCCTATCTCTGAGCCATGAGAGACAGTAAATCATTCTTACTGGTTTAGCTAATCTGGTTCCCATCCCTTCGGCCGGAATTTCTTTGAGCTGTTCTATGCCAAGCCTTCAAACGCTGAGCTCCCTGCCGTGGGGGGCACGTTAGAGCATAGAAAAGAAGCAATTTCCTGGAATTTCTGATCGTCTGTGTCTGTGTGTCACCAGCCCCCAGGGAGAGAAGCATCCCTTGCTCACCAGCAAGGGCCAGTGGTGCCCCCTCTGTTCTCCTTAAAAGGGAACTTAAAAAGAACAAAGAGGGCAGAGGTCCCTGTCTATTAATAACCTTCTCCGTTCACTTCCTAGACACTTACTCTTTTCCAGTATCTTGTGTTCAATATCAAAGCCTGCAGAGAAGGAAGGACAGTCTTTTCGCCGTGGATGTAAGATAAAAAGCTCGAGAAAATATAAGTGCACTGTCCGGGTTTACACCACAAAGGCTGGAAATTAGGGACCTCCCAGGAAGTGCTTCAAACCCTCCCACCCTTTCCCAAACTTTCTCTGGCTTACCAGCCGCTTTTCAGATAAAAAGAAAATCGGTCTCCCCCACTCAGCCCACCCTCTGAAGTTGACCTTCTTTAAGCAAACCGAAAATCCCCCCCCCCCCCGGGTGCTTCAGCGGTTACTACCACACCCTGGACCCCATTCAGCAATCCCACCCCTCAATATTGCATCCCTGGCGCTTCCCAGCGACCCCTGGAGGGAGGGCATCACAATAACACCCACTTTGGGAACTATTGTGGTTGAAGGCAGCTTTTCTGGTTGTGGTGGGGGAGGGGGGCGGGGGGCACATGTTTTTTGAAAGAAAAGGTCTTAGATGACTGAGTAAAGAAGCTATGGTGGGCTGGAGTGATAGCACAGCAGCTAGGGCGTTTGCCTTGCACGTGGCCGACGCGGGTTCAATTCCCAGCATCCCATATGGTCCCCCGAGCACCGCCAGGAGTAATTCCTGAGTGCAGCGCCAGGAGGAACCCCTGTCCGTCGCCGGGTGTGACCCAAAAATTTAAAAAAAAAAAAAGAAGCTATGGTACACAGTGGGATACTATACAGACACCAGGAATAATGAAGTCATGAAATTTGCTTATAAATGAAAGGACGTAAGAGAGTGTCATGCTGAGTGAAATGAGTCCGAAGGAGAGGGACAGACAGAATGATTGCACTCATTTGTGAGATCTATGAAAAAATTAAAAAAATAAACCTAGTATGAGACCAACACTCAAGGACAGTAGAAACAGAGCCCAGGAGGACTGGTCCATGGTTGGAAGCTTGCCACAAGTGGGGGTGGCGGGGCGGTCAGTTAGGCTAGAGAAGAGACCACTATGACAATAGCAGTTGGAAAGAACCACTCTGGACAAGAAAAGGGATATACATGATGACTTTTCGGTACCTGTATTGCAAACCATAATGCCCAGAAGAAGAGAGAGAGACAGAGAGACAGAGAGAGAGAGAGAGAGAGAGACAGAGAGAGACAGAGAGACAGAGAGAGACAGACAGACAGAGACTGAAGACAGACAGACAGAGACAGAAGACAGACAGACAGACAGAGACAGACAGACAGACAGAGACAGAAGACAGACAGACAGACAGAGACAGAGAAAGAAGAAAAGTGCCTGTCATAGAGGTGGGCTGTAGCGGGGAGGGGTGGTGGGAGGGAAACTGAGGATATTGGCAGTGGGAAATGTACGCTAGGTAAGGGTCAGGTGTTGGAACACTGTAGGACTGAAACCCAATCATGTACAACTTTGTAACTGTGTATATCACGTTGATACAACAACCACAACAGCAAAAAGAAATAAGTAAAATTTGATTTTTTTGACATCCTATTATGACATCTTATTATCTCATTCCTACTTTGGACAACTTGGCAGGCTACCGAATGTAGCCTGCCCACACGGCAGAGTCTGGCAAACTCCCCGTGGCGTACCCAATATGCCAAATACCAGTAACAATGATGGGTCTCATTCTCCTAAAGAGCCTTGAATATAATCTCAGGGCTAGGATGAAGGAGACTTTACTGGGGCCTGCTCGAGGCAATCGACGAATAACAGGATGGTCGTGATTCGTGATTTTTTAAAAATTTTTTTTGCTTTTTGGGTCACACCCAGCGATGCACAGGAGTTACTCCTGGCTCTGCACTCAGGAGTTACTCCTGGCGGTGCTCAGGGGACCATATGGGATGCTGGGAATTGAACCCGGGTCGGCCACGTGCAAGGCAAACGCCCTACCCGCTGTGCTATCACTCCAGCCCGAAATAAATAAAATTTAAATTTAAAAGACAAAAAAAATGGGAGGGGGGAGCTGGAGAGAGAGAGAGTCCAGCGGGCGCCTGGCTCGCTGGTGTCCTGGATTCCTTTGACCCGAGATGCAGAGCTGACTCCCATTTTAGGATTCTGCCAGGATTTCAACTGGGATCATCAACTACAGAGGACAAAGGAGTCAGGCTAATGAACTCTCCGAGTCCGCTTCTTGCAGACGGCTTCAGTTTTGAAGGAGAAGGCGTTATTTTTAGAATCCCGTCTTGCTTTTCATCCTGTTCCCTGGATGATTAACTCCTGGTTTCTCCTTTAACTTGAACCCAGGTTTCCTCCCCAGTGGTTCCTGGGGGGAAGTGCATTTTCCACCCAGCCTGCAAGCAGAGTTTCAAAATAAATCAATTTTCAGTCTGCCTCCAGCCCCCGCGCCCTTCCCCTCATCTCTGCCGGTGCCCTCCGCTCCTCTCCTACTAAAATGATCTCTCTTTTGGTCTCCTGGATAATTACTTGTCTGGGAGGTGGCAACCTCAGGAAAAGGAACCTTAAATAATGTTTCGAATTCCGTGGATCTTGTGATCATTTCTAAAGGGCACCTTCACTGCATTTTCTTGCAGACAGATAATAGCATAACTCAACTTATGTCATTATGTCATTAAGATACAGAGGCTGGGGCTGGAGAGATAGTATTAGGGGTAAGGCAGGTACTTTGCCAACCCCCTTCTTGGTCCCTGGCACCTCATATGGTCCTTGAATACTTCCAGGAGTGACCCCTGAGCACAGCCAGCTGTGACCTAAATATCGAGATGATAACAATAAACAAAGGAAATATAGAGGCTGACTAACGGACAAAGGAAGTTCTCTTTGGGGGAGTTTACCGAAAGCTTTCATGCTCTTCCTTAGAGAGTGCAGAGCGAGCCACTGTTTACTTGTAAACTTGGAAACTGCTTGGAAATGGAACGTCATTCTGTTTTTCTCAATCATCTTCTACTAGTCTTTGAAAAACAAAATCCCAGAGAGATTTCTAATTTTCTCGTTTTCCTTCACCAAGTTAAAAAGCTGTACTCTGTTAGATACATTTATTAACAGTTTCTTTTTTCTTTTTGGGTCACACCCAGCGATGTTCAGGGATTATTCCTGGCTCTGCACTCAGGAATTACTCCTGGCAGTGCTTGGGAGACCATATGGGATGCTGGGGATCGAACCCAGGTCAGCCGCATGCAAGGTAAATGCCCTACCCGCTGTGCTATTGCTCTGGCCCCATCTATTAAGAGTTTTATTTGGGAACTATTTGCCCTGAAAGGAAAGAACATGTTCTAGTGAGTAGTGGGAGAGATCTAGATGATATAATCCCTAATTATATTATTGGTTTATTAAAAAAAAAAAAGACATGGGGCTGGAGTGATGGTACAGTGGGTAGGGCATTTGCCTTGCACGTGGCTGTCCCGGGTTTGATTCCCAGCATCCCATATGGTCTCCTGAGCACCACCAGGAGTAATTCCTGAGTACAGAGCCAGGAGTAACCCCTGAGCATCTCTGGGTGTGATCCCAAAAGCCAAAAAAAAAAAAAAAAGATGTTGCTCTGGGCCCAGGAAGATGGTTCAGTGAACTGAACACATGCTTCACATGCAGGAGACCAGGGTTCAATCCCGAGCACCACATGGTCTACAAAACAAAAACAAAACCAACAAACGATCTGACTATGGTGACTAAAGAAGATTAAAAAAATAAAAAGGTGGGGCTGGAGCGATAGCACAGCGGGGCGGGCGTTTGCCTTGCACATGGCCGACCCAGGTTCGATTCCCAGCATCCCACATGGTCCCCTGAGCACCACTAGGAGTAACTCCTGAGTGCAGAGCCAGGTGTGACCCAAAAAGCAAAAATTAATTAATTAATTAATTAAAAGGTTAAGATGAAATGCAAAATTTGGGCGTGTGAGGTAGGACAGGTGCTGCCATCCACCTGTGTGACACATCATGGTCCCCAAGAATCTCTGGAGTAACTGTCAAGTGCTAGGCAACACTGGGTGTGCCACCCCCTGCCCACATATTAAACGCAAAAATCATAAAGTGAGCTTGAACTTGGAATCAGTTTTAGCGAACGCCAAACTTGTGTGATAGTTTTTTCAAATGGTGTGGAACCTGGTAATGGTGATTTTTTGAGAGGTAAGGATGAAAGTCTTTTTTTGTTTTTTTTTAACTTTTTATACAATTTTTTGGGGTCCCACCCGGCTTTGCACAGGGGTTCCTTCTGACTCTGCACTCAGGAATTACTCCTGGTAGTGCTCGGGAGACCCTATGGGATGCTGGGAATCGAACCTGGGTCAGCCTCGTGCAAGGCAAACACCCTACCCGCTGTGCTGTCGCTCCAGCCTCTTGCTATTCATTCTTTATAAAGTTCCGCATCATCAATCCTCAAAAGAAATTTCTCCTGTTCCTGGGAGTGGCTCATGCCAAGAGCAATTGACGTGGAAGGTCTCAGGAACACAAATACATATGAATGTCTTGGGTGGCTGTGGTTTGGATCACACCTAGTAGTGATGGGAGGAGCCACTCCTGACTCTATTCCTGGCGACTGATCCTGGAGGTGCTAGCTGGGGAACCACAAGACACCAGGAATCCAATCAGACCCCGTGCACGCAAAGCAAACTCTCAAGCCATCTCCCCTGAAAGACAAGTAAATGGCTTTTAGGCTGATGCACAGATGAGTGAGAGGAGGAAAACAAGGCAGAAGATTCTCTCCCATGAATACAACATCCTGCCTGCCCCCTCCCTCCCCCCATCCACCCTAAGGTGCACCTTGGAGAGTGTTTTTTTTTTTTTTGGTTTTTGGTTTTTGGTTTTTTTCTTTTTTTTTGGTGTACAGTGTTTAAGAACCCTGCTCACATGCTGGCAAAGATTGGTGGGGGGCATCTGAGGAAGCCATTGGGAAACACGCTAATGAAACACCATCTCAAAAGTCTCACTTGAGACCTTTCTTGATGGGTCAATGAAGCTGGGTACCTCTTTTATTTTTACTTTTTTCTTTCTGGATCACACTCAGCGATGCTCAGGGGCTGCTTCTGGCTCTGTACTCAGGAATTACTCCTGGCGGTGCTCAGGGGACCATATGGGATGCCAGGGATTGAACCTGGGTCGGGCCACGTGCAAGGCAAACACCCTCTCAGCTGGACTATCACCTAGACCCCTGGGGACCTCTTTTATTTGCTCTTTTTCCCACCAAACAATATCACCTCTGCTGACATGTCAGAGATGGAAACAGGCGTGACGAATCCACCATCCTAATGAGAGTGAAGAGTGTTGCCATGGAGGGTGGGTGTGGGTTCTTGCCACCATTCATACCTGTATTTTTCCCTCCTGAGCTTAAGTGTGTCCAAACAAGATTAATTACACACCCCAAACACCCCTATCTTTATGCCTCCCGTAATTTCGGCTCTGATGTGCTTGAAATGATTCTGTCATTCGCTCTGGGGTCCTGACAAGGCAGACACAGCCCCCATGCACCGTCCCTGGCCTCTCTGAATTCATCCACCTCCCCGCGGCCTCCCGACACCTCCGTCACATTGACCTTGACTGTTCCAGGCTCCAGCGTACATCCAAACCCTTGTTCTTCCTGTGCCCCTCACCTCCCTTAATCTAACTGACTCGGACACAGAGCTGGGTTATCACCTCCTTCTGATTCCTTTCCTAGCTTCCTGCTCCAATCAGGCTGGGAACTACTCCCTCACTTGCGGACCACACCAAGGTACTTGAACACATTGAAATCCTAACGATTATTTCTTTGACCAGAACATGAATCAGTCGTGTTGCAGGGGTCTGTACTTAGGACGGAAAAAAATTTGCACTTGGGTTCTTGTGTTTTGCAGGGTTTTTTTTTTTATTAGTATTGGAAGCACCGTCATTTCAAACTGCTCATGATAACATTCCAATCATACACTGTTCCAGTACCATACCCTTGACCCAGTATCACACCGGGGTTTGATAAATTGCTGAACCTGAACCTGAGTTTGTTTCTGGTTATGATTCCAACCGACATTCAGTTCCTTGTGTGCTGTCAATGTGTAAGAACAAAGAATTCTTGGGGCTGGAGTGATAGCACAGCAGGTAGGGCAATTTGCCTTGCAAGCGGCCGACCTGGGTTCAATTCCCAGCATCCCATATGGTCCCCCCCAGAGCACTGCCAGGAGTAATTACTGAGTGCATGAGCCAGGAATAACCCCTGTGCATTGCCGGTGTGACCCCAAAAAAAAAAAAAAAGAAGCAAAGTATTTTTGACTAAGAATGTTTTCCTGGTCGTGATTGAGCAAGATGAACGTTAGTTGGGGAGGCAGTGCTTGACATTATTTGGACAGTGTGGAGCATGGAAAGCTTAGAGGTGTTATTTGCTTGTGTAAAGCCCTGAGTTCAACCCCTAGCACCACAGGAAAAAGAAAAAGGAAGACTTAAATGCTGCTCAATGAGCGTACAGGGATGTGGCTCCAAGCCAGAGCACCTGCCTTGTGGGCACAGGTCTCGAATTCGACCCCTGGTGTCCCCCCAGTCATCAAGTGTAACGGATGGCTCTGCTGTGGGGATCCTGACACCACGTCATGTGTTTCATCTCTGTGGCACGAGAGTACAGGGACAAACTGTCCTACGGTGCAGTGACCATGGTACTGAAGACAACAACACCACCACTAAGTGTGGTCACATTGCAGTGACAACAGTAACCACAGCAAAGGGAAGGGGAAAATTATTCTGTTGGAACAAGAAAAGCTAAAGTTTATCATCACTCTTATGATAAGTATATGTTAAACATCCGATTCTTGTTCCAAGTTATAATTATAACCTCCACATGCACTTTTTTTCCCTTCCACCTTGGCTCATTCCTAATACACACTTCCTGCCACACACACACACACAAACACACACACACACACACACACACACACACCTTTGCTCCCACTCCCTACGTGTAACCTCTGCACATTTTCATCTTTATTAGAGTCTCTTAAGGTAATGCCTCCACATTTCCAAAGTCACATCAGTTCTTGGAAAGTAAAACTACTTGGAGTTGGGTTTTTGTGTTTTGAATTCTCAAGTGGCATCCCAATCCCAGCCACCACCACTACCTCCCCCCCCCACACACACACACAAACACATACGCACCCACATCCCTTTTGGCTCCTCGCAGAAACCAAGCAGCCCAGAGGGGACATCATCTGCAACAAGCCCAAAGGCAGACTTGCTGGAACACTCCCCCCTGACACAATTGAGCCCTGGCATCCTGTCACAAGGATCTGTGTGGAGTACAAAGTCAGTTCTGCAAGTCAGCTGGTAAAGCGGTTCTTTTAGAAAGTTCACCTCATTTATCATCGCTGGGAAGTAATGAGTTCAACGAACTCTTGAACTGGCCAGTTGGGCTCCCAAAGTTTTGCTGTCACTTGGGGAAAAAAATGACTCTTGGTCATTTGTATGTGCTTTGTTAGAGAGTCACCAAAGTGGCTGACAATATTATTAACTGAACTTTCTGTCTATTTTGATTAACACCAGATAAAACACTTTTGTTTGGGGGGGGCCCACACCTGGCAGTGCTCAGGGTTTATTTTTGACTCTGCGCTCAGGGTCAGTCTTGGCAGGGTTTGGGGACCATAAGAGGTCCCTCTTACAGTTGCCTGCAAGACTAGAACTCTATCTGCTGCTACCTACTGTATTGTCTCCCCACATCCCCTGGCCCCCCAGATGAAACCTTTTAAGGGTGGGATTTTAAAGTCTAAACCAGACATCAACAAAAGCAAGTGTCCCAATAGTCAGTGTAATTTGTCCTTGACAATAGACCTAAGGCACTCTTAGAACATTTACCTAAAGCCATTCTTCATTTCAGGAAATGAGCCTTTTTTTTTTTTTTTTTTTTTTTGCTTTTTGGGTCATACCTGGCAATGCACAGGGGTTATTCCTGGCTCTGCACTCAGAAATTACTCCTCCTGGATGTGCTTAGGGGACCATATGGGATGCTGGGGATCGAACTCAGGTCGGCCACGTGCAAGGCAAATGCCCCACCCGCTGTGCTATCTCTCCAGCCCCAGGAAATGAGCTTTAAGATTTAACTCAGCATCTTTTACGGTAAGGTGTCATGAGATTGCACTGAAGCAAAAGACCGCCTTCTAGTTCCACTTTTGCCCCGTGATCCTAGCCATCACCGCAGCCTGAACTTGGCTTTCTGCAGCTACTCAATAAAGAGATTTTTCGATTTTGAGTTTGCTTGCAGCTCAGACACTTTGTTTTGGATCACTCCTGAGTCATAGAAAGAAAGAGAAAGGAATGATAGTGGCAGAAAGGGCCTCGCTCAGGTTTATTGTATGTAGAACCCAAGACCCTTCTCTGCCTTTTCCCTCTGCTGCTCTCTCCTGCATTTTCCCCCACTCCACCTCTGGACAGGAGCTGCAGGGTCAGCCTCACTACCCACCTGCCCAGTGCCCAAATGCTGCCACACAGCATTGTCAGGTCATGGCCATGTACAGTGGGCCATGTCACACTTGGACACAAGTCACACTCAGTCACACTCAGACACAAGCACTCAAAGAGACAACCCACTCTTGCTGCTTTATTGCATGCTAATGGATGTTATCAAAAAAGGGCAAACTCCGAGATTAGTACCAGGAATTTTGCTCCATGGCTTGGAGGCCAGCCACACATGCTAGGGGAAAAGGCAGCTCAGATAGAGAAGGGAGCACCAAGTAAAGGGTGTTGGGAGGATCCTCCCAGGATGGGAGAAGCATTCTGAAAGTAGACTATAGACCAAACATGATTGTCAACCATTGCCTCTTTTGCAAACCACAGCACCCAAAAGGAGAGAGAGAACAGAGGGGAATGTCCTGTCACAGAGGCTGGATGGGATTGGGGGGGAGGGGATGGGGGTGGGAGGGATACTGGGACCCGTGGTGGTGGAAAATGGGCACTGGTGGAGGGATGGGTATTTGATCATTGTATAATTGAAACCCAAGCACAAAAATTTGTAAGTCTACAACTGTACCTCATGGTGTTTCACTAATAAAAACTTTTTTTAAAAAAAAAGGGAAAACTCTAGGTTAGACTATTTTTTTTTTCCTACAGAACTTCTGAGAAGTTTTATTATGTCTATACAGGGAATGACTTTCCAATGCCGAGGATAAACGGGTCTCATTTCCCATGCTTATTTGGCCATAGAAGCTTAGAAAATATTGTTCCCGGAGCATCTTCTGGAATTGTTTTATGGGACTTATTTTCTTGGGTGGGTGGAGGGATATGGAGACTTGTGGAACGGCATGTGAGCCACCTGCAGCAGTGGTGCTTAGGGCTCACTCCTTGACTGAGTGCTCAGGGGTCACTCTTGGTGGTGTTCAGGAGGACAAATGCGATAGCTGGGATTGAACCAGGTCAACTCTATGCCAAGCCGGTGTCTTAGCTCGGTGTTATTTCTCCGACCCTTTTTCATGGGGCTTCTGCCAGAAAAACATGATGTATGTGTTGTGTCGCTGATAAGAATGTTTTCAGGGCCTCTCCATGCAGAAAAAAGCAGTAATGTACCAAAGTTTCTTTAACTGGTCATCTGTTCTCGGGCACTCAGTTTTTTTTCCAGATTCTAGCTATTGTAAACAGTGCTGCAATGAACAAACAAGTGCAGATGTCACTTCGACTATAAGGCCATGTTGAAGTCTCCAGCTATCATTGTGTTGCTAGCAATGGAGTACGATGTAGCTGTTAGAAAGGATGAAGTCATGAAATTTACATGCAAGTGGTTCTACATGGAAAGTATCATGCTAAGCGAAATGAGTCAGAAAGAGAGGGACAGACGTAGAAAGATTGCATTCATCTGGAGAACATAAAGTAACAAAATAGGAGACTAACACCCAAGAATAACCTAGAAAAGTACCAGGAGGTTTACTCCATGGCTCGGAGGCCAGCCACACATGCAAGGGGAAAAGGCAGCTCAGATAGAGAAGGGAGCACCAAATAAAGGGTGTTGGGAAGATCTGCCCAGGATGGGAAATGCATGCTGAAAGTAAACTATAGACCGAACATGATTGCCTCTCAATGACTCTTTCGCAAACCACAACACCCAACAGGAGAGAGAGAACAGAGGGGAATGTCCTGCCACAAGGGTAGGGTGGGATGGGGGGTAGGAGGGATACTGGGAGCATTGGAGGTGGAGAATGGGCAATAGTGAAGGGATGGGTCCTCAATCATTGTGTAACTGAAACCCAAGCACAAAAATTTGTAAGTCTACAACTGTACCTCATGGTGTTTCATTAATAAAAATTAAAAAATAAAAAAAAGCAATAATGTTCTTGACTTAATCGGCTAGTTCTTTCATTTTGTTTTTGGATTGTATTCAGTGTTCAGGGGGTGTATACATGCTGTTGGGAATTGAACCCAAGCCTCCCAATACAAACCGTATACTCGAATCCATTGAACTGCCTTCTGGTTCTAGTTCAATTTTTTTTTTTTGAGAAGGAAATAAGAGGGGGAAATAGGAGCAGCTGGTGAGTCAGAACTTGGGTGTGGTGCCCATCTGCTGTCTGGTAAGAGCAACAGCGTGAACTTGACCAACTCTTGCCCTCTCTGAGATCTCCAGTCCTTTGAAAAGCCAGATATGCGGAAGCAGTATCCTAGCAAACAAAAATATAGCTACTTCACACCCCTAGAAACACCAAGAAGGCGCGTCTGGATAAAGGGAGACAAAAGTTTGAGTGGGAGTCCTAAGATAAAAGGAACCTTTAAAAGTCAAAACTTCATGGTGTTTCACTAATAAAAAAAATAAAAATAAATTAATTAATTTTTAAAAAAGTCAAAACTTATTTTAGGGGGAAATACATGAAGGACACAAAGAATGGAAATAGCAGGTTGCGTTAGTTTTCTGGGATCGCCTTGACAAATGAAGACAAAATGGGTGGTTCACCAAAAAACAAATACAAGAGAGCTCAGAAGTCCAGCAGGCCAGCAGGGGTCTCCCTGGGTTCAACCAAGGAGTCAGCGCAGAGGAGGCCGCATCCCTTTTTGGAGGGAGAATCTCTTTCCTTGCCTTGTCCAGCCCCTGCTGAAGGCAACCCACATTCTTTGGCTCATGGCTCCTTCTCCCATCTTCACAGTACCAAGCACCTCTGTGACCGCACGGCCTCTTCCCTGACACACACCCTCTCTAACCACGGCTGACTGGGATGACCCCTTTTAGGAAGTATGGGTTCCTTGGGCTTCCTCTGACAAGCCAGGATGACTCCCCCACTCAAGGTTCCTAACCATAAGAGAGGCCTTTGCTTTTGTTGGTAACAGCCGACAAGCTCCAGGACTTAAATCCAAACCTCTTAGGGACTGGGGGGCATTATTTTGCCTACCGCCTGGGTGAAGTACATTAAAGGAATCTAGATTGGGATTGACAATGTAGCTGGGAGGTAGAGCATTTAATATCTTATATATGTGACGCCCCCTGGGTTCAATCCCCAGGACTCCCCCTCCCACCCCTCTCTCCACACACACACACACACACACACACACACACTCTCTCTCTCTCTCTCTCACACACTCATACAAGATGATGGGAAAAACTAAAGGGTAGCACAAAAAAAATAATAAATCAGGTTTTATTTATAAGGCACCAATACGTCAAGAGGTTGGTATGAAAATTTAAGATCCAGGACCAGAAAGAATAGTCTAGGTGTTAAGGCACTTGCCTAGCACATGGCCAGTCCTAGTTTGGTCCCTGCACCTCTTAGGGTCTCCTCAGCACTGCTAGGAGTGACCTCTGAGCACAGCAGGTAGAGCCCAAACACAAACACACAGACACACACACACACAGACACACACACACACACACACACACACACACGAGAAAGAAAAAAATAAGGAAAAAAGGGAGTTAGAATGGGAACAAAAAAAAGAGGCCAATACTGATATTAGAAGCACACTGCAGAAAAGAAGAAAAAAGAGCAGAAGTTTAGTATGGGATTGTTTTTTAATCCTGATATATATATATATATATATATATATATATATATATATATATCACGATCATCCTGTTGTTCGTCGATTTCCTCGAGCAGGCACCAGTAACGTCTCCTTCTTCCTAGCCCTGAGATTTTAAAAGAGCCATTTCAATGCTCTTTCAGGATTAGGAGAATGAGACCCATGATTGTTACTGGTATTTGGCATATTGAGTATGACATGGAAGTTTGCCAGACTCTGCCATGCGGGCAGGTTACACTTGGTATCCTGCCAGGTTCTCCAAAGGAAAAAATAAGAGGTCGCGTGGCTGCATTCCGGGAGCTGAGTCTTATAGTCTCTGCGTTTTGGCCATTGATGGGACCAACCTGGCACTGGTGGCAGCTGGTGGGTGTGACGCCTACCTACTAGAAGATGAGGGGAGTCTGGGTGGAGAAGGCCCAGTCCCAATCCGAGTAGGCTTGGAGACCTCAGCCCCGTGACCCGCATGCCTGGGTTCCTCTGCCAGTTCTTTCATGCATGAGGCCCATCCGGACGTGTGGAGAGTGGTCCTAGCATGGCCGTGGCTGGCTCCGGAGGTCCTCAGCTGCTGGGGCTCTGCTCGGGGTGGGGGGAGGGAGAGAAACTCAACCCTCCCCCCTCCAAGGGTCCCCCGTGAGGACAGCCAGGTGCGGGGGCAGGAGACTCTCTCTCTCTCTCTCTCTCTCTCCATATATATATATATATATATATATATATATATATATATTCCTTCATAAAACAACTAAATATCAAAACTAGCAACACCAAGAGAGCAAGACTATGGGCCATCACGGTGGCTCAGAGGGCTATCCCAAGGGTCTGCTCTGCTTGTGGGAACCCCAGATTTGGTCTGCAGTAGAACATAGTCCTCTGAGCACTGCTGGGTGTGGTCCCCCCAAGCCAAAGCAACACAAAAGCAAGACTGAACTGGCACGAAGCCAGGTAGTCCTCAAAGGGCCTTGACTCCCAGGGGTGAAGGTCACGAGGGAAGCCCCAAGAACGGCTAGAAATCATCCTCTGGTCACACACAGCACAGCGGGTAGGGCGTTTGCCTTACAAGCGGCCAACATGGCCGACCCGAGTTCGATTCCTCCGCCCCTCTCGGAGAGCCCGGCAAGCTACCGAGAGTATTCGATATGCCAGACACAGTAACAACAAAGTCTCCAATGGAGACGTTACTGGGCCCGCTCGAGCAAATCGATGATCAACGGGAGGGCCTTTACCTTTACCTTAATAGGAAGCGTATATGGTGAGGGGAGGACCGCTTTGGATTTGTTGAATGCTTCCAGAATGGAAACAGAAAGGAACAGTGCTTACATCCTAGAAGGACCCATCACCGGGCCAAAGGTCAGGAAGTAGGTGAGCATGGAAATTCGAACCTTGAACCCCACCCTGAGCAAGCATCCTAAGGCTAACTGGCGGTTCGTGCAAAGTGGTTCTTGGATGTTCTTGGGCACTGCAGCCTGTGGCAGCCTCTGCTGCTTCCCACAGTGCCACTAACAGTCCTTCCTCCAGGTACTGACCACCCCACACTGTCTCAGAGGGCTAGCCCCAAGGGTCTGCTCTGCAAGTGGGAACCCCAGGTTTGGTCTGCAGTAGCCCATAGTCCTCTGAGCACTGCTGGGTGTGGCTCCCCCAAACCAAAGCAACACAAAAGCAAGACTGAATTGGCACAAAGTCAGGTGGTCAAATAAAGGGTGTTTGGAGGATCCTCCCAGGATGGGAGATGCATGTTGAAAGTAGACTATGGACCGAACATGATTGCCACTCAATGCCTCTTTTGCAGACCACAGCACCCAAAAGGAGAGAGAGAACAAAAGGGAATGCCCTGCCACAGAGGGCAGGGTGGGATGGGGGGCATGGGGGTTGGGAGGGATACTGGGACCCGAGGTGGTGGAAAATGGGCACTGGTGGAGGGATGGGTGTTTGATCATTGTATAATTGAAACCCAAGCACAAAAATTTGTAAGTCTACAACTGTACCTCATGGTGTTTCACTAATAGAATTTTTTTAAAAAAGTCAGGGGGTTCTTAGGCATTGCCAAATGGCCTTTGGATGGGGCAAAATCCCCCCAGATGAGAAGCACCTTTGACATGGAGAGAATGGGCCAGAGGGAGCAGCCAAAACCCCCAGGCTGGCGCCTGCGAGGCCATGAAAATCATTCAGGGCTGCAGACACCCAAGGAGCCTTTAACATCTTTAGGAAACATTTGATCAACAATGGGATGACAACATATCTTTGTGTGTTTATAATGATAGTGTTAGCTACTGTAGCTTCTGGCATTTTTGTCAGAGGTATTACAATTCATCATTAAAACACCGCTTTTCAAAACCAGTTTTCCTGCCAAGAGTTTAAGGTTAAGCTGATACATTGGCATTCATGATCATACCTGTATTTACCAAGTTACCTTTTAGCCATTTATTCTTTTTTTTTTCTTTTTGGGTTACACCCGGTGATGCACAGGGGTTACTCCTGGCTCATGCACTCAGGAATTACTCCTGGCAGTGCTTGGGGGACCATAAGGGATGCTGGGAACTGAACCTGGATCGGGCTTGTGCAAGGCAGACGACCTACCTGCTATGCTATCACTCCAGCCCCTAGGCATTGCCAAATTATTCTTTTTAAAACTTAGTTCTGTTTTGTTTGTAGGCACCCTGATTTACGAAACTGTTGAAAATAGAGTTTCAGGCAGAGGTTGTTCTAATTCCTCCTTCAGTGCCCAACACCAGTGGGTTCTAGTCCCACTACCAGTGTCCAGAACCCTCCACCAATGAGTCTTCTATCTTGTTGTTTCTGGGGTCGTCTGCAGCAGTGCTCAGGGCTTACTCCTGGCTCTGCTCTCAGGGATCACTCCTGGCAGGATTCAGGAGATCGTACAGGATGCCAGGGATCAAACCCAGGTTGGCTACGTGCAAGGCGAATGCCCTACTGGCTGTACTCTCTCTGGCCCCACAAGGTGTCCTTTTCTCTGGCTGGAGCGAGCACTGGCGAAGACCCGTCCCTGCGACCAGCTCATTTGCATGCTGGCTCTCCCTGCTGTGGCAGGCTCCAGGTCAGGAGAGCTCAAGTGTCATTAGTCCAGGGCTTGCTCTCTGCCCATTGTCCATTTGTTATGCAAGTACAGGTTTCCCAAGGCAGTTCACCTGGGCAGGTGATCCCCTTGTTTGCCACCTAAACAGCTTGGGTCTGCTGTTATCTCGTTTCACTTCATCTAGGTTAACTGCTGGTCCTCCTGACTGATTTGTAGAGGTGGAACAGGAGGGAGGAGAAAGGGCAGAGAGCGAGCGGGTGGGGTGCTTTCCCACTGCTTAGCAAAGCGCAGTCCAGGGAGGTGAATTAGGGAAGAGAGTTTCTGGGAACCCAGGCGGTGGCTGAGTGGCAGAGGGTTTGTCTTGCAAATGGGAGGCCCGTGAGGACACCGGTTGGACCTCAGCCCTGTCCCACCAGCCACCCCAGCAGCTCTGTTCTTTGGGACCTAGTACAAGCAGCACAAAGGAAGGAGGTGACCTCCCCCCTGTCACGCTCGTCCAGAAGTAATGTAGTCAAATGTGGGAACTCCGTGGACCAGTGTTTTTGACCCCTGTTCCTGCAGAAGTAACAAAAAGGAAAGAGGAAAGGAAATTTTGGTGGCGGGAGGGGAGGGGCCCACATCCGGTGATGCTCAGGGCTTACTCCTAGCTATGTGCTCTGGGATCATTCCTGGTAGAGTTGGGGGATCCTGTGGTACCAGGGATGAAACCTGGGTGGGCCATGTGCAGGGCAAGAGCCCGGACGGCTGTGCTATTGCTCCAGCTCCAGGAAGAGAGAGACAGAGACAGATAGACAGGCACAGACACAGACACAGAGAGAGAATGAGAATAAAGAGGGTCTGGTGGAATGACAGAGTGAATTAAAACTCCTGCTTTGCAAGCATACGGTCATGAGTTCAAATCCCAGAGTCTCATATGTGCTTAGTTCATAGGAGTCCCGGAAACTCTGCCTTCTGCCAGCCTTGGCTATGCGAAAGACTTACAGCCAAACAGTAGCCAGATGTGCGTGAGCTGTAAAAATTAAAATTCATGCAATCTCTGGAGAGCATCACAACTGAAGAATACGTAAATATTTTTCAAGAGTGGATTTTGTTATTGTGATTGCACACAGTTGAATGTTCAGTTAATGGGCGGATGAAGCTTTTAAATGAGCAAAAAATAGACACATACAATTCACGTGTGATATATTTACAAGGAAGCTTTTTCTGCTTTCATTTTAACAAAATCACTAATCATGTTGGTCTTTCTTTTAGCGTGAAAATTTTATAATTTTATTTTATTTTTATAAAGTTGTTCACAATAATTCTCTATATTCAAACACCAATTCCACCACCATTGTATCTTCCCACCACCACATTTCAAATGTTTCTACCCCCAAATCCCAAAATATGCCCCCCCAAAGCAGAACCAAAACCATTAATTTTGTATTGCTTGTTATGAACAATCTGCTAAAAGTGGTCCAATTAAAGTTTCCTTAGAGGAAAGTGTGTGAAGATTGTTGTATTTCATCCGGGAGACATTAAGCCCTGGTAGAAGAGATTGCTAACACGTTTACTGTTTGTTCGACCCAATCTAATGTTGTATGCTACCCTTGGTACATCAGTGGTGTACAGGATGAGAGATCTCTCCAGGAATTCTAAAATTTAGAATACGATTCAGAGAAGATTCACTCACGGGGAAGGCCTGTGTTGCTCTCTTCCGGGAGCTTTATTTCTGAGTCTCTGGATCATGGCCGTCGATGAGATTATATGGTACCAGGGACAGTTTGTGGGTGTGACTGCCAACTACTGGTAAACTTGGGAGACTGGTGGAGGAGACCCATTCCCACTTCAAGCAAGCTTGGACATTTCAGTCACGGGTGCTGCATACCTGGGTTTTTCTGCAGGTTCCCTCATGGGTGAGGCTTGTCCGAGCCTGTGGAGAGTAGCTGTGAATATGGCTATGATTGGGTTCTGGAGGTTTTCAGCTGCCTGGGCTCTGCTGGGACAGGCAGGGAAACTCAATCTGTGCCCCTCTGAGCTGCCCCTGTGAAGACAGCCTGGCGCAGGGTTAGAATGTTCTATATCACTAATTATATTATTACAGACAATATTTTTATGTCACTTGTGTTCTATAGACAATAGCTTACTGTTCTTTTTTTTTTTGATGCCTCTTTTTTTTTTTCTTTTTGGGTCACACCTGGCGATTCTCAGGGGTTACTCCTGGCTCTGCACTCAGGAATTACTCCTGGTTGCGTTCGAGGGACCATATGAGATGCCAAGGATCGAACCTGGGTTGGCCGAGTGCAAGGCAAACGCCCTACCCACTGTGCTATCGCTCCGGCCTAGATTACTGTTCTTGACTCTTACATTTTTCTGTGAGGGACCGCACCCAGCGATGCTTAGTGCTTCCTCCTGGCTATGCACTCAGGGATCACTCCTGGTGGTGCTCGGGGGACCATATGTGGTGCCAAAGATCAAAGCCAGGATGGCCACATGCAAGATAAGCACCTTACCCTTCGTGCTCTCTCTTTGGCTTTGACTCTTACTTGATGCTGTTGCTGTTTTTAATTTCAATTTGGAGAATATTGGAAGAGGCAGCAGCCACTGGAAAGATCAATCAGAAGCTGGAAAGGGAATACAGTAGGCAGGGCATTTGCCTTGCAAGCAGCCGATCACGGTGCTCCCGAGAACCCCCAGGAGTGACTCCTGAGTACAGAGTTGGGAATGATGCCTGAATACCACCAGGTATGAGCCCAAACAAAAACATGTCAATCAACAAACCGATATAAACTTTTAATTAAATTTATATTAGTTTATAAACTTGTCCAGGTGTTATGTGTCGCATTTGTCACCTTGGCCACTCTATCTCTGGCAACAGCCCACCACAAAAGGTGCAAACCACCCACCATGCACCAGTCACCCCCTCTGCCCATTCCACTGCCCCTAAACTCTAGGAACTACCATTTTATCAGAGACTAAGGGCTTGGGTTTGGGTTGGTTTGTTCGTTTGCTTGCCTTATATGCAACAAATGACTGAAATGATGCTGTTTGTCTTCTTCTTTCTGAATATTTCACTTCTCGCAATCACCTCTGTGGTCACCTATCCATGTTGTCACAATGGTAAGAATCTGTCATTTTTAGAGCTGTGTACTATTCCATTGCGCATATATACGCCATATCCTCCTTCATTAGTTGTAGGCACTTAGGTTGTTTGCATGCATTGGGCAATTGTGAATATTGGTGAAGTAAATATGGGAGCATGCATGTATCTTTTCTAATTAGTGGTTTGACATTCTTCAGATAGCTAGAAGTAAAATTTCTGATAATATGGTAGTTGGGGGGGGGGGGGGCATGGTGTGAATCCAGAGACTCACACGTGTGAGTAATGCACTGAACCTGTGACTCATCCCAACCCTCTCCCAGCTTTTTCAGGAATCTGCCCATCATTTTCCACGGAGATGGTACCAATTTCATTCCCACCAACAGTGTCAAAGGCTTTTTCTCCACATCACCAATCCTTCATTTCTACCAATACTGAATGTTTCTTGACATTTGGGAGGTGGGGGTGGGGGCGTCCCTAGCATTGCTCAGAGGTCACACCTGGCTCTGTGCTCAGGGGCCATGTCTGGTGCTGGGATTTGAACCAAGGTCATGACCATAGTCACGTGCTGGGCAAGTGCCTTACCCTTTGTACTATCTCTCAGGCCTCTGTTTCTTGATCATTTGACAATAGCCATTCTCAGAAGTGTGAACTTAAGTGTCATTATGGTTTTGATTAGCATTTCTCTGGTGGCAAGAACACCTTTTCATGTGGCTGCCAGCCACGTTGCATTTCTTCTTGTTTGGATCCCCTGTTCATTTGAAATATTTATTAATTTGGGGAGTTTGCAGTATACCCCAATGTGCTCAGTGCTTACTCCTGACTCTATGCTCAGAAATCAATCACTCCTGGTGGAGCTTAGGGGACCATAAGCAGTGCTAGGGATTGCATCGGGGTCAGCTGCATGCAGAAAAAGTGACTTAATTCCCGCAGTATCCTTCGGCCTTATTTCTGGGCATCTGGTTGTATTTCATTGAATTGTGTGTGTTTTGAGTCCAACACCACTATGGTCATCGCGACTAGGCTGCCTCTTGACAGCTTGTGCTCTGGTGTTGTTGGCCTGTTTGAAACATGGGCCGGGCTCTATTCCCCTCATTAATAGAAGATCTTCTAAAGTGACAGAAGACCCCGGATGCAGTGCCTCACTCCTCGCCTTGCATGTATGAGGCTCTGGGTTCAATTCCTGATACCTTACAAGATGAGTGACCATCTCTTGTCTGCCCTGATCCAGAACCAGCAATGCACTCATCGCTCAATAACCACATAGATTTTTGTCCTTGCAACTTCTGACTGACCTAATTAGGGGAAAAGGGAAAAATAAAAGCTCTTTGCAGATACATGAAATTGGGAATCTCAAGATGAACTCATTCTAGCTAGCTGGGTGAGCACTAACTACAATGAGTGACCAATGTCCTCAGAAAACTGGAGGAAAGAGCGTGAAGAGAAGGGACATAGAGGGAGAGTGAAAGGTTGTAGCTACAAGGAACACTGAAAGCCTCCAGCAGCTGAAAAAGATAAAGAGACAAAAAAAAAAAAAAAAGAATTCTCCCCTAAGCCTTTAGAAAAACATGGCTTTGGGGCTAGAGCGATAGCACAGCAGGTAGGGCGTTTGCCTTGCACGAGGCCCGACCCAGATTCGATCCCCAGCATCCCATATGGTCCCCTGAGCAAGACCAGGAGTAATTCCTAAGTGCATGAACCAGGAGTAACCCCTGAGCATCGCTGGGTGTGACCCAAAAAGCAAAAATAAATAAATAATGATAATAATAATAATAATAATAGGAAAACATGGCTTTGTTGACTTTGCTATTGTTCGGTTTTTTTTTTTGTTTTGTTGTGTGTGTGTGTGTGTGTGTGTGTGTGTGTGTGTACGTGTGTGTTTGGGCCACATCCGGTGATGCTCCAGGGTTACTCCTGGCTCTGTGCTCAGCAAGCTTGCTTGCTGTGCTTACTCTTGGCAAGCTTGGTGACCATATGGGATGTCAGAGATCAAACCCGGGTTGGCCGCGCTCTGCCCTCGGCTGATGGTTCAGACTTCGACCCCGCCCCCCAACCCCAGAATTGTGGGGGGGGGGGGGGAAATAGTACATTTCTGGCAGGGGCTGGAGAAAGCTAACGGAGTCAGAGCACAAGCTTTGTACGCAGGAGTTCTAGCTTTGACTTCCAGCATCACAAGGCCCTGGGCTAAAGGGCCTCCTAAAAACCACTGAATGGATGCCAAATCTCTACTCCCCTCGCCCCCAAAGAAATATTTCTGTTCTTTTTTCAGCCACCCAATTTGTGGTAGTTTTCCGGTCTAAACCACCAAATTGCTTTGGCAACTCTAGGAAATCAGAGTTAATGACACAATAATTCCTAACAACGATTCCTTCATGGGTGAGGCTCGTCCGAGCCTGTGGAGAGTGGCCTTGAGCATGGCTGTGACCGGGTTTGGGAAGGACGAGTAAGAACCTGACAGGAATGCATGGAGACGTTACTGACGCCCGCTCGAGCAAATCGATGAACAACGGGCTTGACAAGCGATACAAGTGAAGTGATACTAACAAGGACGTCCATCGGGTCTTAGCTTCATGACGTAGGTGCTGTGATTACTCCCGATTTTACAGAGGAACAAATTCCAACGGGCTCAGCAGCTCGTCCAAAGCCACGTGGGTATATTGTTGTCGTTTGTGGGATGCACCCGACAGTGCTCAGGGCTTACCCCTGGCTCTGTGCTCAGAGATCACTCCTAGCAGTGCTCGGAGAATGTAGGCATTGCCGTGAGCTGGGGTCAGCCGCATGCAAGGCAAGTGCCTTCCCTGCTGTAGTGTGTCCGTGGCTCTGAGCCACACGGTTCCTAAGTGACACTGGAACCGAGGTCTGTCTGACGGCCAAGATCTTGTAGCACAAAGGAAGTCGCTCTTGCTTGGTCTTCTCCGGCCAGGACAGACGAAACCCAGGCAGCACGGTTTCCGCTGAGTGCTACCTGTTCTCTGGCCCCCTGCTTAGAAAGGGCCCCAGTCCTGATTGCCCTGCCACAGAGACAGGAGGGGATGGGGGGATGGGGGTGGGGGGATATTATCCATGGTGGTGGAAAATGGGCACTGGTGGAGGGATGGGTATCTGATCATTGTATAATCGAAACCCAAGCACAAAAAATTGTAAATCTACAACTGTAAAAAAAAAAAAAGAAAGAAAGAAACAAAATAAATAAATAAATAAATAAATAAAAAGGGGAAAAAAAAAAAAAAGAAAGGGTCCCAGTCCCTTTTCACCTCCTCTTACCAAACCCTGAGCTCCTCCCCACCACCCCGCCAGTGAAATCCAAGCCACAATCTCCCATTCTTCCCGCTCCGTAGGTCACGAGAAAGCTGTTTCTGGTTTATAAAGAAACATCTGACGCAGACACAATCACGCACAGTTCTTTCCAGCCATTTAGACTCGGGTCACTTGGGTTTATTTGCAGATAATGCCAGAGGAGTCAGAAATCTTAGGAAACTGTCCTTGGAGCAGGGTGGCAGCGACTATGGGCTTTTGCTACTTTCTTTTGTGCTGATTTTGAATTTGTGTGAAGACCATTTCACTGTCCCGGGAGGACTAGCGAGAGAAGTTTGTTTTCTGAAGACTTTGAATCTATTCTCTGAGCTCACTAAGGTATCAGGACATCAGCTCTGGGCTTTGGTGGTGGCATAACTGGTGGCATAACTGTATCTCTTTCCTTCACTACTTTGGTCCTGTTTGTGGGGATGAGAACAGACTGTTCTTAATCTAAGGGTGTGTGTGTGTGTGTGTGTGTGTGTGAGAGAGAGAGAGAGAGAGAGAGAGAGAGAGAGAGAGAGAGAGAGAGAGAGAGAGATGGTGGTGATTAGAAGAGGGTTCAAATATTTTTTGTTAGTCTTTTTTCTTTTTTTCTTTCTTTCTTTTCTTTTTTCTTTCTTTCTTTCTTTCTTTTTTTTTTTTTTTTGATGGAATGGGCCTTGGGGTGGGGAACCAGGCCTAGCTATGTTAGGGCTTACTCTTGGCTCTGTGCTCAAGGATCACTCCTGACAGCACTCAGGGGACCATATGCAGTGTTGGAACAGCAGCCTTAAGTGCTGTGTTATCTTTCCAATCCTACCCCCCATTTTATCTCTTTTATACCAAAGGGCTACCCCCATTTTACAGGTGAGAACATTGAGTCTCAGTCTATCTAAAGAACTTTCTCCAGAATAATTCAATAAGATAGATTTCATTGCGAAGGTCGCACGTGTCCCCTTCCAGAAATCATTTTATGTAGTGAAATCAAGAGTAGATATACAGGGGCTGGAGCAATAGCACAGCGGGTAGAGCGTTTGCCTTGCACGCGGCCGACCCGGGTTCAATTCCCAGCATCCCATAGGGTCCCCTGAGCACCACCATGAGTAATTCCTGAGTGCAGAGCCAGGAGTAACCCCTCTCTGCATCACCGGGTTTGACCCCCAAAAAAGCAAAAAGCAAACAAACAAACAAAAAAGAGTGGATATACATTGAGGTTTGAGGTTAATCTGAAAGCAAGTCATGTGTCCCTCCCATGGCTCTGACCCAAATATGAGACCAGGGTGCAAAGTCACACACACAAGCCAACCCCATCAGGAAGCTCTGCAGGAAGAATCCAGCCCAATGCACGAGTGTGAGTCTGCTTTCGCAGGCCCTGTGGCATCTTGTCACTTGAGATTCCCTGGGTGTTCCACGTAGGCCTTGCCCAGGACCCAGGCGGAGAGCACTTGAAGCCAGAGCTAGGCCCAGGGGGCTGACCTTGGGTGGTTGGCACGTTTTTCTGCCCAGATTTCCTAAGCAGGAAAGCTAGATTAACTATGTAACCTGTCACAGCACTGGCTTTGTACTGGGCTCATCAAAGACAGAGAAGGGAGGTTTGCTCGCGGGGCCCAGAGTGACACACAGAGGGGCTGGGAGTGCAGGGACAGACAGTCTTGGCTCACCATGCTGAAGGGGGCCCAGGGTGGACCGGCATCCCTCCAGAGAGAAGCGCTCCTGACAAAATGGGACTTTCAACAAAATAGGAGATTAATACCCAAGAATAGCCGAGATCAGTACCAGGAGGATTATTCCATGGCCTAGAGGCCAGCCGGGCATTCTAGGGGAAAGGGCAGCTCAGATAGAGAAGGGAGCACCAAATAAAGAGTGTTTGGAGGATCCTCCCAGGATGGGAGAAGCATGTTGAAAGTAGACTATGGACCGAACACGATTGCCACTCAATGCCTCTTTTGCAGACCACAACACCCAAAAGGAGAGAGAGAACAGAGGGGAATGCCCTGCCACAGAGGCAGGGTGAGGTGGGGGGGATGGGGGGTGGGAGGGATACTGGGATCCAAGGTGATGGAAAATGGGCACTGGTGGAGGGATGGGTACTTGATCATTGTATAATCGAAACCCAAGCACAAAATATGTAAATCTACAACTGTACCTCATGGTGTTTCACTAATAAAAATTTTTTTTAAAAAATGGGACTTTCCCCCCATTTCACTTGCCTGCACTCTTTCTTCCTCTCCTTCCTCCCTTCTACTCTGGTTGTGATCATCACAGAATTTGCAGTAGCGGGGGTAACTCAAAGAGAGATGCAGTGCTTCTCAGGATGCAATTAGGATTGGTGTGACCACTGGGGATCCCTTGCTTGGGTGCCGGTCTGCTGGAGGTGGCACTCTCTGTTGGGATGCTGGGGGTCACACAAGGATGCTACTGCCGGGACCTCACTCAGCATGAGTGGGGGACATTGAATTGAGGTCCGGTGCCTGCAAAGCATGGCCACTGAGCCACAGCTGGGCCCTCACCTCCTCTGTCCACAGATCCTGCAAACACGGTCGGACATGACAACTCTTCCCGCTTTCCTCTAAACTCAAACCTACTTCTGGGAAAGAAGCTGATAAGATAACTTACATTGAGGACAAAACGTCTTCCTGGGAAGCACACCACAGCTTCTCAAACTCTACACCACTGATAAACCAGGAGTAGCACATCACATTGGATGGGATGTAAAGTAGAAGGTAACTAGTCTTGATTAAAAAAATATTAACACACAAGGCTTAACCTGTAAAAACATGTTAATAATCTCTTATACAAAGGCTTAAATGGCTCCATGGTGAGATACAACTATCTTCACACATTTTCGTCTAAGGAAACCTTTTTGATCATTTTTAGCAAATTATTCATATCTGGAGTGATAGCACAGCGGTAGGGCGTTAGCCTTACAAGCGGCCAACATGGCCGACCCGAGTTCGATTCCTCCGCCCCTCTCGGAGAGCCCGGCAAGCTACCAAGAGTATTTGATATGCCAGACACAGTAACAACAAAGTCTCCAATGGAGACGTTACTGGGCCCGCTCGAGCAAATCGACGATCAACGGGAGGGCCTTTACCTTTACCTTACCTTACCTTACCTTACCTTATTCATATCAAAAAAAAATATATATATGCCTCTCAGAGAGTCCGGCAAGCTACCAAGCATCCTGCCCACACAGCACAGCCTGGCAAGCTACCCATGGCGTATTCAATATGCCAAAAAACAGTAACAATAACGGATCTCATTCCTCTGGCCCTGAAAGAGCCTCCAATATGGCACTGTTGGGAAGGACAAGTAAGGAGCGGCTGCTAAAATCTCAGGGCTGGGACGAATGGAGACGTTACTGGCGCCTGCTCGAGTGAATCAATGAACAACGGGATGACAGTGATACAGTGGTTCATAACAAGCAAAATAAATTATTTACGGCCTGCTAATGCGACACACTTGAGTGGTGGTTGGGTAAATTGGAAATAATGGTGGTGGAATTGGTGTTGGAATATTGAATGTAACTAACCATCATGAACAACTTTATAAAAATAAATAAGTATTGAAAAAAATCTTTCTGGGAGATTGAACATCTGGGAGACTTAAAGCAAAAGTGAGGCAACAGCTCTAACAGCGAGAGCACAGGCTTCACACTCAAGACCCCCAGATCCCATCCCTCACACTATACGGTCCCTCAAACACCAAGAACACAAAGGCTGGACGAGCTTCTGAGTACCACTAGGTGTGGCTCAAACACCTCTTCTTACCCCCAACCCTCAATCCCCAAAAGTAATGTATCTTGGTGTGTAACAGATGCCAGAAAATTTAGAGAAGAGGGCCCCATGCTCTGGGAGAAGTGAGAGTTGACTGGTGGGCAGGAAAGGGAACGGAAAGGGGGAAGGCATCATCGGGCGATGTCCAGGGCAGGTGGACACAGCGGGAGTCAGAGAAGCAGAGAGCGGAATACCTCGAGCTAAAATCCCATACTGGAACTTAACCTGCTTTGTCCTCCAGTGAGAGCGAGTCTGTACACCACATACTCGTCTATACTTCATTTTCAGAAAACTGTGTTTCAGGGACCCAGACATCAGACACAGTGAGCACGAGAGAGAGAGAGAGAGAGAGAGAGAGAGAGAGAGAGAGAGACAGAGAGAGACAGAGACAGAGAGAGACAGAGAGACAGAGAGAGACAGAGAGACAGAGAGAGAAAAGAGGGGGGGGATCTCTACCAGGGCAACCTGGCATTTTTTCTCTGAGTAGTGGGTGAGGTTTTCAATAAATGGATCATTTCCTGCCCGTTGCACTTTGGATGAATGGAAGCGACTCAGGAGACAAGGGTGATGGAGCTGCAAGGCGGGGGCGGGGAGGGGAAGGGCTTCTGACTGGGGGGTCAGGGAAGGCTTCCTACACAGGGGTGTCAGCATTGGGAAGTGAAAATGTGGGGTACCCAGTTGAACATGAGTCCCAGTTCAACTATTTTTGTTTCAACGTGAGTACGTGCCACGCCACCAAATGTCTGGGACTACAGCGATGCATCTTCCCTCTGACAATCCCTTGTGAGCTACGGCTGGAACTAATGGCCTGTGGCTCTGCTCCTTCGGGTCCCACGACCAAAGGGTGTCCAGGGGTAGGTCAAAAGCACAGAGACTCTCCGGCAGCAAAGCTAGCTTGTTCAGGAATTGCTGCTAGGGCTGAAAGGAAGGAGATGGTAGCAGATGAGCCAACTGGACGGTCCCTAGGTCCTGCAGGGGCCACATTGTGTGGCCCTTAGCCCCTAGGATGAGATGGCAATTTTTGGTCTGGGGGTTCCCACCAAGCAGTGCTCCGGGATTGTTTCCTGCAGAACTGGGGGAACAACACAGTTCTGGGGGATCCCATATGCCAAGTATGCAGTCCACCCCCTTGGAGTTTTCTCCCAATCCCAAAGATTACTTTTTCTTTGGGTGATTGGTGGTAGTGTTTGAGCCACACTGGGAAGTGATTGAAAAGCTACTCATAGTTCTGTGCTCATCGAATTGCTCCAGGTGGTGCTCAAGGTGGTCCCGGGATCACACTGAGGTTGGTTTCATGCAAGGCAGGGTCTACCTTCACCCTGGGGCTCTCTCTGGGCCCATCTAAGAGATGGCTTTGATCCTAACCGGTGACCTCAGCACGGCCATTATTCACTCCCTTGACTGTTTGGGGTTACTGTTGTGTTTCCTAAATCAGGTGCCTCTGACATCACTTAGATAAGATTTGGGAGGCAGAGAAAGAGCTTCAGGCTTCATGGCTTCACGCTTCGCACACTGGAGGTTACAGGGAGCTAGGGTTTGATCCCTGGAACTGCATGGCCCCTGAGCACCATCAGGAGTGACCCCCACCCCTGCCAAGCCCCAAGCCAGGAGTAGCCCCTGAGCACTGCTAGTTATGGCCCAAATACAAATAACAACAAAATCACTGTCACTGTATCACTGTCCTCCTGTTGTTCATCGATTTGCTCGAGCGGGCCCAGTAACGTCTCCATTGGAGACTTTGTTGTTACTGTGTTTGGCATATCGAATACGTCACGGGGAGCTTGCCAGGCTCTGCCGTGCGGGCGAGATACTCTCGGTAGCTTGCCGGGCTCTCCGAGAGGGGCAGAGGAATCGAACTCGGGTCGGCCATGTTTGCTGCGTGCAAGGCAAACGCCCTACCGCTGTGCTATCGCTCCAGCCCAACAACAAAATCATACTTAAAAATTAAAAAAAAAATTTTGGGGGGTGTGGGGAGGCTACCAGTGGTGATGCTCAAGACTTATTCCTAGATCAAGAATCACTTCTGGTGGGGCTCGGAGGATCTTACTTGGTGCCAGGAATCAAACCCAGGTTGGTCACATGAAGGCAAGCGTTCTATCCCCCATACTATCTATCTGTCCCCCTTACTTATTTTTGCTTGTTTGGGGGCCACACCTGGAGGTGCTCAGAGCTTACCCTTAGTTCTGCACTTAGCCTCCTGGAAGACTCAGGGGACCACATGGGGTGTTGGGGATCAAATCTGGGTTGGCTTCATGCAAGGCAATACTCCACCTTCTGTACTACCACTCGAGTCCCTGACTCCCATAGGATTTTTTTTTTCTTTGACTACAATAGTTTTGATGGAAAAGCCCGTGTGCAAAGTCTGAGGGGAAATGCATGGTATTCATTAATTCACGTGATCTTTCCCGACCTCAATATTTCCCCCTTCCTCATTCACTATTGCTTCCAGATTTTACAGTACCAGACAGCATCTTTCACCATCCCACGGGAAATGAGCTTAAATTCCAACTAGGAGACAAGAACTTAAGGATTCAAATTCTTACTAGGGTGTAAATGACAACTAGGAAATATATGGAAAAGGAGAAAAAAAAACACAGGTAGCTACAGGATCCTGAGAAAATAGGGAAACGATCGAGGGCAATCTGAGGGTGCCCATAGCCAGCCCTGGAAGTTTGGCTGGGCAGGCGAGGGATTTAGCTGTGACTCCCCCAGAGCTGAGACTGGCTGAGTAGAGTTAAGGAAGTCTCTTCCCCGACTGTGTGGAGATGGTAAGAATCTGCCAGGGGCGGGGGTGGGGGAGGGACGGGGAAAGAGGCTGGCTGCAGACGGATCCTGCCAGATGGCAGAGCAGTCAAAATATTTCGCTGTGAGGCCCACTCTGTGTTTGGGAAGAGCCTGCGCCTGCTTCCCGCCTCAGACCTCAGTGGGTTCCTGTGATGGTAACAGCTTCTGCCTCGATGACTCACTGGCTGACTCAGTCTCACTCTCGATGCCTCACACCAATTCACTCTGGGGCCCAGCCTCCTCCCAGGCCTCTAACAGGGAGATGCCTTCTGCTGGGAAAGGACGGTTTTTATTTTCTTGTTTTGAGGTGATACCGATACCAAAGGGTCACTGGAGGCGACTCTCAGCTTGATGCTTGGAGGATCGTGGGTGTGTGTCCTCCATCCCGCTAAGCATGTGCTCCAGCCCGTTAAGCCATGTCCCCGGCCCATGAAGATGGAGAGTCTTGCCTGGATTTCCGTGAGTCAAGTAGCTTCATTTCTATGTGGCATGAGGAGCTTGGGGACCACACACACACACACACACACACACACACACACACACACTTAGCACTGTCCTCCTGTCGTTCATCGATTTGCTTGAGCGGGCCCAGTAACGTCTCCATCGTGAGACTTGTTGTTACTGTGTTTGGCATATCAAATACGTCATGGGTAGCTTGCCAGGCTCTGCCGTGCGGGCAATATACTCTCGGTAGCTTGCCGGGCTCTCAAAGAGGGGCGGAGGAGTTGAACCCGGCTCAGCTGGGCCAGCCGCATGCAAAACAAACACCCTACCGCTGTGCCATCGCTCCAGCCCATATATATTTAATAACTTTATATATCTATAGTGAAGCAAGATCATTTTTTGGGGGGGGGGGTCCATACCCAGCAAAGCACAGGGGTTACTCCTGGCTCATGCACTCAAGAATTACTCCTGGCAGTGCTCAGGGGACCATATGGGATGCTGGGAATTGAACTTGGGTCAGCTGTGTGCAAAGCAAACACCCTACCTGCTGTGCTATCACTCCAGCCCCAAGATCATTTTTATTGCATGAAACTTCCTTAGAAAGATGAGGGAGGAGACAAAGAGAGGAAACATGTCCAAGAGAGAACATGGGCGTCTCCAGGGCAGAAATAAACAAGCAAAGAAACCCGGAGATGGGGCTGGAGCCATAACACAGCAGGTAGGACACTTGCCTTGCAAGCAGCCGACACTGGTTGGATCCCCCGCATCCCGCATGGTCCCTCGAGCACTGCCAGGAATAATTCCTGAGTGCAGAGCCAGGAATAAGCCCTGAGTACTACCGGGTGTGGGCCCCCAGACAAAAACAAAACAATCAAAAAAAAAAAAAGAAACTCAGCGACAAACAAGCACAGTATGGGCTTGTAGAGCAAGCCTCAATGATCATTTTGTGAGGTAAACAGCAAAGCAGTTCTGTTCCTCGACTTGGGGAAACCAGTCGAGGACCGTCTTGCCCTTGTTTTCACGTAGCAGCGGCCCATACGCAAGACCAGAGATCTCTGCTTGCCTTGAATACCCAACCCCAGTTCAATCTCGGCACCACAGAATTCCCTGCAGGAGTGTGGTTTCCACATGTAGAGGTAGGAGCCAACGATAAAATCCCATCATGTTCCCCCAGCGGGGTCAGTCCCGTCGGGAGAGCAGCCTTGAGTGTGAGGGGTGAACCCTGGGCATCTGCATTCAACAGGGTGTCGTTGCATCCGGCTTCTCTGAGACGCGTCCTTGACATGTGGAGTAGAGATTTGCCGAGGACCCTGATTTTTTAAAATATAGCAGATTTTAGACAGAGTATCGCTGAGAGGTGGTGGCGAGGCTGCCTGGTGTGAAACAAGGTTAAAGGACTTCAACAACCTCGCAAAGGTCCACACTGGCCCCAGTCCCAGGGAGGATGTATTTGAGGCCCAGGAGGCAGGGCCAGACACATGGGAAGGGGCGTGCTCGGCCCCTGGGGCCACGATTCTGGTCCAGCACCAGAAATTCAGAATGTCTCTGTTAACACAAATGTTGGGGCACTGTAACACTGTAGCCCTGTCCTCCCATTGCTCATCGATTTGCTCGAGCGGGCCCAGTAACGTCTCCATTGTGAGACTTGTTGTTACTGTGTTTGGCATATTGAATACGTCATGGGGAGCTTGTCAGGTTTTGCCGGGCAGGAGAGAGACTCTCGGTAGCTTGCCGGGCTCTCCGAGAGGGGCGAAGGAATCGAACTCGGATCTGCTGGGCCAGCCACATGCAAGGGAAATGCCCTACTGCTGTGTTATCACTCCAGCGCAAATGTTGGGGCATTTTTTTAAAATGATGAACATGGAAAGATTTTATTTATTTATTTATTTTTAAATTTTTTATTAGTGAAACACCATGAGGTACAATTGTAGACTTGCAAATTTTTGTGCTTGGCTTTCAGTTATACAATGATCGAGGACCCATCCCTCCACCAGTGCCCATTCCCCACCTCCAATACTCCCGGAATCCCTCCCACCCTGCCCACCCCCCATCCCACCCTGCCTCTGTGGCAGGACATTCCCTTTTGTTCTCTCTCTCCTTTTGGGTGCTGTGGTTTGCAAGAGAGGCATTGAGCGGCAATCATGTTTGGTCTATAGTCTACTTTCAGCATACTTCTCCCATCCTGGGAGGATCCTCCAAACACCCTTTACTTGGTGCTCCCTTCTCTATCTGAGCTGCCTTTTCCCCCTAACATGTGCGGCTGGCCTCCAAGCCATGGAGTGAACCTCCTGGTACTTATCTCGGCTACTCTTGGGTGTTAGTCTTCTACTTTATGTTCCCCGGATGAATGCCATCTTTCTATGTCTGTAAACATGGAAAACTTTTAGTTGTGGCATTTTCAGCAAACTGCAATGTCTTTCTCTCCAGGTTTCCACTGAGTCAACAGCCTGCTGGCAACGGGAGGTTCCCCCGACAGCCCCTGCTCCCCCATTCCCCAGCATTTATCAGTGCTCATCAGCCTTTCCCTGAGACTACCTGGCCAGAGACCCCATCCCTGCCTGCTTCTACCTAGAGCAGCCGGAAATCCTCTGTGGTGCTGGGGTTCACATGCAGCAGAGCTGCTGGCCCCCGGGGGCCACGGGGGATTTGGACACACAGCTGAGGCTGTGCAGGCGGGAGCTCGACGCCCAGGCACGATTCCTCGGGGACCAGAAAGATTCTTAAGGCACAATTAGCCTCCCTCTGGGAGCTCAGCTCCACTCCACACATTTCATCAATGAGAACAACCCACGTTCCACCCTCTTCCTTCTTCACCTCATTTGGAAAAAAAAAAAAGCAGCTTCTCCCACACATCTGTTATTTCTCTGAAACGTGTTGTCTGGTCACAGCTTTCTACTCATTTGTGGGTGCCTTTATGTATGCAGGACGCGGTCGTCGCCAGGCAACCTTCTGTTGCTACCCGTGGTCTTGGAAGATTCTGATTCAGCCGCTCCTCCTTCGCAGAGCTTAATTCCCTTACTACAAGAGGCCGGTGCTCCTGGGCATTACGGTTAGCTAATACCCGCCCTGCAGTGCGCCACAGACCATCTCTCTCTGTGAGTTTGATCCTAATCTAGCCAAGGCTTCTGGGGGTGGGGGGTGGGGCAGAAGCCATTTCTCATAAACTCCCCAGTGGCTCAATACACCTCATACCAAGTACGGTCCCAGTGACCCAGGGAACATGTTTCAAAACGCGCGACAAGACGGTGAACACCACTCACTAGCCAGGTGATCAGAGAAAAAGCAAGCTCGGAAAACCACAAGTGGACCTTTGTTATCCCTTCATCACCCGGTACATCCCAGGTCTCACACCGTTCACTCCAACCCAAGCTGCGTTTCCAGGCCTTACTTGATCCATCAGTCACATCCAAACCCAGGTATGGGAAAGCACAAAAAATGGCTCCGGAATTTCCTTCAGGTGAGTTCCAGAAGTTTCTGGTGATGGCAGGGAATGTGTCCCAGTGGTAGAGCACGTGCCTGGCCTGGATGAGGCCCAGGGTTTGATTCCTGGCACCACACATCCACATAAAAAGCACAGTTGGCGGTGTTTGGAGGGAGGCCGGGGAGCGCTCATAGATGTGCCAAGAACAACAAAAGTGGACTTTAAAACTATGTCTGGGGGCCCTGCCTTGCTGGCGTGGACTCTGGACTCCACTGGCTGAGTACTCGCCAGTAGCACGGTCATCTGGAATCCCCACGCAATCTCCCAACTCCAACTCACCCCAAGCAAGTATGTGATCCTGGTCACGGCAACGACAACACTGGGACCACAAAAACAAAACAAAACAAAACGAAACAAAAACCCACTGTTTTGCTCTTCTCTGCAGGGAACAATATTCCCAGGTTAAGAATGCAGAAAATGTTGAAGGGACCCAAGGGGCGATAGTGGACGAGGATCTTAAAAATGAAATCACTTGACCTATCCAGGTACCAAAACAGAATGACTGTCAGAACATGTGGGAAGTAATAATAGAAATGATGAGTTAGAATAAAGACCCGAGACTGAAAATACTGCCCTATTTTCGCAAAGAAAGGAACTCAGGAGTTCAAGCTCTGGGGATTCTGGACTGGCGTAGGGGCGAGTGTTTTAACACCTAGCACTTGCTGGTTTCTTTCCCACTTCATTTGACAACGAGGCCTCCCTGCGCTTTTGTTGTTGTGACCGCTTTTGTTTGTGGTTGTGTCAGCTGGGGGGCTTACAGTCCTGTCCTTTCTTTATCTGATCACTAGAGCAACCAGCCAAAAAAACAACAACAGAAGTGAAACAAAACCTGAGTTTACCAAGAACAATGGACAGAGCAGAACTGCATCTTGAAGAGAATTGTCTACAAATTGTCTACAATCTCTGTAGAGACCAGGTTCCAAGGCTTTGTCTATTTGCTTTTTTTTTTTTTTCCTTTTTGGGTCATATCCGGAGATGCTCAGGGGTTACTCCTGGCTCATGCACTCAGGAATTACTCTAGGCGGTGCTGGGGGACCATATGGGATCCTGGGAACCGAACCCGGGATGGCCATGTGCAAGGCAAACGCCCTACTCGCTGTGCTATGGCTCCAACCTAGTTTTTTTTTTTTTTAATTAGTGAAACATCATGAGGTACAGTTATAGACTTACAAATTTTTGTGCTTGGGTTTCAGTTGCACAATGATCAAGTACCCATCCCTCCACCAGTGTCCATTTTCCACCACCACGGGTCACAACATCCCTCCCACCCCCCCAACTGCCCCATCCCACCCTGCCTCTGTGGCAGGGCATTCGCTTTTGTTCTCTGTCTCTCTCCTTTTGGGTGTTGTGGTTTGCAAGAGAGGCATTGAGTGGCAATCATGTTTGGGCAATACCACTCCTGGGAATATACCCCAGAGAGGCAAAAATGTATAGTCGAAGTGACATCTGCACTTGTTTGTTCATTGCAGCACTCTTTACAATAGCCAGAAACTGGAAGAAACCTGAGGGCCCAAGAACAGATGACTGGTTAAAGAAACTTTGGGACATCTACACAATGGAGTACTATGTAGCTGTTAGAAAAGATGAAGACATGAAATTTACATACAAGCGGTACTACATGGAAAATATCATGTTAAGCGAAATGAGTCAGAAAGAGCGGGATAGACACAGAAAGATTGCATCCATCTGGGGGAACATAAAGTAACAAAATGGGAGACTCACACCCAGTTTGCTTTTTTAAGCCATACCCAGCTGTGCTCAGGAATCACTCCTGGTGGTGCTCTGGGGAAACGAACGTGCTACCCAGGATCAACCCCAGGTTGAATGAGTGTAAGGCAAACACCCGATCAGTTGAATTATCTCTCCAGAGCCTGTATATCAACTCATGCCTCATGCTGACCTGAAGATGTAAAAACTATTCCTACCTGCCGATGCAAACACTGAAGCAGAAGTAAAGCCCTTCTCCTATAGGCTTAAGGTGAGAGTTCCAGCTCGACAATGTGGCCCCAGTCTCCTTTCATGAACACAGCTGCTCTGGCATAAGAGCGTCCAGCCTGCTGGCCCTGGGGAAAGTGAGAATGGCCACCCATTGCCTTTCTAAGTGGCAAACAAACTTGCCCCTGGGCTGCTATGCTGGCACGGAAGAGGTAGGAACGTGTCTGGTCTAGCTCGTCTCTCAACCTAGAGTGGAGGGGAGGACGGCTGCGGTGGACCCAGGCTCTGTTGGCAGGGGAAGGCCACGGGGCAGCATTTGGCATGACCAGGGGAGTTTGTAATCGAAGTTGGGCACATTCCAGGGCTGCAGTCCAAAATTCTTTAGCAGTCAGTTCATCACGAACAGACGGAGGTGCGCAGACAACCTTGGTCCTGCCAGTGCCAGGCCTGGTTAGCTTGTGCAACAGGATTACTGACCAGGGAAAGTTCTAGACAGTCCTATGCTAATCTTCCCCAATTTCTTCTTCTCAGTAAGAGATGAGCAACTTGGAGCTCCATGAGTCTGATTTGTGCTTTAAACTTGGACTTCAAACGCAAAGACAGGACCTAAGAATCGCCACCCAGCCCCGAACTGTCCTTCACACTTTTCCCGTTAATATTTCAAATATGAAGTAACCAGGGGGTTCCCATCAACGGCCAAGACCCGAAGACTATAAAACCCAGCTCCCAGAAGAGAACCGTGCAGAGTCTCCTGCCCCCGCGCCTGGCTGTCCTCACCGGGGCCCCTTGGAGGGGCGCGGGTTGAGTTTCCCTCCCTGCCCCAAGCAGAGCCCCGGCAGCCGAAGACCTCCAGAACCAGCCACAGCCATGCTGGGACCACTCTCCACACGTCCAGACGAGCCTCATGCATGAAGGAACTGGCAACGGAACCCAGGCATGCGGGTCCCGGGGCTGAGATCACCAAGCCTGCTCGGATTGGGACTGGGCCTTCTCCATCCAGATCCCCCATCTTCTAGTAGGTAGGTGCTATACCTACCAGCTGCTGCCAGTGCCAGGTGGTTTCCATCAACAGCCAAGACTCAGAGACTATAAAACCCAGCTCCCGAAAGCACATGGCCACATTTGCGGCCCGTGACATCTTAGCTCATTCTTACTTTGGACAAACCCGGCAGGCTACCGAAAGTATCCTGCCCACACGGCAGAGTCTGGCAAACTTCCTGTGTCATACTCAATATGTCAAATACCAGTGACAATGATAGGTCTCATTCTCCTAGCCCTGAAAGAGCATTAAATATGGCTCTTTAAAAATCTCAGGGCTAGGAAGGAGACATTACTAGTGCCTGCTCAAGGCAATCAACAAACAACAGGATGATCGTGATCGTGATGAAGTGACAACCAGAAAGCTCCCAATAAGCACATTCAAGCCTCTCACTAGGGACCCAGTGGAATGAAGGAGACGGAAGTCAACAGCTTTCACACGGTTCCCCCACAGGGGAACTCATGGCCAGACTGGGGTGCTGGATGTTGGGGGCAACAGGATTTGGGACCTGAAATGGTATTTTGCAAACAAAGCGATAGATTTTGGGGACCATTACTCTTGAAACCAACTTTGTGGTATGCTCCTAGACGAGGGTGCCTTAGTGAATGCAGGGGTGGGATGGGGTTCTCATAAAAAAAATCCTGAAAAGTCTTTTAAAATTGGATCGGAGAGACAAATCTGGAAGATCAGGGGTAAAAGGCACCTGCGTGCAGTCAACCCCAATTAGATCTCTATCATCACATATGGTCTCCCAGGCGCTACCTGTTTTTGTTTCTCTCCAAAACCTCTATTTTTTGCTATAAATTTTAAAAATTTATTTTACTAAATGCTGATCTTTATATCCATTTAAAAAATTTGTTTTATTGACTCACTGTGAGACCCTTCGAAAGCTGTTCATGATTTGGTTTCAGTCACACCGTTTGACACCCATCCCTCCACCAGTGTATATATCCCATCATTCCCACCTCACCCTGCCTCGATGGCAGGTACTTCTCTCTCTCTCTCCCACCCTCCCTTTTGGACATTGTGATTTGCAAGAGATACTGAAAGACCATCGGAAACATTCCTGGACCTACTTTTAACACTCCGTTCCTGTTCAATGTGATCATTCACAGCAATTTTTATCATACTGGTGTCTTCTCTATCCTATCTACCCTCTGCCCCTGACACACTCGTGGTAGATTCCAACCACTGGCCAGTCCTCCTGGCCCCTTCTTTCCATGGTCATGAATATCAGTCTTCTACTATTTATTTTAAATCTACCACAAATGAACGCAGTCCTTCTCTATCTGTCCCTCTCCTTCTGACTCATTTCACACTCAGCGTGATACTCTCCATGTCCATCCATCTACAGGCAAATTTCATGTCTTCATTTTTCCTAACAGCTGCATAGTATTCCATTGTGTAGATGTGTATCTCTATTTTTTTATATCTACATATCATGTAAAAAAAGTCCTCGGTGAAAGAGCTAAGTGGGGTGGTGGTGGAACAATGACTACCCAAAGATTGCCACTGCCACTGTCTTCCCGTTGTTCATCGATTTGCTCGAGCGGGCCCAGTAACGTCTCCATTGGAGACTTTGTTGTTACTGTGTTTGGCATATCGAATACATCACGGGTAGCTTGCCAGGCTCTGCCGAAGTGGGAAAAGTTTAAGAAATTGCCTAAAGGTTAGAAAACCCTGCTTATTTGCCTTCGTGGGACACAGGCATGGCTGTCAAGTTGTCTGTGCTCTACCAACTGTGTTCTCTGGAGTACTGCCTTTGAAAGCCGAGAATATGCACTTATCACTAGAAAAAGTATGTGACCCTCCTATCGAGAAGAGAAGCCTCCAACAGTGGGAGGTGGCAGTGGTGGGTGGGGGCAGGGGAGAGGGAAGACCATGTGCTCCTTGAGCACACACACACAGAGCAATCTAACCTTCAAGTCAAATGACTTACAACCGCTGAGTAAATCCAACTGCACCAAAGGTACAGACGCTGAACTGTCCGCGTGTCTCTCAGAACTGGCAGCACAGAGACAAAGCAAACAGCCACGACGGGTAATCGAAAGTGTTTTAATGATTAATGTTTAGACATTATTTAACAGTGTGGATCTATCCAGGTGAGCTCGAGCACACTTTGACAGCATACTACCGAATGTTATAGTTCCTGTACTGAATTCTGTGACGACATTTGCAAACTAGTACCTGGGAAGACAAACATTTACAAATATACACGTTCTAGATTTGATAAGGTCAATGTAAACAGATGCTATGACTCCTTCCAAAGAGAAAACCCACAAGACTAATAATATAAGAGCCAGTCAGCTCCCTAGAATATGAATGTGCAAAATTAAAGCATGATAAACTGATATTTACATAAATATCAAACCAACAATTAGTTTACACATTTCCAATGTCCTTCTAAGTATGTTGAGTGGTTCTATGATGATTCTCCCCAGCCCACCCCCCCCACCCCCACATGTAAAAGGAGGTATCCAGAGGCTAAATTCCAACACTTTAAAATGACACATCTTAAACATGTCCTTAACTGTTTAATCTCTGCCTCAATGGGGGGGGGGGGGGAACACATGATTTTACGAGAAGCCAGTCTATGATTTTTAAATAAGCGCTTCTAAGCAAATTTTCAGCATCTAAAGCAGGAAGAAGGAAAAAAAATTATAGGTGGTGCGATTAGATTCACATCAAAAATGATCTCTTAGTTCCGCGTGATAGCAGCCGTTTAATTTCACCTTAAAAAAATTGTAAGGTCCCTTTTCTCCCTATCAATTTGGGTAGTCTAGGCACATTTTAAAAGAAAAGTTTGTGTCAAAACAGGTAGCAGTCTATGACTGAAATCAATCTAATGAGACCCTGGAAACCAGCTCCCCACTGTCTATGGCAAATACCAAGGTGATCTCTCTCGAAAAGCACGTAACTGCTTGTGAGTGAAAAACAAAACGGGCCGTTTCCTGCCAGAAAAGAAAGCACGGAGCAGCGGAGGAAGCTGGAATGGCCTACACATGTGACTCACCTCCTAAAAATCCTGAAGGCAAAGAATAAGTATTCATGTTCCGCAAGACAGCTTTCAAGCCCCCCATATGTTTTCCCCTTTTACATTAATAGTGGCACTCAAAATAAAAAAATAAGATCTGTTAAAAAGTTAAAACTGCCTGTCCCACTTGATCGGCTCTCTGACTTAAAGCCAAGATTACAAAACCCAAGGTGCCTTTCTGATTTTTGTTGTTGTCGCTGTTGTTGTTACAAGGTGTTCGAAATTAGGTGTCACCGTCTTTGACTGTGTTTTTTTCCCCCCCTTATACCGCACTATTAAAAATGAATTAAAACCTTGCAACATACCCTAAATTGAAACTAATAAGCTTTGGGCCCTGCTTTGTAAATTTAAGGCATGTGTGTTTCTCTACGGTCACAACATTGTACAAATTTACAGTCACATGCATGATCTAGAGTAAAAACAAAAAAAAAAAGAAAGTTGGGATTACAGTGTTCTTAAATTGTGAGTCACAATTCAGCACCTATCAGGTTATAACTAATAAGGCAACAGCAGTGTCGGCTACTACGAGGACACCCCCCTCCGCGGCACGGCGTGGCGCAGGCGGGGGTGAGAGCCCAGGAACGTTAGCGATCGAATGCCTACTGCAGAATCTGTGTGCACGCGTTCTAGGGGGGTGGGACTGACGCGGCCCTGCAGGGCCACACTAGAAGAGGCCAGAGGAGCTGCGGGCCACACGGCCGGGGGGACGCGAGTCAGACCCGCGCTCAGTCCCTCCGCTGCTTCCTCAGCTTCACGCTGTTGTCCAGCGGAGCGAAGTTGTTGGTGTGCCCGTTGACCACCATCGCTGCTGAGCCGTTCTGGTGCTCCTTGGGGTGCTCTTTCCTCCGGGAAGATCCCTTCTTGTTGTAGGTCTGAAATGCAGGAAGGCGGATGAGAGCCTCTGGCGGGAAGTGTGTGTGTGTGTATGTGTATGGGGGGGTGGTGTGGAAGAGAGGAGGGGGAGGTGTACCCCCAATGCCAGGCCTTTTGTGACAACCTGTTTGCAAGCTCTCTCTTTTTTCCCCTTCCTTTTGCTCATGGAGTCAGGAGTGATCTCCAGGACTCACTTGATGTTCAACTAACTCATCCATTTACTGAGGCTTAACCTGAGGTTGTTTTTTTGGTTTTTTGGGGGGGTTTTTTGCTTTTTTTTAGCTTTTTTATTTTTTTGAGTCATATCGGTGACACTCAGGTGTGATTCCTGGGTGTGCACTCAAGAAATTACTCCTGGTGGTCGTCTGGGGACCATATGGGATGCCGGGGGATCAAACTTGGGTTGGACACCTACAAGGCAAAACACCCTACCCATTGTTGCTGTTGCCCTAATCTGAGGTTAAGTCCACGGAAACACAGACTGCAGAAGAACTAGTTAAAAAAAAAAAAGAGGTGGGGGCAGCTGGAGCAATATAGCAAGCGAAGAGGTCACTTGCCTTGCATGCGGCCACCCCAGGTTCGATCCCCAGCATCCCATATGATCCCGAGACCATCCCTGAGCACAGAGCCACGACTAAGCCCTGAGCACTGCCAGGTCTGAGCTAAAAACAACAAACAAAATGCTTTTTTTAAAAAAAAAATGCTTTTTTCATTCATTCTGTACTGTACTCAGCTTGCCCTTTCGCATCTGGGATGGCAGGAAAGGATCATGCGGCCAAACGGGCTTCTCCCACTCTGAAGACTGTCTCCTGCCACTCCTATCCCTGGTCCAAAGGAGCCTGTCTATGGGCCAGGGTTGGAGCTCTGCGGTCAGCACAGGCCTTGCATGCACGACACCCTGCCACCACAAAACCAAACAAGCACACCAACTCCCACCCCCCAGGAAACAACAGCAATTTGTGCTCAATACACCCTGCTTTTGCCTTTCAGGGAAAAGAAGCTCTGTCCATTAGTCAGGACTTTGGTTGGGTGAGATTTTGATGTCACCTACTTTTTTTTTTTTTTTGCATTTTTTTTGGGTCACATTCGGCGATGCTCAGGGCTTACTCCTGGCTTTGCACTCAGGAATTACTCCTGGCGGTGCTCAGGGGACCATATGGGATGCCGGGAATCGACCTGGGTCGGCTGCATGCAAGGCAAACGCCCTACCCGCTGTGCTATCACTCCAGCCCCATTTCTTGAACCTCCCATAAGGCACGGGTCTCATGGGTAACCTAAGCCGCTATGGTGGGCACAGAAAGAGGAACCGTGGAGAGCCACCTCTCAACCCAGGGCCTGGCCAGCGGGAAGGAGCAGCATCGGGCTGTGATCACAGGGCTCCCAAGAGATCGCTGCCCTCCAGTGACCCTCCTGTGGGCAATGACCTCTAGGACACGGAGCACAGGGGAGTGATGAGAGCCCCCAAACCTGAAAGTTGGGACAAAAGAGCAGGTTTCTATGTATGCATCTGAAGACAGGGAAGGGCGTAGCCCTGGACACTTAAGTTTCCCATGGAGTGGGCTGAAGAGCTGCAAGGCTGGGGGCCAGAGCCACAGCACAGCAGGTAGGGCGTTTGCCTTGCATGTGACTGACCCAGGTTCAATTCCCAGCATCCCTTATGGTCCCCCGAGCACACTGCCAGGCGTAAGTCCTGAGTGCATGAGCCAGGAGTAACCCCTGTGCATTGCCAACTGTGACCCCAAAAGAAAAAAAAAAAGAACTGCAGGGCTGTGACCGAAAACCACCTCTTTCCTAGGGTTTTCCACCGCCGGTCAGAAACCATGCCAGCCCCTTGTAAGCCCATGTGCTTCTCCTGCAGGAATGCCCAGTCTTGCTCTCTCCGGAGATGCCGGAAGTCAGGAAACACCTGAAGTGGAGGCACTGTCCTGCCATGGCGGCCACAGGAGAATCCAGCAAGCACGGTCCCTGCCTCATGGTCAGTGAATGGACAAGGGCCTTGGCTGGAAAGACCCCAAACCTCAACTGTCACCAGACAAAGTGAGATTTACCTGAATGTAGAAGTTGGTGAAGAGCGTGATCAGTGAAATCATGTATCCGATCTGGAAGTACAACCAACCCAGAGGGAAACTACATGACCAGATGATGCCGCAGGTGGTCTGGATGATGGTCAGCACGAACTGGAGCTGCGGGAGGAAGGGACCAGGGCTGAGCGCCACGGGGACAGAAGGGTAGGCCCTGACCCCTGTACGCTGAGTCTCTGCTTCCACTTAGTCACCATTCTGAACTACCAGAAACAGGATGCACACAATACACCAACACCCTGTGTTCTGCAAGTCACACCTTCCATAAATTCAGGGCGGAAGAGGCTAGATCCGAGTGAGCAGATCGAGGGAAGACTAGCAGCCCTGAGCTAGATAGATCAGCTACCCAAATCGCCTTTCATAAATTCAGGGCAAACATGACAATACCATGAAGTAAATTCCAAAGTTAAGAGAGTAGCTCTGAATAGCTGAGATCAACACCAGGAGGATTACTCCATAGCTTAGAGGCCAGCCGGGTATTCTAGGGGAAAGGGCAGCTCAGATAGAGAAGGGAGCACCAAATAAAGGCTGTTTGGAGGATCCTCCCAGGAGGGTAGATGCGTGTTGAAAGTAGACTATGGACCGAACATGATTGCCACTCAATGCCTCTTTTGCAGACCACAACACCCAAAAGGAGAGAGAGAACAAAAGGGAATGCCCTGCCGCAGAGGTGGGGGTAGGGGGGGTGGGGGGTGATATTATCCATGGGGGTGGAAAATGGGCACTGGTGGAGGGATGGGTATTTGATCATTGTATGACCGAAACCCAAGCACAACGATTTGTAAATCTACAACTGTACCTCATGGTGCATCACTAATAAAATAAAATAAATAAATAAAAAATTAAAAATTAAAAAAAAAGAGAGAGTAGCTCTGAAAAGGTCTCACTTGGGGGTAACTCAAAGCATCGGAGCACAGGACCAGGGACCCTGCAGGCCAGTACCGCCGGGAACAGTGTGTACACGCGTGTCCCGGTACAGGTTCACATTTTATGAAGAAACAGGCTAGCTGTGTGAGGGAAGGGATGCCTTAACTAAACTTAACTGCGGTGGCCATTTCTCAACACAACCAAGGAACAAACCATGAAACCTGAAACTTTCAAGCACACCTTCGACTTTGCAATGTCCCGTTGTCAATTAGTGATCAAACTGGAAGGTAGAGAAAATCTGCGACAAGCACGCCAAACAAACCGCGATGTTAGGGCCCACTCCACGATGCCACACATGATGCCAGGGCTCTGGGAGCCTCGGCGGAAGGAAGGGCGCAGTACGGTCTGCTAGAGGAAACCACTGACATCAGGGCAGGATGTTTGAGCCTGCCGGCTCCCTAGCGACTCTGGGTGGGACGTTGGGGTTTGGGGGAGCCAGATGAATCAGACCCAAACAGCTACCAGGATGCACCCTAAGTGCACAGATATTTCAAGTCAATCTTGAGAAGTGGTGAAAACGGGTTGGGGCGGGGGGTGGGATTGGGGGGAGTGTCAGGAATTGAGGACAGTCGGTTGCCAGCAGGTGTGATGGCCCCCTCAGAAACAGGGTTGGGAGGTCAGTGCCTGCGGTTCTCAGGTTTCCATCCAGAGATCTGCTTTGGTTTGTTTATCTCTGCCCCTGTTTTTTTAGGACAAGTAATCTGCCCTAAGGAACAGCAAGGCATGGTGCTTAAAAAAAAAAATCCCTGGCCAACCAGATGCCATCTGCTACCCCAAAGGGCAGAGAGGGCTCTGGAGAACAGCCCCCATTCTGCTGCTCTCTCGAATCCTGCTTCTTTCCACCAGGCAGGCAAGGCAAATCAATCGGTCTGGCCTCCAGGCCAAGCACAGCGTCACAGCAGGGTGAGAAAAAATTAACGAGGTCCCACGAAGCAGCTGGCAAGGAGGTGATAATGAAATGGCCAAGTGGCTTCAGAGACCTCAGGGGCGCTGCCCCATTCCCCCCCCAAGACACACACACACACACACACACACACACACACACACACACACACACACACACGTACAGAAAAGTGAATCACAGATGTGGAGGGCAACAACACATTGGCTTGCTTTCTGCAGGAAAATGGGTTTCCCTCCAGAAATCAAGGACAAGAGGGGGCTCAGGGCTTCTGGTCTCCCCTCGGTCTGCTCACTCGGACCTAGCTCTGTAGAGTCCTCATCCGTCTAACAGGGCAATAACGGTCAGGCTACTGGAACGACCCCGCGTAGAGCTGACTGCTTGGGTCGAGGGCATGCCGGCGATAAGGAAGAGAGCAGGAAGGGATGCCTAAGGGGTGAAGAAGGGGGTCCACACTCAAGAGGAAGGAGGGGAGGGCTAACCACACCGAAGGCCAACAGGTGCTACCAGCCCCTATCTGGGCAATTCACAGGCAGCTTCCACTGCAGATCTGGGAGTATAATCAGAGATCTCTCTCTCTCTCTCTCTCTCTCTCACACACACACACACACACACACACACACACACACACACGCACGCACGCACGCGCTGAGATCAAACAACGGAGCCTGCACTAGGGGAAATGAAGATTCTAGTCTCCACCTTGCAGCTCACGGTACGCCTGGGAACGGTTTCTCCGTTAATTAAAGCCTGAATTCCCGGCTCGGTCTGCGGCAGGCGCTGAACTGAACTGGGGCGAGTGTGAGAGGCGCCGTCTCCAAGACTATTCAGCAAAGGCAAAGGACGAGGGGCAAGCCCCCCCGCCCCCCCCCACCCCCCCACCGCAGCAAGCCTGAGGACACAGGCTGAGCCAACTCACCAGCTGGCCCTGGGTGATGTACTTCTTCCACCAGATGTACGGCCGTATGGACGGGATGGAGGACAGCCCGTAGTACGAGTACATGAGCACGTGGATGAAGCTGTTAAGCGTGGCCCCAAAATAAGCTGCAGGAACAGAGGAACAGAGAGGTTTTGGGGGGGGGGGGGTGGGGGGGGGGAGAGACGTCAGTTACCTTACCCGGTGCCAGTTCCACAGCAACTAGCCCGCGCGTTTTTCTGACTCTCAAAGAGACGCTGCAGACGTGGTCGGGATTCGACGCCCACCTGGGCACACAGCCGTCAGGAGGCTCTCTGAGGCCGGGACTCGTGACAGCAACGGGGTGGCCACGAGACCAGGAGAGGGAAGCAGCCCAACACGGAGCACCCGGCCCTCCCCCGCCCCAGACAGCTGAAGCAGCAGAGTGCAGTGCGCCCAGGACAAACAGTTCACTGCCGGCTCTCTCCACGTCAGCTGGGGTTTGCGATTCCCACTGGGTTGGCAGAGTTCAGAATCCAGTTCTTTAGAGAGAGAAGCTCCATCTCTTATCATCTGACTCCTCATTTTTCGTAGGACCAACCAGGGGATTTTTTTGCGGGGGGTGGGGTGGGGTGGGGATTGGTGGAGATTGTTGCTGAGTGGAAACTGAGGACCTCATACAACGAAGACATCAGCAGGACCTCGAAGTTACATCCCTGTCAGCCAGGCTTTTGTTTTTGTTTTTGTTTTTTCTTCCTTTTTGGGTCACACCCGGCGAGGCACAGGGGTTACTCATGCGCTCAGGAATTACTCCTGGCCGTGCTCGGGGGACCATATGGGATGCTGGGAATTGAACCCGGGTCAGGCTGCGTGCAAGGCAAAACGCCCTACCTGCTGTGTTATCACTCCAGGCCCAGCCAGGCTTTTGAAAGCTCGCATCTCCTGCGTGGCTAACAACCAAAGTACCTGTGCTTTGTTTTCGAATGCACAAACAGGGGCCGCTCTCAGTGGTATTCCAGGGTTGGGCGCTGGGGAACCCTGGTGGGCAGGGCTTAGAACAGAAGTCAGGGGCCAGACAGGTGCTGGCTGGAGCTGGCCCAGAGTGGAGGCAAAGGTGGGGTCAGGGCATGAGATTCTGCTCCCGGCAGTGGGACCCTGGATCAGTCACTTCTTTTCCCTGCTGGTTTCTCATGGGCTAGATGGGGTTATGGAAACCCTGTCATCCCAAAGCCACACTGAACATGTAAATTGCTCTTCAAACATATCACTGTCATCTTCACTGTATCACTGTCATCCTGTTGTTCATCAATTGCCTCAAGCAGGCCCCAGTAACATCTCCTTCATCCTAGCCCTGAGATTTTAGAAAGTGCCACATTCAAGGCTCTTTCAGGGTCAGGAGAATGAGACCCATCATTGTTACTGGGTTTTGGCATATTGGCATACGCCACGGGGAGTTTGCCAGACTCTGCCGTGTGGGCAGGATACTTTTGGTAGCCTGCTGGATTCTCCAGAGTAAGAACTAGATAATAAGATGTCGTGTGGCCGCAAATGTGGCTGTGTGCTTCCGGGAGCTGGGTTTTATAGTCTCTGGGTCTTGGCCGTTGATGGGATTACACGGTGCTGGGGGCAGTTGGTGGGTGTAACGCCTGGAAGATGGGGGATCTGGGTGGAAGAGGCCCAGTCCCAATCCGAGCACGCTTGGAGATCTACGCCCCGGGTCCTGCACACCTGGGTTCCTTCATGCATGAGGCTCGTCAAACATAAGGAGACGGTTTTTATTACAAAGCTTACCCAGGGGCTGGAACGATAGCACAGTGGGGAGGGCATTTGCCTTGCACGCGGGCGACCCGGGTTCAATTCCCAGCATCCCATATGGTCCCCTGAGCACTGCCAGGGGTAATTCCTGAGTGCAGAGCCTGTGCCTCGCCGGGTGTGACCCAAAAAGCAAAAAAAAAAAAAAAAAAAAAAGAAAAGAAAACGCAAACTCAGTTTGGTTGTTGCGTTCCATTCTGGGGCCACAAGCCAGGACACTAAGAGGCTGTTCCAGGTGGCACATGGAGGACCTTGCGGCGCTGGGGACAAAACCAGGGGGGGATCATGCTTGCCGACCTTGTGCTTCAACCTGCTACACTCTCCCGCCGGCCCTGCTTAGACTCCTAATGCTCTACAGTTGGCCAAGGTTAATTCATGAGCTGTTCCTGAACACTCTTCTCTGGCGCTCAGTGCTGTGATTCTGTCTTGCTGGCATGTCCTCACCCCCCCAACCCCCACCGAACACAATAACTGTAAAAAAATAAATAAATAAGGGCTCAAAGTCATCGGGAACAGCCGCCCTCTATGACAGAAAAGATTGTCCCAGTTTCATTCTATCCCCCAGGCTGGGAAACTGGTATTTTCCTTCACTTATATTAATACATCAGCGCCAGGATAGTCATCAAACTAGGACAAGGTCTTCTTAGCATATGGAATGCCTGGGCCATACAAACTATCCTTTTTGTGAGTTTTTCTTTTCTTTTTGGGTCACATCGGGCAATGCACAGGGGTTACTCCTGGCACTGCACTCAGGAATTACTCCTGGAGGCGCTCAGGGGACCATAAGGGATGCTGGGAATTGAACTCAGGTTGGCCGCGTGCAAGGCAAACGCCCTCCCCGCTGTGCTATCGCTCCAGCCCCCAAACTATCCTTTGGAGCAATGCAGCTCCGAGGCTTGATGTGGACATGTGCAGGTAGAACAACTCTATGCAAGGCACCATCTCTGGAGGGCGCTCGCGGACCGAGCACACTTGTCTAGTCTCCCGCAAGGCTCTGTGTCGAACCCAGGTACCGCCTGGCCCCTGAGCTGGCTCATGGTGGCCCTGATGAAAACCAAGTGGTTTTCATTTCTATTCGGTCTCTCCGGGCACATGTGGGCTGCCTCCCCGCCCCACCCTGGCCCCCAGCTCCTTCCGCCCACAACTTACAGTGGCCACAGGGGACCCAGTTCATCACGAACCACCAGATGTTCAGCATCGAGGCGTGGTGGTAGACGTGCAGCACCGTGATCTGGTGGTTGTTCTTGCGCAAGATGAAGAAGATGGTGTCCATGAATTCTATGAGTTTGGAAAAGTAGTACCACCACAGTACACGGATGATCTAGGAGGAAGAGGGGAACAGTGCCTCAATGTCACCTGCAGGCTTACAGACCCCCCGGAACCCCATGCTCACTTGGAAAAGCCAAGATGGGAAGATCTGGTTACTGCATGAGCCTGTAACCAAAGGAAATGGACAAGTATCATGCTAGCGAAGTGAGTCAGAAAGAGAGGGATAGACATAGAAAGATTGCATTCATCTGGGGGATATAAAGTAACAAAATATGAGATTAATACCCAAGAATAGCTGAGATCAGCACCAGGAGGGTTACTCCATAGCTTAGAGGCCAGCCGGGCATTCTAGGGGAAAGGGCAGCTCAGATAGAGAAGGGAACACCAAATAAAGGGTGTTTGGAGGATCCTCCCAGGAGGGGAGATGCATGTCGAAAGTAGACTATGGACTGAACATGTTTGCCACTCAAAGCCTCTTTTGCAGACCACAACACCCAAGAGGAGAGAGAGAACACAAGGGATTGCCCTGCCACAGAGGCAGGGAGGGATGGGGGGATGGGGGTGGGGGGGATATTATCCATGGTGGTGGAAAATGGGCACTGGTGGAGGGATGGGTATCTGATCATTGTATAATCGAAACCCAAGCACAAAAAATTGTGAATCTACAACTGTACCTCATGGTGTTTCACTAATAAAAATTTAAAAAAAAAAGAGGGGGTGTCAAAATGACAAGAGGACTAGTGTTTATTTATTTATTTATTTATTTGTTCTTTGGGTCACACCTGGCAACGCACAGGGGTTACTCCTGGTTCTGCACTCAGGAATCACCCCAGGCGGTGCTCAGGGGACCCTATGGGATGCTGGGAATTGAACCCGGGTCAGCCGCGTGCAAGGCAAACACCCTCCCCGCTGTGCTACTGCTCCAGCCCCAGTCAACAACTCTTAAAGAGACACATTACCTTCATATCGGATTCTCCCGCGCTGCGTGTGCCCTGACAGAAGAAGTTGTACTGGCCTTCCCATACTCCAGTCACCAGCTAGGAAGCAAAGGAAAAAGCAATCACCGATGATGTCACCACCATGGAATTCTCTGCGGTCCATTTCACTCATTTTGGAACTTGTGAAAACCAACCTCGACTTGGCGGAGGTGGGTCTGCACCACGCCAAAACCCCTACACGGTAGAGGAGTATTAACAGCAGTGGAGTAGTAATAGCAGTAGGAGTACTATCAAGGCCTGAGCATTAATCAACGGTGGAGTATTAATAGCAGTGGGAGTACTGTCAAGGTCTAAGTATTAACCAATGCCTGGGCCTGGATTTGACAGGGAGTCACAGAGGGACGCTTCAGAGGTCCTCATTCCCCCAGGGTCCCCTCACAAGAGCCTTGCTGACTCACAGGCCAATTCCCATGCTCCTTCCTGACCCCCTTCTTCCCTCTCTGGGCCCCAGGATGGGCAGGGAGGGGTGGGGTCCGCCTAACAACCTGTCTTAGAAGCCAGTGCCTGTCTGTCTTGAGTGCATAGCCCTGAAACCCAGGACACATTAAAATACCGCCAGGGTCGGGTTGCAGGGAGGGTCATCTGTGACCAGAAGCTGTGGAGGGGGTGAGGGCTGAGCAGGAGTCCTAAGGCGCCCAGGAGACAGCGGTGCAGCCCGTCTGCAGCCCGCACCTGGAGCGCCTGCTGCAAACCTAGCAATCAGCACCCGCTGTAAACCTAGCAATCATCATCACTGTGCCCTGAGGCCTGGCTGCACTCCGTATGGGAGAATGAGAAACTTCTGAAGTCCCCAGAATTCGGCCACCAGCAGAGTAGTCACTGTTGCGTCAACGTGGGGTGCAACACAGCATGCCTGCTGGCTGGGAGGGGTAGTTTCTCCTCTGCATACCCACAGGACACTGGCCTAGCCGAGCTCCAAGGACCCAGGGCCAACGGACGAGCCAGGTGTGAGGCCAGCCAACATCCAGGAGCTGGCTGGCGAGGGCCCATGAATGACGTGATAATTACTCCAACAACTCTTGGCAGAAAAAAAGGGTCCCGTGGCTGCCCTGGATGGAGGGTTTAACGGGACCACCCTGTGCGTGTATTGCAAACAACTGCTCACATCTGCTCAGGAAAAGGAGTCCACGGCAACCCGAGAGTCCTGTGAATTTCTGGTGGCCTCGCGGCAGCAGACATAAAACTCTTTTGGGTGGCCTGCCTGCATCTGAGGGCATTCCACTCCTGCGAGAGACACCAGCCCCCTTCATCCATCTCAATGTGTGTCCCCGACTCCGGCTGCCTGAGCATCTCCTAGGAACTTAGAAGACACACGTCTCGCACACCCCAACAGACCAGAGAGCTCTGAGACTGGTTTACCAAGAGGCTGGCCGGGCACTGGCACCTCTACAGCCTAATAAGCAATAAACCTCTACAGCCTCCTAGAAATCGTCAGAAAACCTGGGTCCCTGCTGCAGCCAGACAGAAACTTGATCCACAACTGGCTTGAATGTGACCTAAGCTTTGTTTTGATCAGAGCTGGCTTTAAGCTGTGGCTCCCATGCTGGCTGGGATCACGATTTTTATTTTTCTTTGCTTTTTGGGTCACTACCCAGAGATGCTCAGGGGGTTCCTCCTGGCTCTGCACTCAGGAATTACTCCTGGCGGTGCTCGGGGCACCCTATGGGGTTCTGAGAATTGAACCGTGTGGATGGCAAAAGCCCTCCCCTCTCTCCATTGTGCTACCTTCATATGACAGCCCCTTCATAACATCTAAGAAGTCACTTCCACCTGGCCCCACACCCAAACCCATTAAACCAGAAAGGGGAAGTGGGTCGGGGGCTTCTATTGTGTTCACAGGTAATTCTAACCTGTGAGGACTGGAAATCACGGGTCTGGAGCAGCTCAGGATTGCTCGCAAAGCCACAGGGTGAGGAGATGAGACAGAAGCTCCTGCAGCCCCCACCTGGCCAGCGTGTCGCAGAGATCAGCTGGGCGGGCACACAGGGGCCCGGCAAGGAACACGGGCTGATTCGAAATGCCCGAAGAGCCGCTGCTAAACGTCCACCCAGCCTGTCCTGGAAATGCATGCTGCAGTGGTACCACAGACTCTCACTGGCCACCCCCTACCTGCTAGCTCACTCTCCTCCAACCGGCTTCCTTTGTTTTCTTTCTGTAGGGTCATCTTTTACACAGGGGTGGGGGATGGGCGTGTTTAAAAAAAAAAGCACATCTAACATGAAGCGTTACCACCTTTAACAACATGTTAGTAACCTCTCATACAAGGGCTTAATGGCTCCAGTGTGAAAAATAACAATCTTCACACAACTTTCCTCGAAGGAAACTTTTTGGGATCGTTTTTAGTGGATTATTCATAATAAACAATGCAAAATAAATTACTGAGGTCCTGCTTTGGGTCAGGTTTTGGGGATCTGGGTGGACGAATTCCAAAGACGCTGGTGGGAAGGTGTAACAGCGGGGGATTTGGTGATAGAATATTAAACGTAACAAATCATTGTGAACTTTATGAAAATAATATTGAAAAGGGGACTGGAGCAATAGCACAGCAGGTAGGGCGTTTGCCTTGCACACAGCTGACCTGGGTTCGATTCCTAGCATCCCATATGGTCCCCTGAGCACCGCCAGGAGTTAATTCCTGAGTGCAGAGCCAGGAGTAAACCCTGTGCATTGCCGGGTGTCACCCAAAAAAACCAAAAAATAAATAAATAAAATTGAAAAAATAAAATGAAGAGGTAATGATCTTTTGACCAAAGCCCTCCAGTGGGATTTAGAGTCCCTCTGTACTAGGGAGGCTGGGTCACCCCGAAGAGCACTGCAGAGCAGGGAGCAGGGCTGGGAGGGTGATGTGTTCCCTCCCTCCAGGCCAGGCCCAGCTAACCTCAGCTCCAAAGTTCTTAACATGAAAAGATGGGTGGAACCGAATACTCTCTCCTAACACTGATCACACCCTGAGCGACGCTGTGGTGGAAAGAGCAGCAGCCCTGGAAATCACTAGGAGGCAAGTCCTCTAGGCTAAGCCTGGCCCAAGTAAGCACATCACATGCAGACCTACCAGAGAGCCAAATATTAGAGAATTCCCATCCGAAGTGGGCGGAAGTGGAATTGAGGGTAGGGTGCTGGGGAGCTTAGAAACCGGAAGTAGAGGGTTGTAGGTGCTTCCCTACCAAGCCTTCCTACCTTGTCTCCAGGTGAGTAACTTCCTATATGTGGGGCCAGTGGGAAAGCCTGTGGCCCAAGGGAACTGAAGGACCTGGGGGTGGGGGTGGGCGGGTCCAAGTTCTCCCAAGAGAACTTACTGCTGGTGAGGAACTTCTGAGAAGGCAGCCCTGTTTGTGTGCAGATGAACATGTGCAAGCAGAAGATACCTTACTTAAGGGTTTGTGGGGAAGGCAAGGGAACTGGGGGTGGGGGGATGCAGACCCGGACCCCCACCTGTCATCCTGGAGCTGTTCTACCACAGGAATGGGCACAGATGGGCGGGGTGGAAACGCTAGCAGAAGCGACTCTATGAATATGCCTCCTTTCTTTCCCAAGATTATTCTGGAGGAATCCAGGAGCAGCACCCAACTCTTTTGGGGAGGGGATGTCACACCCCCAGCGATGCTCAGGGGTTCTTCCTGGCTCTGCACTCAAAAATTACTCCTGGTGGTGCTCAGGGGACCCTATGGGATGCTGGGAACCAAATCTGGGTTGGCCGCATGCATGGCAAAAGCCCTACCCACTGTGCTATCACTCTGGCCCCAAGCACCCACATTCTTAATGCTAACCTCAAATCACATTTGCCCCTCTTCCTAAATGGGGCGAAATGAAAAAAAATCAAACACCCACTGTGACGGAAGGCTCTTCAGGAACTCATGACCCAACAGCTTTCCCAATACTAATGCACGAGGCAGGCAGAGACTGGCACTCTGAGCCACTTCCCCACTGCTACGGTCAAAGGCCACTCATCAGACCCGTCACTGCCTTCCTGACTGAGTTTCAAACCCAGACAGGTGGTCAGGAGCTGGAACTCAGCACAGAACTGCCGTGCATCAACTTACCTCAGCACACGCAAAAAGCGTCACCCAACAGTCATGCTCCACACTGCGTAGGGGTGTGTGAGGAACGGGATATTGGGCCACCCCTGGCATTCCTCCTTGGAGGAATCCATCCTGGGTCAGCTATCTGCAAGGCAAACACCTCACCGGCTCCACAATCTCTCTGACCCAGCAACAACCGTTCCTTAATTCTTTCATTTTGCTTTTGGGCCCACACCTGGCTGTGCTCAGGAATCACTCCTGGTGGGATTTGGGGGGCCGGGGATCGCACCTGGGTCAGCCACACATAGGGCAGGCGCCCTGCTGCTACACTAGCAATCCAGCCCTATTTTATTTTTTTCAAGTGTCTCATTTCTGTAGCCATCAAACTGCAATCTCCAATTAAAATTAAAATTTCAATTTTCAATTTTCAATTTTCATTAAAACTCCAACTCTGTCCTTCAAAGTTCAGTTGGAAAGGTTTCCATGATTGCTCCCGGGATCACTCCAGGCTGCCTCTGGTGTGGAGACTGGGAGTTACTAATTTGCTCTCTTCATTCTGGTCAACGGTCCACCGTAGGCTCCTTGTAAGTCCTCGGGGTGGCTGGACGGAGCACGGGTACTTGCATACAAGAGGTGCCGAACAAATATTTGCTAAACTTAAAAACCTCAGGGGGCTTCTTTATGTACCCCAAACCTAGGCCTTGAGTTTTATTTTCTTTGCATTTTCACATCTGCTCGGAAAAAAGGAGAAACCCAAACGTAAGGTCGTTTCACAAGGCTTGAATGTGACCACGTGAATTATGGTCAACCAGAGGAAAGTTCATCCTCATCCATGTTTGGAAGAGCCTTACTTCGAAAGGGATGAAATAATTTAATCCCTAGGAACTAAGAATCATGGTGCTGGAGAGATAGCACAGCCCGTAAGGCGCTTGCCGTGCAAGCATGACAGATCCGGATTCAGTCCCTGGCACCACAGATGGACCCGGAGCCCCATCAGGACTGATCCTTGGGTGCAGGGCCAGCAGGGAGTTCTGAGCAGAGAACGGCGTGGCCCCAACATAAGACAAAGCAAAAATCATTCATTTCAGTTGCTCGGCACGCCCCCAGCAGGGCTCTGTCCCCTCTGTCCTGCAGGAAGCAGAGTACCAGCCCAGAGGCTCTCGGAGCTGAGGCCTGGCCTTCTCTCCAGTCCCACAAGGACACCCGAGGAGACGGTGCTGAGTCAAGGTCACCATGGACACCAGCTCCCGCGGGGCTCAGGCCTGGCTTCTTTCCAGAGCGTGGCTCTGGTCAGTTTGCTGGACACTAGCGAGCCCCAGACACTGGGTAAGAAGCACCGGTGGACACTGGTGAGGCCTTGGGAGGAAGTTCGGGTCTCACCGAGGCATCTGTGATTCAGCTCCAGAGGGCAGGGCCCAGGCCCGGGGAACTGGCCGCCACCAAGCGCTGCGTCCACACCTGTGCGCGTCCCCGTCCCACCACCTACCCCAGGAGCGTAATTTACCCTCCCTGGTTTTTTTCCACGTAACCAAGTTACCAACTGCAGCCCTGCAGACCATATGTGTTTTCTCCTCCCTTGGAGTAAATCGAACTTTAATTAGGCCTGGAGCGTGTGAAGAGCTATAATTAATGCCTCGCTAGAAGCTTTCTTCTCTCCTTCTGAGACAAATTCAATAAACCCAAGGTAGCTTCATGCATCTTTTCATTTAAAGAAGACACCTCGGAAGCAGGTCCCAGCCGGGGTCCAGGCCACAGGACGCGGAGTGAATCATTGCTAACCAAGTTAACTTTTCTCCTCCAACACACTTAACCACAAAAGTGGCAGCCTTCAGCATCGTGACCATCCATCCATGCCTCTTTCCAACTGCTGCCAAGACAACTCATGAAATAAGGTCATTTAAAAACGCCAAAAGAGCCATCCTGGGTGGCTTTTATCAGCGAGTATCCCCAATAGTCCATGATGTTGGAGCTATAAGGTGACCCGCTCCCCAGAGGGGCAGGTTGGCTGCATATTGTGAGAGGGTCTCGATGGGCTGTGTTTCTCTCCGAGCAGATATGGGATGAGGGACAATAAAGACAGATCTGAATGGGGCTCCAGCCGTGTGTGTGTGTGTGTGTGTGTGTGTGTGTGTGTGTGCGCGCGCGCACGCACGCAGGGAGGCATGGGGCGGTGAATCTTTTCATTTAGAGAAGACCATCCCCTCTGGGGGTCAGGGGGAGAAAGTGACTGCCCAGGCATGTACTGTTTTCTGTGGATAGGTTTAGGGGAACATACTTAGTGGTGGCTGACAGCGTACTCCTTGCTCTGTGCTCAGGAATCACTCCTAGTGGGGCATGGGTTCCCATGGGGGAACCATACAGATGCCAGGGATTGAACCTTGGGCAGCCCTGTGCAAAGCAAATGCCACTACGTCCTACACTATCACCCCAGCCCCTACTCCAGGCATTCTTGATCATCAAGAGCTAAAGACAGTACTTTTCAGGTCACAGGTATGAAAACACACTGATAGTCATCATTGTGCTCTGCATCGGAAAGATTTGAAATTCGTAAACCAGGGCTGTCCACCACAGAAGTCTTCAGAACCAAGCACAAGGAAACCCCCGGTTCCCTGGCCAGCCCGACACAGGGATGTCTGTTTGGCATGGTGGAATCCCTTTTGCTCCCTGCTCAGGACTCCTGAGAGGTGCTCTTCGACCGACCGGCTGCTGCGACACACCCAGTGATAAAGGTTTCCAGTAAGTTCCAAGGGGAAAACCAGTGGCCGCAGGTAAAACGCCCTCAAGCCACAGCGCCGCCAGCTCAGGCCTTACTGCACAAGGGTTTGGAGGACACAGATCCCAATGCCAGCGCCACCTCAGGACTGTCCCTCTGTTCTGGAACAGGAACGGTGCAATGATCATCAAATAAACAGCCAGCCCAGCAGTACCTGGAGTGCGGTAGACAGCCCCTATCGATATCTTTACTATCATTGTGCCCGAATGTTCACTACTCCTGCTTCAAACACTCCATGACCAGGTCCTTTAAGTGGGGCTGATTCCCGCCAGGAAACCCATCTCGGCTGGCTCTCGCCTTCCTAGTCAGGCAACACTGCACAAAGACTCAAACAAAAGGCCTCGCTTCTGATGTGGGTCATGTGACAAGCTGAACCAGCAAAGTTGGCATTTTCTGTGGAGGCAACAGTGGGATAGAACATGAAGGCTTTCACGGGTATAGTATTCACTACTGAGTCACACCCCGAGCCCGCCCTCTGCAGAAAGGTGACTGCTCACTGCCTACTGCTATAACAACAACTATGACTACAACAACCTGACTACTAAGTACTCTTCTTGCAGAGTAAGTCTGCTTTGACTGAGGGCTTGACCTTGCTAAGCCAGCTGCAACAACACTTTCCTAAAGGTGGGCAGAGACCACGCAGACAAGGCAGGTGTGGCTGGGAGCCAAGCGATTCCTCCCCTTCCTCCGGTGGGAAGAGGAAGGCTGTCTGCGATGCAGCCTTCTCCTCATTCTCCCCACTCTAAGGAAGGCAGGCAGACAATCCAACGGGTGAGGAACAACTTTGGCTGCTTTCATTCCTTGACGTTTCTCTTAGGAGACATTTTCTCTCTGGGGGAGGGGGAGCAGAGGGGTGACATCTGGCGCTGAGAATCAAACCAAGATCAGCCCTAAGCAAGGCAAGTGTCTTAATCCCTGAGCAAGGAATTAGAGCTGTAAGTGAGAAATAACGAATCACGAATCATGACCATCCTGTTATTCGTCGATTGCCTCGAGCAGGCCCCAGTAACGTCTCCTTCATCCTAGCCCTGAGATTTTTAAGAAAGTGCTATATTCAAGGCTCTTTAGGAGAATGAGACCCATTCTCATTCAAGGAGAATGAGAAATATCTCACTTAAAGGTCAGTCTTTTTGTTTTGGGTTTTTAGGCCACACCCATCCATGTCTTACTCTGGGCTGTGCGCTCAAGGATCAATCCTGGTGGTGCTCAAGAGACCACATGGCGTGCTGGTGGATCAAACCCTGATTCGTTGGTTGCAAGGCAAATTAGTTGGCTGCCCTGCCCGCTGTTCTCTCTCTTAGGCCCCAATGGCCAGGCCTTTCTAATGAAGTTTATTAGATACGTGTTTCTCTAAACTTCTGGCAAACGGCAAAGAACATAATAGAAGATGTCTTTCCCTAGTACTTTGGTTAAAAATATTAACTTTATAACAAAATATGAGATTAATACCCAAGAATAGCTGAGATCAGCACCAGGAGGATTACTCCATAATTTAGAGGCCAGCCGGGTATTCTAGGGGAAAGGGCAGTTCAGATAGAGAAGGGAGCACCAAATAAAGGGTGTTTGGAGGATCCTCCCAGGAGGGGAGATCCATGTTGAAAGTAGACTATGGACTGAACATGTTTGCCACTCAATGCCTCTTTTGCAGACCACAACACCCAAAACGAGAGAGAGAACACAGGGGATTGCCCTGCCACAGAGGCAGGGAGGGGATGGGGGGATGGGGTGGGGGGGATATTATCCATGGTGGTGGAAAATGGGCACTGGTGGAGGGATGGGTATCTGATCATTGTATAATCGAAACACAAGCACAAAAAATTGTAAATCTACAACTGTACCTCATGGTGTTTCACTAATAAAAAAAATAAATAAAAAATTAAAAATATTAACTTTAAATAGAAGATTAGCACTGTAGCACTGTCCTTCCGTTGTTTTTTATTTTGGCTTGCAGTTCTGGAATCGAACCCGGACTCTCGCACATGCAAGCAAGTGCCTCATCACTGAGCCATATCCCTACCCTCTCCCTTTCGATTTTCTTTCTACCAAATGTATAAACGATGAACAAATCTCCTTCACCTACACTTTTCATGCTCCATTTCACAGCTTAAAAACTGTCATTTGGTTATCTTAGTTCATCGCTAGTAATCTTAAGGTTCCGTGCCTCCCGGCTTTCATTTTCATCTCGATCTTCTTTCTTTCAAGATTTCTCGTGGCCTTCAAGTACCTGTTCATTGTTTGAATTAATTTAGACCTTGCCAAGACTGATATGAACTCATGTCACAGGGTTAAACTAACAAAGATATCTATGACTACATATTTATTTTTTTAAGGGCGGGATAAATAAAGATTAGTGATTATGATGGTGGAACTCTTAGGACATCGCTCTGAAATCTCTGAAATAAAAACCTGAATTAAATTTCACAATCTCGGGGCTGGAGCAATAGCACAGCGGGTAGGGCGTTTGCCTTGCACACGGCCAACCCGGGTTCAATTCCCAGCATCCCATATGGCCCCTGAGCATGGCCAGGGGTGATTTCTGAGTGCAGAGCCAGGAGTAGCCCCTGTGCATCGCCTCTGGGTGTGACCCAAACAGCAAATAAATAAATAAATAAATAAATAAATTTCACAATCTCCTTACTATGTTGTCAAACTTTATAACTGCCCTTCTAGATTTGATGTAAAAAAGTGCATACCAGTAGCCAGAATGAAATTTAAAGTTCTGACATACACTAGTGGTGGGTGTGGTATACCAACCTTATATTCTTGAAAATGTAATGCTATCTTAAGTATAGCTCAAAGTGCCTAAAATCATTTTTTTTAACTCAACGGATATGCTACTATGGTATCTGAGTATTAAAAAGTCAGATAAAACTAAATGTAAGCATCCTCTGTATTAAGCGATCCTTTTGGAGATTGGGCCACTCCTGGTTGTGCTGGGGTCCAGGGTTGGGAGCCGAATCTGGGTTTTTTCCCAATCCCAGCACTTTTATTTAATATGCTTCCTTCCAGCATAATCCATACCTGATCTGGTATGGAATTTTTTTTTTTTTTTTGCTTTTTGGGTCACACCTGGCGATGCACAGGGGTTACTCCTGGAACATGCACTCAGAAGTTACTCCTGGCAGTGCTCAGGGGACCATATGGGATGCTGGGAATCGAACCCGGGATGGCCGTGTGCAAGGCACACGCCCTACCTGCTGTGCTATCTCTTCAGGCCCTGGTATGAAATTTTTTTAAAAATTTGTCTTAAGAATTACTGCCTCCTGGGGCTGGAGCGATAGTACAGCAGGTAAGATGTTTGCCTTGTATACACTGACCTGGGTTCAATCCCCAGCATTCCATATGGTTCCCCGGAGTACTGTCAGAAGTAATTCCTGATTGCAGAGCCTTGAGCATTGCTGGGTGTGACCCAAAAACCAAAAAAAAAAAAAAAAAAAACAACCCACACCAACTTCCTCCTTATCCATTACTTTTCTGTGCACTCTAAGTTTTAAGTTAAAACTGTTCTCCCTAGCGTTTGCCTTACACACAGCCGACCCGGGTTCAATTCCCAGCATCCCATATGGTCCCCTGAGCACCGCCAGGAGTAATTCCTGAGTGCATGAGTCAGGAGTAGTAACCCCTGGGCATCACTGGGTGTGACCCAAAAAGCAAAAAAAAAAAAAAAAACCAAAAAACCAAAAACTGTTCTTCCTATCTCTCCCCCTCTCTTGCTCCACCTACGCCCTAAGTGTTGAAGGATCAAGGATCACTCGTGGTGGTACTCAGGGGACATATGCAGAACTGGAAATCAAAGGGGATCGGCTTCATGCAAGACAAGCACCTGAATCCTGTATATCTCTCTTGCCCTGGCTGTTTATTTCTCTATTCTGTATCTGTTGCTTAGACAAAGCCCAATTTGATTTTTGGGGGCTGGGGAGGGGCAGGAAGGGGTGTCCCACACCTGGTGGGGCTCAGGGGTTATCCTGACTCTGTGCTCAGGAATCACTCCTGGCAGGCTGGGAGGACCATACGGGATACCAAGGATTGAACCCGGCAAATACTCCTACAGCTTTCCTATACCTCTCTGGCCTCAACAGCTTAGTCTTATATTACCTCTTACTCGACATGCCAAAAAGAACATTTACTTTACTTGACAACCCTTCTGGAATCTCCCCAAATCCAGCCACCTACAATGGCAATTGAAACAGCAATTGTCTTCCCCTCTTAACCAGAATATTAAGAAGTTAAATAATAAAGTCACAATTCGACCTCCGGCTCCTGACAACTGCGCGGAAGGCAAAGGTGTGAATTCAGCAAGATTTAACCACCTGAAAGATGTTTTTTCCCCCAAAATATTGCTACACATTCAAAAACAAGTTTTTTGGGGGCATTTTTGGTGTGAGCATTGGAGGCACACCTGGTGGTGCTCAGGGATCACTCCTGGTGATGCTCAGAGGAACATATATGGCGCCAGGAATAAAAGCCAGATGGGGCAAGCACCCTATCACTGTACTGTATCTCCGAACCAGACTCGAAGCTTTCTTAAGGAACAGAATGGCTCTATCGTGCATCAGTTATGGGAAAGAAAACTGCAGCCAGGGAGCCTGGAAGCTTACCATGCTTCTGTCCCTTGGGCAGACAGAGGCACCCTGTGTGGGCCTCGAAGTCCCTCTTCATGCAACTACATCACCTTCAATCTAGAACTGTCACTGTCACTGTCCTCCCGTTGTTCATCGATTTGCTCGAGCGGGCCCAGTACCGTCTCCATTGTGAGACTTGTTGTTACTGTTTTTGGCATATCGAATACGTCATGGGGAGCTTGCCAGGTTATACCATGAGGGTGGGATCCTCTTGGTAGCTTGCTGGGCTCTCTGAGAGGGATGGGGGAATCAAACCTGGGTCAGCTGCATACAAGGCAAACACCCTACCCGCTGTACTGGGTCAAACAGGGGCTGTTGTATGCTAGGCCTGGACCTTAAGCCCTTTTCTAGCTGATAGGCCCCCCACATCTTTATAATTTTTATCATGCAGAATTTGTAGTCTGTCTGTCTGCCTGTCCTCCCATTGTTTATCGATTTGCTTGAGCGGGCCCAGTAACGTCTCCATCATGAGACTTGTTACTGTGTTTGGCATATCAAATACACATCACAGGTAGCTTGCCAGGCTTTGTCATGTGGGCGAGATACTCTCGGTAGCTTGCTGGGCTCTCCAAGAGGGGCAGAGGAATCGAACTCGGGTCAGCCATAGTTGGCTGTGTGCAAGGCAAATGCCCTACCGCTGTGCTATAGCTCCAGCCCCAGACAACAGGACAGAAATACAACAGCACACACACACACACACACACACACACACACACACACACACACAGGAGTGTAGGCATTTTATGGGATGTCAAGCATGCAAGCAATGACAGTAACTCACTAGCCTAGTCATGAATCTTTATTCGGCTTCTGAAACACACACACAGGAGAACAAGAGCTCCCATGCGAGGCAGCACCTCTGACCTCAAATCCGGGGACACTCTCTCCTCTCTCTCTCTCTCTCTCTCTCTCTCTCTCTCTCTCTCTCTCTCTCTCTCTCTCTCCCCACACACACACTCCCAGGAGACACCAGCAGAGCCTGACGCTGAGGGACACTCCCTGGTCCCTCTGAGGCTAGCACCAGCCTCCCCTCGTCTTCTTCCTTTGTCATCTATACTATACCTTGGGGAATTAAAGCCGCAGTAAAAGACTGCAACTCTCAACAGGAGTGCCCGAAAGTTTTCCTTCTATTACCGCTGATTTCCCCGTCCCCAGAGGTTAGCAACAGCTTTGAGCTGTAAGCTTTCAAGGTGTTCACCTTCCTCTACACATGTGCTAGAAGGCAGCTTCCCTGGGGAGGTCCCCGGAGACTGTCATCTGCCTCTCATTTTCAAATGTAGGTTACAACAATGTCTCTGAGACCATCAAATTTCGTCTTCGATACTCACTGCAGACTACCGAATGTAGCCTGCCCACACGGCAGAGTCTGGCAAACTCCCCGTGGCGTACCCAATATGCCAAATACCAGTAACAATGATGGGTCTCATTCTCCTAACTCTGAAAGAGCCTTGAATATGACACTTTCTAAAAAAAATCTCAGGGCTAGGACGAAGAGATGTTACTGGGGCCTGCTCGAGGCAATCGACGAATAACTGCAGACAAGAGATATCTGGGTGTAAACCTATACAGACCATTCAAACTCTAAACATTGATCTTACTCTTCTTAACTTTGAAAAAAATGACTTGTCAAATCTCAAGGCTATTTATGACTCGTGGATGGCAACAGAGACTCAACTTTCTACAAAACACAGCCAACAAAAAGAACCTCTCCGTTTCTTCTCCCCCACCTCCAAACAAGGATGACAGATTTATTAAAAGGCTTATAATAATATTTTCAGGTTTGGGTTTTGTGTGTGTGTGTGTGTGTGTGTGTGTGTGTGTGTGTGTGTGTATGCTTTGTTCATTTTCCTCTCTACCTTGCTTGCATCAGAGTTTTTCTGAAAAGTATTTTGATTCTGAGTATGAAACGCAAGGAACAGAAGAATCAATAACAGTGGTTTCTATTTTAGATATTCTAAAAGGTGTATCTGTGCAAACAACTCTGGCATTTAGAAAAATCAATTCTAAGACATACTCCAAAAGCACTGACGTTCTTGCTTTCTAAGTCCCTCCACCCACCAGCTATGTTCTTTTGTTTTGAAACACAGTTCAGAAGAGCAACATGGAACGTATTTAAGTGAGGAGACCCACATGAACTTGGAACCTACCTCAACGAACATATAGAGAGACAGCAACGTGAGTCCCAGGTTATATAGCACTAAAATTCCCCGGCAAGAGAACGCCTGCCGATTCTTCATATATTTTGGTCCCAGCCATACAATTAGTAAGTATATGATGGAGCAGATAAAAGTGGGGATGTAATTGTCCAGAAGAAACCATCCTTTTACCCTTGTATCTGGTGGGGGGGGAAGAAAAAAAAAACAGTGAGTGATTAGTAAGACAGCAACATATATTTAAAAAAAAAAAAGCCACAAGTTTTTTTTCAAACATTAAAAGGATTTCTCTCAGTGATTATTTGTCACCTCACATTAAAGTTTCATGCTAACAAAGTAAACCAGTAGAGGAAGCAAAGAAATTTAATATACATTGTACACGGTTTTACTTAGTCAAAGAATTTTTTTGAACATCCTTTTCAAAGACTCTTAGAGAAAATGAGAAGGCTTTGCTTTCCATTAACTGGATTTATGAACCAGATTTGTTGAATTATGCATGGGATGATGAAACCCTAGAAACAAACAGTCTTTGAACTCCGGGGGCCGCACTCTCGGCCCCGTGTCGGCAAGTGCATCCCGCAGGCAGACTCAGGAGGGCCTGGGTGGCGCAGGGCCCACTGGCCAGTTGTGGGCAGAAAGGCAGTGTTTGCCATGGAGGTGGGATCGGGTCCAGAGCCAAGGACGCGATGGCTGTGGAAGTGGAGCAGCCCTCGGAGAAGTGACTCTCTCGGGGACCCAAGGAGAAGCTAGAAAGAGAAGCCAGACTTAGGGCCACTGGCGTAAGAGACCCACAGTCCTCTGCTCCCCCCCTCTAAACTAGGCAAGATCAAAGAACTAGTCCAGGTAGCTGCAACAGTGAGCTGGCAGCTGTCTCCAGGGAGGGAGGCTAAGTCCAGGCCGCCAGAGCGCCAAGGTGCTACCTGTTCCCTGCAAGACTCGTTCTAGCCCAGAAGCACATTCCTCCGCCTCCTGCAACGGTAAAGCCTTAGCCTGCAGCAACTCCAGCCCGTCTGGTCTCAAGGCCCGCCTCAGGACCCACGGCACAGAGAAGCCACCCTGGCCCTCCCTGACCATACGGCTTTTCTCTCCAGAGGACAAGCCCGGGTGAAAAGCTCCACTGTGGGACCAAGCGCACCTCTTTTTCTTGCACACACCCTGCATTCTCCCAGGGTGCCCCCTCGTGCCTTGGCTTCAGAGGCAGACATCCCTCCCCTGCTCCCTACTAGCTATTCTAGGCAGGTGGAGGGTGTGAAAATCTTTTGTTTTCTGTCCAACCTGCTTGTTACACTTCCGGAGCACTTGGCGCAAGGACCTGGCCAAGCAGAGGGGGCTGCTCTCTGCTGACAGGTTCAGACATGGACTCAAGAAGTAACTGCAGCCACTGAGATGACATGAAGGGCTCTGAGGCAGTGTCCTACTTCTCACAACCATGAGCATGAACGGATTCCTTCCTCATCCTCTGGAAGAGATGCCTGGAGATGCTTGGAACCATGGAAGGTGAGGGGCTGCATGAGGCCGGAGCTGTGATAACTGGGGGCCGGGATGTATGAAATGACAAGTACGGGTCCCTGGCTCATATGAAAAGCCCCCCCCCAAAAAAAAGAAAAACAACAAAAAACTCAGCCATGGCCCATCCTCATAAACAACTAATTTTATTACTGTTTCAGATATGAAAGAAAGAATGAATTAGCCCCTCCAAGTTGAAGGAAGGCACTGTTTCTGCATAGGCGCACATTGGTTATCTGATTCATTTCTTCCCATTGACAGTAGCTTTTTTTGGGCTGGAGCAATAGCACAGTGGTAGGGTGTTTGCCTTGCGCGCAGCCAGCCTGGCTGAGCCGGGTTCGATTCCTCCACCCCTCTCGGAGAGCCCGGCAAGCTACCGAGAGTATCTCACCCGCTCGGCAGAGCCTGGCAAGCTACCCGTGATGTATTCGATATGCCAAACACAGTAACAACAAAGTCTCCAATGGAGACGTTACTGGGCCCACTCGAGCAAATCGATAAACAACGGGAGGACAGTGACAGTGACAGTTGCTTTTTGGGTCACACCCGGCGATGCACAGGAGTTACTCCTGGCTCATGCACTCAGGAATGACTCCTGGTGGTGCTTGGAGGACCATATGGGATGCTGGGAATCGCACCTAGGTCGGCTGCGTGCAAGGCAAACGCCCTCCCCGCTGTGCTATTGCTCCAGCCCTGACAGTAGCTTATTTAATCTGCCCCATACTTTGATGGGGGTGACCAGTGAGTAATACTGGCTGAAGTATAAGTCTACACATACACATCTTGGGCTAACTGACCCAGATCAACCATGGAGAAGTTAAACTGAGGGGGTTACACTGAGTCAAACTATGTTTACATTTTTTTTAAAGTATTATAGTTTTTTGGGTTAAACCTGGCAATGTTCCGGGGAGCAGACTGTGGTGCTGGCTTGGCCACATGCAAGGTAAGCGCCTTAGCTCTGTACTCTCTCTCTCTGGCCCAAAGATGTGATTTTAAAATTCCATATGAGATACAAAGACCTTCCAGAGAAGTCTTCGCACCAACTGAAATTCTTTCTCTACTTCCTCACTACCACCACAGTGGGTACTCAAACATATTCTATTTCTGCTATGTTAATAGAAGAATTTTGTCATGATTTTATACTTAAAAAACTGTTAAGTCAGGAGGGACCAGAGAGATTGCTAAGGCACTTCGCAATGCACTGGCTAAGATGCCTGCCGACTCCAATTCCCTGGAACCCCAACCCCCACTAGGAGTGATCCCTGGGTGCAGAGCCAAAATAAGATCTGAGCACAGCCAGGGAGGCCCCCCACCACCACAAAAAAAAAAAATCATAAGTGAAATAGAATCATCCCATCTATTAAAATGCTCCTTTTAGCTTTTCTAAGACCTTTTCTGGAATCTATAAAGGTTGTTTACCCAGGGGTTGGAGGGGTTTGTCAGGAGTAGGGAGTTAACAGAGATTGTTGCTGTTGTTGGTTTTATTTTGTGGTGACTAGGATTAAGTCCAGCACCTCATACACACAGGCAGACTCACTGGGCTCTGGCCCTGCCTGCAAAATTCTTTATAGTTAAGATATTATGAAACATTACAGATGACACTTTTAAAGAGGCAATATAGCTGGTTGCATGTCCTGAAAGTATAATAGAAGACTAATTATAAAAACTTAGTGGAGGTGTATCTGTTTACATGACATATAAAAGGATGTTTAATAAGATACTAAAATTGTGAAAGGAAGTGCTGTAAACTTTCTTTTTTTTTTTTTCTTCCTTTGGCTTTTGGGTCAGACCCGGTGATGCTCAGGGGTTACTCCTGGCGATGCTTGATCAGATGGGCTTGAACCTGGATCAGCCACGTTCAAGGTAAATGCGTTACTGGCTGTATTATAGCTCTGGTCCAAAGTTGCAAACTTTCTATTGCAGCGTGTGTTTTGGAAACAAGGTCCAACCAGAGACTCGATGCAAACGAACCGCCAGGAATGGCAGTGTGCGTGGCCTCCTCAGGGAAAAAAGAGCCTCTTTCTGGTGAGCTGGAGCAGAGGGTGGGCGGCAGTTCTCGGCTCCAGCCAGGGCATAGCAGTCAAGCCCCTCAGTATTCAGGACAAAGCTGCAGTCCGCCAACAGAAAGACCAACATTTTCTAGAATCTTGTTATGCAATATTTAAAAGTGGGGATGGGAGAATAGAAGAAGAAAAATGAAAAACCACCTTACCTCGGGGGCCGAGCCATGCCCTGAAATAGGTACTAAGTGATGCGTCAAAATGTTCCATTTTAAAACCTATTAAAGGAAAAAAAAAGTATCGATTAATCTCAACTGAAAATGCTTTTCATAATAGTAAAGTTTTAAAAATAAAAGGAACAGAACAAGAGCAAAATTTTTCCAAAGACATGCTATGGTTAAGGTTAAGCTCTACACACTGAAATATCCATGTCCTCACCTCCCAACTTACAAAAAGGAACTTATGTGCTAGGCCAAGTCCTGCTCTGGACACGGGTGCCAGAATCCAGACCCAGGGCTCACATAAAACAGACGTGCCCTGAGCTGAGCCCCCTCCCCAGCCCTGACAGCCGTCTGTTAATACATTTCAGGGAAGTCAAAAGGCATAAGTAGACTCTCGATGGTAGAGCAGTTGCCTTGTAAGTACTGAAAAACCTAGGTTGGATCCCAACACTGCACTCCCCAATTTACATCACAGTCAGGGTCCTCCCATTATTCATGCACTTGTTTGAGTGGGCCCAGTAACGTCTCCACCATGAGACTTGTTGTTACTGTGTTTTATAAATATGTATATTGGTTGGCCAAACACAGTAACCAATTTACATATTTATAAATAAAATTCACACATGGACTTTTGTGTATTTTTTCGTGTGTAGACATATCTGTTTTAATTTTTTTAAATATATTTTTACATGTGGACATCAGAAGGGAAGGAAAGACAACTCTCACGAATGCGCTGTTTGATAAATACCAATAAATACCAATAAATACCAATAAATACCAATAAATACCAATAAAGCCCCTGGAAGGTCTTTGCTCAGTTCCAGAAAATCTCTTCATGCCACTGTAGCCAAGAGGCACAGGGGCCGAAGGGAAAGGGGCAGACAGAGCTGTCCAGCAGCGCGGTCAGCACCCACCGACAACACACATACAACCTAGGACCTAGAGTGCCCAGCAAAAACCCTCTCCTCTGCCTGGAATGTGCATTATTATTTTTAAATACTTCATGTCCAAAGCTATTATTTAAAAAAAAAATAGTAAAAGTGGGTAAGGCTATGAATATCCCATCACTTCTCTAACCACAATCCATAAAGACTCACTCAGCATTCAAAAGGGAACTAATGACAACATTTCCTGGGTGTACTCTGGAAGAGGTTTCTCATGTGAGCATGAAACAGATCATGCAGGATAGGTGTTTTTCCAGTTGCAGACTGCAAATCCATTAGCAAATCAACAGTCAACCTAAAAATAGTCAACTGACCCACTCCACTTGGTGCTTTGCTCCTAGTGAGATGAATACGGTGGGTCAAGTTTTACTGTATCTGTAAGATCAGTTGACCTATGAATAAAAAAAAGAAGTAGCAATGTAGAGGCCCTGAACAGTCTAAGTCCATGTATCAATTCTATCCATAAATATGTATTTGGGGGGCAGAGTCTTGGATTTTCAGTACTTGAAAGGCAGCCCTGCTCACTACCCAGCTGTATCCCTGACCCAATCAATAGACTGTTGTCAGGACTGCGAAGACAGCTTGGAGCATCGGGGCACATCTGTTTCATCAGTGAGCCCTGGTCTGAATTCTGGTACTGCACGGTTCTTAAGCAGGGCAGGGAGTCACCCGGGAGCATGACCCCGAAAGAAATAAAAGCATCAGTAGACTATTAACAAGGTCAATTAACATACGCCGTATCATTCTTACACTCTAATCCTATAAATGAAGCAAGCTAAAGAAAATATTATTCAGAAAAGCATGAGATGAAACGATAAAGCAGGAATAGTCATTAAGCAACACTTTATTTTCTTTGCATAAGTGAACCTGCATCATCAGAAACCCACGTGGTTCAAAGGGCAGCTGATAGCTCAAGGAAGAAAGGATAGAAATTGTGCACTGGATCCCAGAAGGACAAGGACCAGCCAGAGAGAGGCCTCCCCCAGGAGTCAAAACTATCTTGCTTTCAAAGGCTGGGTACACAGCTTACTAACGGGTCACAATAAACGCTCACTGGGTACTGAAGCGAGAGAGGGCAAGAATTGGCACAGAGGCAGATGCTGGCATAGGGTCACAGGGGTTCGGCACTGGACTCTGATAGATCACTGGGTTCTGAAAACCCATTCTTTTTTTTTTTTTAATTTTTATTAGTGAGACACCATGAGGTACAGTTGTAGACTTACAAACTTTTGTGCTTGGGTTTCAATTATACAATCATCAAGTACCCATCCCTCCATCGGTGCCCATTTCCCACCACCACGGATCCCAGTATCCCTCCCACCCCCCATCCCCCACATCCCACCCTGCCTCTGTGTCAGGGCATTCCCTTTTGTTCTCTCTCTCTCTCTTATTGGGTGTTGTGGAAAAACCCATTCTTTCCCCTTGCCCCCCACTTACTAGCAAACCCATCTGTAAAGTGAAAGAAAAAGTAACTGCCTAAAGGTTAAAAAATAATAATAATTTAACACCCAAGATCCTTAGATCAGGACTAAGCATGAAGTAAGCCCCCCACCTCCACACACACAACATTTTCTGCCACAAGTCTACCATACCATCAACACTCTACATACAGGAAACACCCCGTGTTCGCCCAGAGCACCACCAGGAGTGATTTCTGGGGAGCAAGCTAGAAGTAGCCCCGAGCATTGCAGCATGCCTTTCTGCGCCCATCCTCTTCCCAGCCCCACCAATAACTGCTCTCCGTCTGCAGAGCCCCAGGTCACCAAGACAGCCCACCCACCGCACCCAGAGAACAGCACAGTGAGGGGTTCCGGGGAGGGTGACCCCTTGGGCAGAGGAACTTGTTCAGTAGGAGGCATAAACTTTGCCGGAAAGCCAGGGTGGAAAAGACAGCTCTGCTGACACACCGGAATCGAGTCCCAGTCCCGCGGTGTTCTCGGGCAGCAAAGGAGCAGGCCCCGGGAATTCAATTCAACGGGACCTTTGCAAGGGTGCTCGCAGCCAGAGGCTAAAACCCTCAAGCAAAATCCAGTTTGCAAGTGAGGGGATGTTTGGGTTTTTTTTTTATTTTTTATTTTTTATTAGTGAAACACCATGAGGTACAGTTGCAGACTTACAAATTTTTGTGCTTGGGTTTCGGCTAAACAATGATCGAGTACCCATCCCTCAACCAGTGCAAGTGAGGAGATGTTCAGAGTGACGCTTCTGCAACAGTCAGCCATCCAACATCAGGAAATGCACCTGACAAAACGCAGGAGAGGTGGCATTCGAATTTCACCAAGAGGTCGGTTAGTGGGCGGTGGTACCCCGGTCTCGTTTCAAAGGAAAGAACTCAGGAAAGTTGGAAGCAAGGGGGAAGAAATGTTTTGAATGACAGAACGCAGACCTGTGGAGGGGGTGTCATGGAGGGGAGGGAGGGAGGAGGGCACCGGAGGAAGTGGGAGAAGAGAGAGGCCTCCGGATGAGAAGAAACAACCTAGTGTTACAAGAACAACAAGGCGAGCACCAAGCTCAGCTGCAGCCGTGGGGTTACCATTGTGGCCTCAGAAAAGCAGCGGGATCAGAGGTTAGATTTCAGGCGGCCACCACAAGAGACTGCGGAATTTGGTGTCTGGAGATGCTGAAGAATCTCCTTATGTAAACCACCAGCCTTGCATAATTGGAGCTGAAATTCCAGGAACTGAGGACCCCTGGAAGCAGCCCCCCAAGACCAACCTCACCAGGAGAGTAGGTACCCAGCATGACATGGCTGTGCTCAGCCTCCCCCCCCCCCCCCCCATCCCCTGCATGCCTGGCAATCCCACGGGGCTGTAGACATGTTCACAATCAAACCTCGGAATTTTTGAAACAGTCAGCCAAACACAAAAGGCCACGTGGGAGCCAGCGTGAGAAAGCTCCTGGGTGGGAGGACCGGCTTAGCATGTGAGGTCAGCCCAGGACGGATCCCCGGCACGCAGGGTCCCCCGAACACCACTGGGAACGACCCCAAGCACTAAGTCGGGCGTGTACTACCAGATATGACCCCCCAAACCTAAACAAACCAAAAAAAGCCTCTGTGGAGAGCAATGATTTTGACAAAATTGCTCACTCTTATTGAAATGTTTAAAAGATGCTGAAATAAAGAGCACCAAATAAAGGGTGTTGGGAGGATCCTCCCAGGATGAGAGATGCCTGCTGAAAGTGGACTACAGACCAAACCTGATTGTCACCCATTGCCTCTTTTGCAAACCACAGATCACAGATCATCCTGTTATTCGTCGATTGCCTCGAGCAGGCCCCAGTAACGTCTCCTTCATCCTAGCCCTGAGATTTTTAAGAAAGTGCTACATTCAAGGCTCTTTAGGAGAATGAGACCCATCATTGTTACTGGTATTTGGCATATTGGGTACACCACAGGGAGTTTGCCAGACTGTGTCGTGTGGGCAGGCTACATTCGGTAGCCTGCCAGTTTGTCAAAGTGTTGCAAACCACAACACCCAATAAAGTGAGAGAGAACAAAAAGGAATGCCCTGCCACAGAGGCAGGGTGGGATGGGGGGGATGGGGGGATGAGGGATGGGAGGGATACTGGGACCCGTGGTGGTGGGAAATGGGCACTGGTGGAGGGATGGGTACTTGATCATTGTATAACTGAAACCCAAGCACAAAAATTTGTAAGCCTACAACTGTACCTCATGGCGTTTCACTAATAAAAATTAAAAAAAAAAAAGATGCTGAGATGAGAAAGCGTGGGCGGACAGGCCCTGGAAATCAGTCCTATGACCCAGGAGCCCCTGATTGATTTGGCTCTGACCTGGGGGCGTGTTCCAAGTTTTCCTCTCACTCCCCCTGATGTGCTGCCACCAATGTTAGGGCGTTGAGTTTTGTTTTGGACAGGTTGCCAAGAGACAGCGTCACAGCCTTCGCGGTTGACTCTGCACCATGGCCAGCTTCTGTCTGGCTAGCCGCATGGCTAAGTACCCGTCACGACCAAGCCTTCCCGTTCCCCTTCAGACAGCTCGGCTCCGAGGGGGCCTGCCAGGGCCAGGCATTCAGGCACTGCACGGCCCTCTGGAATCACGTGCGGAGCCAGGAACATTCCAGGCCGGGGGAGTCGGGGGTGGCCGGGAGAAGCCAGTGCACTGACATCATAATGCAAAGTCAAGAGCCAGTGAGGAGAGGAAGTCTGGGGGAGAAGCACACGACCCGGAAAACACAGTGGGGAGGCCACCGACAACAGGTGACATAACAGGTGTCCGTCGGAGAGCAGGCGCCCTGCAGTGAGGGGCAGGAGAGTGGACGCCCACGGCCACGGCCAGCCTAACTGCAGCGCCCAGGGACAGGATGGAACTATTAGTGTTGAACCCTTGGTTGCTGGTGGCCAAGAGGACTTGTGGGCCTGGCATTCCTAAGGAAGGGGAGAGGCGTGTGCTCCTGGCAAAACCCTGGCGGCCTGCCTGAGGGGGGTCTGGAGTGACGGGAACAGCATGAGCCCCTTTGCACAGAATGTACAAGCCACAGCAGATCCGCAGCAGGTCCCCAGAGCCCAAGCGGCAAACGGGCTGGTGACATCACTGCTCAATCCCCCAGGCGGTTTCTTGGGCAGTGAGCTGGGCCAAGTGGGAACACAGCTGCTCTGAACAATCGCACTCACAGTAACTAAGCCCAGGCGCTGGGCCCGTGGAAGAGGCACTTCGGCCCAAAGCGCTGAAGAAGAATCAGCCGTTCTTTGATCTGGCGCGTTCCCCCAGAGCAGACTGAAGGAAGGATGGGGGGGTGGCTGGCACGCCCCATCCATCAGATCCCACAGATACCAGACCCAAGCGTTACTTCCCTGAGCCCCAGCCAGGAGTCTGTGACACTCCTGCCCGCTCCAGGACTCCTGGATTACAAGTCACAGCAGGAAGTAATGGGATCCACCAAAAAGGTCCAACCCCAACAGTATGAAAGTGATTCAACCAGTTCCAGCAGCAGCACAGAGAAAACAGCAACAGAACCAACCGGACGGGAGAAGGTGAAAACAGGGCAGGTACAATTCCAGCCCATTTTTCAAAGATTCTCTTTTCTGCGTATTTTCCCCAAGAACGCTTTGTTGAAAGCCACTCCCCACTGTTAAATTCTGGGGCATTTTATGCAACTGTTTTAACCGTGCCGTGGTTAAGTATCACACTATGGAAAGCCCAGGGTCTTCTCATTCTCTTCCCATTATCCTATACTACAGGTGGATGCAAGAACTTTCTGCACCCAGCCACCTCTTATCGAGGTCTGAGCCTCCTGGACGTAGGTCTGTGAATATCTAGTGTACGTGCAAGGTTTTAGGATGGAAGTAAGCCTCGTGCCTGGATTCGAGAAGACCGAAACCACTATGGCATGAAAGAAACCTGGAAATGTGAATGCAAGTAATCTACTTGTGTGTGATGCAAAATCCGAACCCTAAATATTTAGAAGCGAGCCCAGCGCACGCAAGTGAGAAGTTCCCTCCAGCAGAATAAGCTGCCGGGGTGAGCTGGCAGCTTTGATCTAATAAACGCTCACTCTGATCTAATACCAAACCGTCTAGTGGAGGCCTATTTGGATTAAAAAAAAGAAAAAAAAAAAGACAGGAACAAAACTGTCCCACATCTCTCCTCTCCATTGTGGAATGGCAGTGAGGTGGGACTGGGGGGGAGGGGACCCTGGAGAGAGGTCACAGGGTCACTGAGTAAACCACCCACCCTCGCTCCAGCACATCAACCAAGGAGAACTCTGCCCCAATGAGAATGCACAGTAAGTATCCCAGAGTGTCTGTATTGCAAACCATAATGCCCAAAAGTAGAGAGAGAGTATGGGGGATATTGTCTGCCATGGAGGCAGAGGGAGGGTGGGAAAGGGGGGTTATACCGGGGATATTGGTGGAGGGGAATGTGCACTGGTGGAGGGATGGGTGTTTGATCATTGTGTGATTGTAACCCAAACACGGAAGCTTGTAAGTATCTCATGGTGATTCAATAAAATTTAAAAAAAAAAGAAAAAACTCTGAAAATTTAGTACAGGAAAGAGAGAGAGAGAGAGAGAGAGAGAGAGAGAGAGAGAGAGAGAGAGAGAGCGCGAGCGCTCAAGGAGTCCTTTGGGCATCTTCGCAGATACCAAAATATGGGGGCCCAGGGACATAGCTCAGTGAGAAGGCACAAGCCGAACATGCCCTGGACTCAATTCCTAGCACAACAAACCCCCCACAATTTGGGGGACAACAGTCAACTTAAAGGGTTGGAGTATATGTCCTGCAAATAGAGGAGTCCTCAATTCAGTCCCAGGAACCACAGGGCCCTGAAGTGCTCCCCTGCAACTCACATCCATTCCTCGCCGCATCCTGTCCCCCCCAAAAAAAAAGTCATACCAAGACCTGGAATCGGGAATAAGGCTGAGGAAAGAACATGCCTTACCTGGACAAGAACGCAGGCTCAACCACAGGAACATGACTGCCCCTCCCAGCATGGCCCGTAGATCCCTGACCTCCCCCAAAACAGCCTCACAGCAGACCGACCAAAATGAAATACAATAAAGACACCAAGATAGGAACAAGACACACCCAGCCGTGCTCAAGGCTCACTCCTGGCAGTGGCCATATTCAGTGTGGCCATCACCTGGTGATGATCAGGGTGGCCATGTTTGGTGTGGGGTATCAAAGGTCCGCTGGAGACAAGTGCTTTAGCCTCCTATACTAGCTCCCGGGTTTGATCACTCCACCCCTCTCGGAGAGCCTAGCAAGCTACTGAGAATATCTCTCCCGCATGGCAGATCCAGGCAAGCTCCCCATGACGTATCCAATATGACAAACACAGTAACAACAAGTCTCAAAAAATTGGAGACTTTACTGGGCCCACTCGAGCAAATCGATGAACAAATGGGAGGACAGTGACAGTGACTATCTCCCGGGCCCAACATAATAAGAAAAAGAACCCAGAAACTTAAATTTCCTGCAACTACAACCGTACTTCAACTTTAAGGCTCGGCACTGATCCTTAAGTAGGGTCTTCATTCTTCTTGTAGTTAAGGGACAATCTCCCTCTTCTCTAACGCCCCCTTCCCTGTGAAACCAAATGCCATGGCATTTGATGTGAATTGCTTATTGGATATCCACGTGACTTACCACTGAGATATGACTCGAGGAGAGCACACACCTCACACAGGCAGGCTCAGGGTTCAACCCCCCACACGGCAAAAATCTGAACATCTGAAGCAGATGTTTAACTGTTACGAAGTATCACTTCACCAAACTGTGCGCTCTAGATTTCTGATCTGTAGCACGGAAACACTGTCCTCCCGCTGTTTAAGTTGCTCGAGTGGGCCCAGTAATGTCTCCATCGTGAGACTTGTTGTTACTGTGTTTGGCATATCGAATACGTCACCGATAGCTTGCCAGGGTTTGCTGTGCGGGTGAGATACTCTCAGTAGCTTGCCGGGCTCTCCAAGAGGGGCGGAGGAATTGAACTTGGGTTGGCTGGGCCAGCCGCAGGCAAGGCAAACACCCTACCGCTGTGCTATCACTCCAGATTTCTGATCTTAAAAAAAAAAGAGTTGCTAATTTTTTTCTTTTTTGAAGTTACAATTCTTAAAAAAAAAAGGGGGGGGGCTGGAGCGATAGTACAGTGGGTAGGGCTTCTGCCTTGCACGCGGCTGACCTGGGTTCGATTCCCAGCATCCCATAGGGTCCCCTGAACACCGCCAGGAGTGATTCCTGAGTGCAGACCCAGGAGTGACCCCTGTGCATTGCCGGGTGTGACCCAAAAAGAGGAAAAAAAAAAAAGCTCCAAGGGGTCAGGGAAACAATTTTCTCTCCTACCCATTCATTCTTTTAACAATCCACTTGTTTTCAGCTGGCCTGGGAACACTTTTCCTGGTGGCTGCCAGTTAAGGCAATAAATTAAGCGGCGCTTTAATTTGGGAGTCACAACCGTGTTTCTTGAATTTAAAAAAGCCTTTTCTAGGTTGGGGGGAAAAGGCAGCTCCAAAGAGGAAGAGAGGAAACTTCTGTTGCTCGGGACTGAAGACCAGGACAGGTGGGAAAGGGCCGAAACTCAGCCGCAGAAACCCCTCGGAAAGGAGGCTCGCCAGTAACCGACCACACCGGAGCAAGGCTTCCTTCTTGGCTCTGCTATGTCGATGGTGGTGGCCACTCTGGCAGAGCAGGTGATGTCGAGCTGGCGTCTGACTCACGAGAAAGAGCCCGACTCGGCGGGAGCTTCAGAGACAAAACTGCACACTGACCTCCAGATGTAACCTGCCTGTGCCAAATGTAACCTGCCCACACGGCAGAGTCTGGCAAACTCCCCGTGGTGTCCCCAATCTGCCAAATACCAGTAGCAAGGATGAGTCTCATTCTCCTAACCCTGAAAGAGCCTTGAATATGGCACTTTTTAAAGAAAATCTCAGGGCTAGGACGAAGGAGACATTACTGGGGCTTGCTCGAGGCAATCGACGAACAACAGGATGGTCATGATCGTGATTGTCACACCTCCAGATGCGCACAACAGGGCACTTTCCTGACTGACGCAGGGGCCAAGGAGGCTGCACCGGCTTCCTGCTAATAAAATGAACAATTGAGGGAAATGCTACCATCGCTGCCACGTAGTTCTCTTTTGTGGCCCCAGGAGATTGGGTTAACAGATGCAGCTCCTGCGAACTTGGCTGCCGCTCCTGAATTAGGAAGTCCTTGTTTGGTTTTGGGTTTGGGGGCCACACGTGGTGATGCTCAGAGGTTAGTCCTGGCTCTGCAATCAGGAATTACTCTGGTGGTGCTGGGGGACCATGCCAGATGCCAGGGTTGAGACCTGGGTTGGCTGCATGCAAGGCAAACCCCTCCCTGCTCACACAGCTCTGTATTTCTCTATGTCCAATGGGACTACTGGCTGTGAATCCAGGGATTTTTTTTTCTTTTTGGGTCACACCCAGCGCTTGCACAGGGGTTACTCCTAGCTCATGTACTCAGGAATCACTCCTGGCAGTGCTTGGGGGACCAGATGGGATGCTGGGAATTGAACCCCGGTTGGCCTCATGCAAGACAAACACCCTACCTGCTGTGCTATCACTCCAGCCCCGGATTTTTTTTTCGGGGGGTGCTTTTTGGGTCACACCTGGCAATACACAGGTGTTACTCCTGGCTCTGTACTCAGGGGTTACTCCTGGCAGTACTCAGGGGACCATATGGGATGCTGGGAATCAAACCCAGGTCGACCAAGTGCAAGGCAAACGCCCTACCTGCTGTGCTATCTCTCCAGCCCATAGCCCCGGATTTTTAAGTTTCTAAATAAATTCCCCTGGATATTCGGGAATGCACTTTGATCACAGGTTCCCTCTGAGTATGAAAGCAAAGATAGGTCCATATTGGATGTGCCTTTTTTTTGTATTCCCAGAAGCTAATGAACATTTTATCAAGACTCTGGCTTCAATCCCTACCATGCATTGCCCCTCCACACACACACCACCACCACCAGGAATGGACCAGACACACCACACACACACACACACACACACACACACCAGTCATGTAACCTTTCCAGGCAACAGCTTCACATCTTTCAAACTCAGGACAACATGCAATGTTGTCTACATTCATTTCATTCTACATTCTACATTCATCGCGAAATGTCAAGTTTAAACAAAGCAACAACAACAAAAAACCCAATAGTTCTATTTATATATGCTGTTTGGTGATGAATAGGGGGTCTCAGATACCTACCTCACAGCTAAGACCCGGTTGGAAGACAACAGAGAAGGGGTGGGAACCCTTAGCCTCGCTTTCACATGCCACTCATCACTTCTCTAGCTCAAACAGAAAGGAAATTGCAGGCCTATTTTCCAAGTGCTGTGATTATCCATTATACCGGAATTATCTATTCGTCTGCTCATGGTTCCCCTTAAGCTCTGGGCTCCGAAAGGCAGAGCGCCACTCACGTCCCTGTTTATTCGTGCTTATGCACATAGCTCTAGAGAGACTATCTGTCCAGCCCTGCAGGCTGGCCACAGGTGGAAACCCATGAAGGAAAAAGCAAATGGACAAAATCTTCAGGGTCCTTCCAGGGTCCACTCCCAGGTGCTTAAATGTGCCTGCACCCAGGATCACCTCGGAGCTGTGAGCATTCAATTCTGGGGCTGGAGTGATCGTATAGCTGGTAGAGCACTTGCCTTGCACATGGCCAAGCACTTTCACCCCACGGCACCCCATACGGTCCCCCCACATGCCCCCAGGAGTGATCCCGGACAGCAGACCCAGGTGTAATCCCTGAGCACTGCCAGGTGTGACTCTAAAAGAAAAAAAAAATCACTCCCAAAGCTGACCTTTCTAGATTCTGATTCGACAGATGAATGGCTGGAAAATCTCGTTCTGAAAGCCCGCTGATGGGCATCCGTGGTGCAGTTTTCCTGGGGACCACCACGATCCATCTCAGCAGGGGGCCTTAGGCTCCACTACCCGCTCCTGGGGCTCTGACTTTTGCCCCCAGTTTCTTTCTCGAGCATCACGTGGCTCGAGTCTGGACGAAGCCCAACGGCAAACATTTTCATTCAACAAATTCCGTTCAATTTTGCTTTGACTTTCAGGGGAAACTTCCCTCCCACCCCCTTCAAACCATCCCACGAGTAAAAACAAGACTCTCTGAAATGTGACATCAGCTCTTGCAGATTCCATATGCTGTTACACAGCTTGTGTATAACGAAAGCCAACGTGCAGTAAATAGGACCGGATCCCTCCCCTTCTGGAATGTGGTCCTAAGGAATTCCACCGTGAAGAGAGGAGGAGAGCTGTCTGGCACCTGTCAGGAAGGGCAGGCAGTGTCTCTCTCAGTTCTCTGCAATCCCAGCAGCTGTTCTCAGGACACAGAAGGAATTTAATAAATACTTGTTGCATCACATTGAACTGGGGCAGGGAAGGGTACCAAGGAGTGACTGGGCCCCGGTCATCATCTCCTTTTTTTGGGAAGGAGATGATGGGCGATAGCACAGCGGTAGGGCGTCTGCCTTGCACGCAGCCAACATGGCCAAGCCGAGTTCGATTCCTCTGCCCCTCTCGGAGAGCCTGGCAAGCTACCGAGAGTATCTCGCCCGCGCGACAGAGCCTGGCAAGCTACCCGTGACGTATTCGATATGCCAAACACAGTAACAACAAAGTCTCAAAATGGAGACGTTACTGGGCCCACTTGAGAAAAATCGATGAACAACGGGAGGCCCGTGACCGTGAGATGATGGGGAATAGGAGGACTTGTTCCAGCCCTCAGTCCTAAGAGCAAAGCAGAGTAGCCGCTTGGCATCTTGGGATTAGATGGTGACGGTTCTTTCAAGAGTGTGTATCTGTAGGTGGAACCATTGGGTCCCCAGTGATCCCCTCCACACTGAGAGCTGCGCAGTCAACAGAAAACCACAGGAGGGGTAAACTGCCACTTCTCAGCTTCCTCTACAAGACACTGTGATTTCTATCTCGGCCTCGCAGCCAGTGTCTCCAGTTTCCCAGGAAGCTGCCGGCAGCCCCACTGGGAGTGGGACAGAGGGTTGGAACTGGGACCCTCTGCTTAGGACAACCCAGTGGGTTTTGAAGCAGTGCCTTTGAGCTTCACCTGGCCATGGCCTTCACGGTGACATCTCACACCAGACCCTGGTGAAAACAGCCCTGTTCCAGAGACACGGGAGCACAGCACTGGAGATTTCTCTGGGCCCCATACCGAGCCCATTTTGCCTGGGCACCCCAGATGGAGCAGGTGCAGTCTGTTCCAGATAGAACCCTGGCGTCCAAGAGCTTCCACAAGCAAGGCCCAGGTGTGAGGGTCACTGTCACTGTGCTCCCGTTGTTCATCAATTTGCTCGAGTGGGCCCACTAACGTCTCCATTTTGAGACTTTGTTGTTACTGTGCTTGGCATATCAAATACGTCACAGGGAGCTTGCCAGGCTCTGCCGTGCGGGCGAGATACTCTCGGTAGCTTGCTGGGCTCTCCGAGAGGGGCAGAGGAATCGAACCTGGCTCGGCTGGGCTGGCTACGCTCAAGGCAAACGCCCTACCGCTGTGCTATCGCTCCAGCCCAGGTATGTGGGTACCAGGACTAAATCTCCAGGCTGCATGGCAGCAGAGGCACTGAGTGGTCCCTCCCCGGCTCTCCGTCCCTCTTCAGCCTGGCTGTCACACCCACAAGCTTCCGCCTGGCACCATCTTGGCACACCAACAGCCCTGGCCCGGAGACTCCCAATTGAATCCCCAAATGGATTAGCGCCCTACAGAGACGTCTCTGGAACCCAACCACCTATAATCTAGGATCCCCGAAGCACGTATTGCAAAGTGGCCACACAAACTCTCACACTATTCAAAATGTAAAGTAAAGTAAAATAAAGGCCCTCCCGTTGATCATCGATTTGCTCGGGTGGGCCCAGTAATGTCTCCATTGGAGACTTTGTTGTTACTGTGTCTGGCATATCGAATACGTCACGGGGAGCTTGCCAGGCTCTGGCGTGCGGGCGAGATACTCTCGGTAGCTTGCCGGGCTCTCCGAGAGGGGCGGAGGAATCGAACTCGGGTCGGCTATGTTGGCTGCGTGCAAGGCAAATGCCCTACTGCTGTGCTATCGCTCCAAAATGAGCAATGGAAAATAAATGATCTAACATCTACCCCTGGCAGGCAGGTGGTGGGAAAATTCGGGCAAAACATAATGCCCCAAAGTAGAGAGAGAGTATTAAGGAAATCGTTTGCCATAGAGGCAGGGTGAGGACTGGGGTGGGGGTGGGGGAGATACTGGGGACATTGGTGGTGGAAAATGGGCACTGGTGGAGGATGGGTGTTTCGATCAACGTATGGCTGAATCTCAAACATGAAAGCTCTGTAACTGTATCTCACGGTGATTCAATAAAATTTTTTAAAAGAAGAAAGGAAGGGGGAAATTAATTTTAAAACGAAATAAAATGCTTTCAAAGGGGGGAAAAAAGACCCTGGTGACATTCATTCCACCTGCTGCAGTGATCAGGAATCAATTCCTGACCCTTGGGAGCTGGGAGATAATAAAAAGTCTTGGCAAGTAATTATTCAAAGGCTCACGAGTTGACTGGCAAATGAGGTGTGTGGGGGTGGGAGGGGAGGTTGAGAGTCCACACTCGTTTCCTTTTCCCCACTACTACACCCAGCCAAGGCATCCAGGATAAGCCGGCCCTCGAAACAGAATGGCTCCCCTCTTAATTGCATTTGAGCTGTGAAAGAAACGCCAAGGCAAGAGATGCTTTCAGACCCTACACCAGGCTGAGTCATCCAGGGGGTGTCTGAGCCCACTACCTGCCCAAACAAATCTCTGGCAGCCAAAAATCTCCACTCTCCACAATCGCCACCATGCCCATGGTCATTCTCCACTGCTTGGGATGAGCCTCATCAAGAAATTGATCTGCTGGGGGCTGGAGAGGTAGCACAGTGGGTAGGGCGTTTGCCTTGTATGCGGCCGAGCTGGGTTCAATTCCCAGCATCCACATGGTCCCCTGAGCACTGCCAGGAGTAACTCCTGAGTGCAGAGCCAAGAGGAGTAACCCCTGTGCATTGCCGGGTGTGACTCAAAAAAAAAAAAAAAGAAAAAAATTTGATCTGTTGAAAAACTCAGGTAAGCGGAGGTTTTTTGACTGAAATCCCCAGGATCTCATGGAGTCAGGGATAGACAATGTCTACTGACCTCCCTGTTCTTCAGGAAGCCTGGCAGTCACACCCTTGAACTGCCTCTGGCACCAAATAAGCTCATAAACCAGCCATGATCCAGAGACTCATAAATAAATCTCAAAAGAGATTAAGTTGGAGAGATGCTTCCAGATCCTGTGCCAGGCTCTGTCATCCAGGGCTTCCAAAGTCAGAGTGAAAAATTTAACTATACAATTTGCCATTCAAAATATTTGAATACCTAGGGTGTGTGGCCGCACCATCTCAAACTCGCCACCACGGAAAAACCAGGAGTAGCACACCACATTGGAAGGGATGTGACATAAAGGGTAACCAATCTCGATTAAGAAAATATAAACACCCAAGGCTATATGTCAGTTGTATGTAGTTATATGTCAGTTATCTCTTCTACGAGGGCTTAATGGCTCCATGGTGAGATACAACAATGTTCACACACTTTCTTCTAAGGAATTCTTTTTTTTTTTTTAGCAAATTATAACAAGCAACATAAAATAAATTATTCAGGACCTGCTACAGGGGCAGTCTTGAGGGGTGGTTGGGAAAACTGGAAATAATGGTGGTGGGAAGGTGTTCCGATGGTGGGATTGGTATTGGAATATGGAATGTAATAAATCATTAACTTTATAAAACAATAACTTTAAAGGGAAAAAAAAGAAATGAAATGGCCTGTTAAAAGTGTAGAGTATGGTTATGAGAGCAATTTATAAAACACAAAATTTTTGTTTTTTTTTAAGAGAGAGTGAGCTGGCATTTCTATACCTTTTCAAACTTATGGTAACTGTCCTTATTTTCTGGATGGGCAAACTAAATTTTAGAAATTTTTAAGTAACTCCAAAAAAAAAAAAAAGAGCGGCTATGTAAAGTGTTTTAAACATTGTTGTACTATCCTGGTTTATAAGAACATGATGGTTTTCCTAAGATTTTTCCTAAGATCCAGGAGAGTCAGGGGGTGGTCAGGAAAGCTTCAGCCCCCAGACTCTGTTTCCCAAAAAGAGTGAGTTACTGTACTTGGTTCAAACCTCCTGGCAAATTACACACCTGAATTTCGAGGGTTTTTTGTTTGTTTATTGAATCACAGTGAGACAGAGCACTTCAAAATTGTTCATGATTGCTGTTCAGTCATACAATGTTCCAACATCCATCCCTCCGCCAGTGTAATTTCCCAGCACCACGAATATGGTTTTTCTAAAGTACATTCTAAGGTTATCATTCGGCAACGTGTGATTTGCAACAGATCCTGATATGTAAGAGAACCCACAAACCTTTCTAGTCTAACTCTGTTATCCAACAAAGATGTTTCTTTGTTAAAGTTATCTAACTTACAGTTATCTAACAAAGATGTTTCTTTTGTTTCTTTGAAAGAGTAAATAAGTTCCTATGACACAAACTAGTGTGGGAATTTTTCGGTTTAAGAGATTCTGCGGGGGGATGGGGGGCTGGAGAGATAGCACAGCGGGTAGAGCGTTTGCCTTGCACACAGCCGATCCCGGTTCAATTCCCAGCATCCCATATGGTCCCTTGAGCACCGCCAGGAGTAACTCCTGAGTGCAGAGCCAGGAGGAACCCCTGAGCATTGCTGGGTGTGACTCAAAAAGGAAAAAAAAAAAAGAAAAAGAGATTCTGCAAATTTGTTTCACACAGCAAGCAGTCCACAAAGCTCTTGATTCTCCCAGGGCCTCAGCCGGCCAGTCCGCTCGCTGGTTCTGCGTGAAGGACTGCAGGAACGAGGGTGCTGGGTTAGGAGTCCCCCCTCCCCGCACACTCCGAAACACACACTGCACCAGCAAGCCAGGGGCTGCAGGGTTTCTTCCTCTCCATGGGCACGGCAATAGCACACCTGGGTGATCCTCAGACCTAATCGAGCAGAGGCCCCCTGACATGCCAAAGCAGCACTGCCATCAACAATTCTGGATGCTTCTCTCAAAGGATCCACACAACCTCCAGAATGATCACAGGGACAGACAAAGAACAGCTGGTGGGGATATGCAGAAACGGGAACACGCCAGGCATTGTTGGAGGGCTCTTCACACGGTGCATCTGTCGTGGAGAACAGCATGGTAGGTCTGGAGCACAGAGCTGCCGTAGGACCGACCTGGCAGTTCTACCTACTCCTAGGTGTAACACACCCAGGGTCCGTGAAAAAAAACCTGTTTCCACATAAACACCTGCACACTCAGTCATAGCAGCATTGACAGTGACAGCAAAAAAGTGAATAGAATGTAGCCAGTAAATACGTATATTAAATAGAATGTAGAATAGGATGTAGTATGGGCCAGGAGTGATAGTACAGAGGGTAGGGCATTTGCCTTGCACGTGGTCGACTTGGGTTCGATCCCCGGCACCCCATATGGTCCCCCAAGCGCCACCAGGAGTATTCCTGAGTGCAGAGCCAGGAGTCACCCCTGAGCATCGCCGGGTGTGACCCCAAAAGAAGAAAAAAAAAGAATAATATAAAATGTAGTGGAGATTTTATAAAATAGATGGTGGCATTTATGATGTTAAGAAAATGCCCTTTTGAGCTCAGATAGAGAAGGGAGCACCAAATAAAAGGTATTGGGAGGATCCTCCCAGGATGGGAGAAGCATGCTGAAAGTAGACTATAGACCAAACAGGATTGCCACTCAAAGCCTCTTTTGCAAACCACAGCACCCAAAAAGAGAGAGAGAACAAAAGGGAATGCCCTGCCACAGAGGCAAGGTGGGATGGGGGGATGGGGGGTGGGAGGGCTACTGGGATCCGTGGTGGTGGAGGATGGGCACTGGTGGAGGGATGGGTGTTCGATCATTGTATAACTGAAACCCAAACACAAGAATTTGTAAGTCTACAACTGTACCTCGTTGTGTCTCATTAATAAAAATTTTTTTAAAAAATGCCCTTTTAAGTGCACTGAAAATGTTTTTAAAATAGGGTGAGGAGCACCAGAGATCATGAAAATGCCATGAAAATGCTGTGGATCACCAACCATAGTGCCAGGGGTCAAACTCGTGCGACCCCATGCTGTAAGGCTGACACTACTCTGAGAATCCCTGACCTGTGATTTTAATTACTTGACCTTAACTAATCACTACCATAAACATTAACACTACTGTAACTGCATCACCTGAACTAAGACAAATAATAAAATTTCTTTCCATAAATCAAAAAAAAAATAGGGTCAGGAATTAGCTCAAAGGGTCCTGGCGTACACATATGGGCTGAGAAAGAGTGCAGGGTTTGATACCCAACACATTATTCCCCAAGCCCACCAAAAGTGATTCCTGAGCAATGCCCTCCAAGGCCAAAAATAATTGAAATAAACATTAAAGGAAAAAATGCTTTAAAAAAATAGAGGGAAAATAAAAGCTAACATTTTTGCATATATTGGGTCAGGAATGTAGCCTCAGAGAGGTACAGGACATAGCTCACTTCTTTGAGGTTTGGAGTTCAAGATAAAGAACTATGATTAAAGTTTTACAAACATGTGACTCAATTCCTCCGCCCCTCTCGGAGAGCCCGGCAAGCTACCGAGAATATCTCGCCCACACGGCAAAGCCTGGCAAGCTACTCGTCACGTACTGGATATGCCAAATACAGTAACAACAAGTCCCATGACGGAAACGTTACTGGGCCCGCTCGAGCAAATCGATGAACAATGGGAGGACAGTGCAGTGCAGGGCAATGCAGTGACTCCCAAAATCCTAAATTAAAGCAATACACACTATCAAAATCCCTAAGGAAGTTAAAGCAAGACGCACCATCAAAGACCCTAAGGAAAAGCAATACACACTGTCACTTTTACTGCTTAAGATTGCTATCAGCAGGCAGGAGCTTTGCGAACTGAAGAACAAGCCTCACACGCTCAGTAGGTTTGATCCTGGCACCCCTGGCACCCCTGGGAGAGGCACTCATGGCCCCAGCACAGTTGGGAGGCCCATGCAAAAAATAAATAAAGCGGCGATCAGTTACGTTAGAGAAAAAAAATGAGAGATTGGAGGCATTTTATTAATCTAGAAGTAACCAGCACGTAGAGAAGTGCAGTCCAGGCCATTAAAATTAGGTTATCACACATATATTCTAAAGAAATGAGAACCATTTCATACAAAACTCTCTAGGGGCCATAGTGGTCGTGCGGTAGAGAGGGCACTCGCCTTGCATGCGGCCAGCTAGGATTGGAACCCCCTCCCCAACTCCATAAGGTCTCCACAGCCCCACCAGGAGTGGCCCGACTGATGAGTGAGGAGAAAGCCCTTAATACTGGCAACACGGCCAACAAACAAACAAAGCCTGTATGTGAATGAACATGAACAGCTTTTATTCCTAACCCACCCAAATTGGCGACACCCAAGAAGTTGTTTAGCCACTTAAAAAAAAAACACACTTAAAAAAAACCACGCGAGTGGTTTAAACAGTCTGCCAGAAGCACAAAACTTTCTTCCCTACTGATGCATCTCCCTATTGCTATATTATCATCTGGATTCATTTCCAGAATATTCTGAGTGAAAAAAAAAAAAAGCCAATTCGGTTCTACAGCCAAAGTCCCAGCAAGCCACAACCACACCCCACAACTTCACCGCTTCAGGACTAACCTCAAGAGATGCCAAGCCAAAGAACAGCCCAGTTCTACAGCCCCTGGAGCACGAGGCTGTGTACGGTCAAATACCACAACACTGACAGCCCCGCAGGAGCACAGTAAATGAGACGGGGAAAGTCCACAGAAGCCCACCAAGCTCAGCAAGCGAAGATAACAACACAGACGGCTCAGTCAGCAACACACAAGCTCAGTAGATCCTCAAACAATGACTCTAGGAACACCACTGTGAGAGACAACAACTTCCACAAATTTCCTTTTACTGAACTAGTTTTTTGATAATTCCAGTTGCCGTTTAATTGTAACAGACAATATCAAATATATTATTTTGTGCCTGCTTGCTAAGGGGGCGGGTTGGTGGTGGAAAACCGGACGCAGTGGTGGAGGGAAGGTCACACCGGCGGTAGGATTGGTGTTGGAACAACGAACGCCTGAAACAACTGTATCATGAAGAACTCTGTAAACTACAGTGTTTAAATAAAGGTAAGGTGTGGGAGGGGGCACAGGGTGGGAGGGACAGCCAAGCTATTTGCATAACATTTTTTTGATATGATAAACAGAGACAAAGAAGATGGATGCACAGTGGCTGGCTGGGGTTGCGGTACTGTGACAAAGGCAGATGTGGCTGTAGCAAGACAACGTGCTGATGACAAGCCTCGTCTTTTCCGGCAGGGTCAACGTGAACTCCAGACGGTGTCAGGGGCTCGGCTGTGAGACTCGGCTATAGATCTGTACAATGTCACTGCTGGGGAACCTGGAGAAACGGTGCTTGGTATCTGTCTCTTCCATAGAAGTCTAGAGTCTCATAATTAACAGGTGAGCACTTAAAAAAAGGGCTGGAGAGATAGCACAGCGGTAGGGCATTTGTCTTGTACGCAGCCGACCCGGGTTCGATTCTTCCGACCCTCTCAAAGAGCCTGGCAAGCTACCAAGAGCATCTCTCCCACACGGCAAAGCCTGGCAAGCTCCCCACGACGTATTCAATATACCAAACACAGTAACAAGAAGTCTCACAATGGAGATGTTACTGGGCCCGCTTGAGCAAATCGATGAAAAACGGGAGGACAGTGCTACAGTGCTACTTAAAAAAAAAGACAACCAAACAGGAGGAAAATAAAAGAAAATAAGTCTGATTTTTTAAGGATTGAAGAAAACTCCCAGTAACACATACTTCTTATTTTTTTGACCAGAGAAATTTATGTTTGCAAAAGAAATTTATGCTTATAAAAAAAAGAAGACTTAGAAACCTCAAAAAAAAAATATAAAAAGAAATTTATGCTTAAAAAGAACAGTCTAGACCAGGAGTCTGTTCACGAAAGTTTAACCTGAACACTGGTGTTTTAACAATTTTTCATTTTCACAGCAGGAAAAGTTAGTTTCCCAGTAATTGTTGTCTCGAATGTATTATTTCTTTGATTTACTACTTCAAGGAATCACATATCTCACCGAGGCCAGTTTTCATAGAGTAAGAAAACCACTGAAATATATCAAAACCTTCCCACATTAAATGCGACCGCTGGTAACTCAGATGCATTTTGTGATCAGCTGTTTCCAGGTCAGAATTACGAATGCCCATACAAATTTTACAGAACTTTGGGTGAAGAAGTATAAATTCTGCCTCTACCGCTTGTTAAACCAGTGCCTGCAACCAGACCTTTCTCCTGGCCATATTCCTATCATGGATGGACGCAGAAAACCAGATATCTGAATAAAAATCTAAAACCCCCCAACACATATGAAAGGGGAAAGTCTGAGAATGAGGTTGGAAGGTGATTCACATCTTAGTGGAACTGCAGATATTTTAGCAAATTCTATCTCAATGTAACTGAGGACTCCGACTAATTATAACAGTTTTCCTCTCCCCCAAGTACCAATATTCAACTCCGACCTGTCATAAAAGCCATTTTGTTTTAACAAAATGAAGAACGGGAAAGGCGGTGATCAAATTAACATGAAGTCAATCACCACCCACAGTCGGAACACGGAGGAAGAGAAACGCATTTGTCTCACAGGTCCCTAAATGAAAATCAGGGCATACAGAAGCCTTCTCCCCAGTTCAGGGGGCATAACCTCTCTTTACTTTTTGCACTGCTCTCTAATCATTTCAAAAAAAAGCTTTCCTCATGTAAATAAAAAGATGCAGGGGGCTGGAGAGATAGTAGGGCGTTTGCCTCGCACGCGGCCAACCCGGGTTCGATTCCCAGCATCCCATATGGTCCCCTGAGCACCAACAGGAGTGATTCCTGAGTGCAGAGCCAGGAGGAACCCCTGTGCATCGCCAGGTGTGACCCAAAAAGTCAATAAATAAATATATAAATAAATAAAAAGATGCAAAGACAGGCCAGGCTGATAGTACAGCAGGGAAGCGGCTTGCCTTGCATGTAGCCAGCCTGGGTAAGGTCCCCAGCATCCCATATAGTCCCATAAATTATGCCAGGAGTGATCCCTGAGTGCAGAGCCAAGGGTAAGCTCTAAGCTCCATGGGGGCGTGACCCCAAAACCAAAAATAAAAAAGAAAAGAGAGAAGACAAAATTAAGGGTCAAGTGATCACCTCCTTATGCATATGTTATGTAAATTTTAGGATTTCGCTGTAAAATGGCGTATGTTTCTGTGAGCACATCAAAATATTTTTCTAACTGCCCACCAAATACATTTAAGGCACTACGAAAGGAAATGCAGAGAGAACGCAGTGCCTTTCTCTAGCCATCATCCACTTGGAATCCATATTCTGTAGTTTATGTCAAAACGCAAATTCAGCCAAAGTCAAGTCTTCCGTTCCCCCGCTCCATGCATGCAACACTAAAAAGAATCTTTTAACAGCAACAGGCCGAGAACTAGGCGCAGGACAGGACAGACATAAAGTGGAACCAAGTCTCTTACTTTCATTTGAAAATGTTTTTAACCTATGTCCTACACTGAAGCAACTAAAACCGACGTTCTTTTTAAAGATAATATTACAGCTGAACAGGAGAGCTAGCGCCATCAGCGTAACTGTGTCTGTTAGTGTGGGCAGTCTGGGTCCCACTAGTGACACCCCTTGCTCCCACTGTCTTTGGGAAAGGGTGCTAATAATTCAATACATGCCACCAATTTCAAGAAAGGCGGGTGTCTCAACTCAGAGCACTACCACAAAATATCATGGCCAGGTGGCTGAAACCTGTGATTTTCAGACTTTCCACCTCTGCGGGATCACCCTGGCTGTGGGCCAAACACTGGGCTGGGGAGACAGCACCGCAGGAGGAACGTTTGATCTGGGCACCACGTGGCCCCTGGGAAATGGTCCCTCAAACAAGGAAGCAGGCACCACATTGTACACCCCAAGGACTGCACCCAGAGGACCCCCTGAGGGCCTCCAAGTGTGCCCCCCCAAAAAAAAAAACAAAGCAAGTAAACCAGACATTTACCATTAGGAATGAGGCTCAAAGATGCACGCTGAAAGTAGACTACAGACCGAACAAGATGCCACTCAATGCCTCTTTTGCAAACCACAACACCCAAAAGGAGGGAGAGAACAAAAGGGAATGCCGTGCCACAGAGGCAGGGGGGGATGGGGGGGATGGGGGGTGGGAGGGATACTGGGACCCGTGGTGGTGGAAAATGGGCACTGATGGAGGGATGGGTATTTGATCATTGTATAGCTGAAACCCAAGCACAAAAATTTGTAAGTCTACAACTGCACCTCATGGTGTTTCACTAAAATTAAAAAAATTAAATAAAACTATCAAAGCATAAAAAAAAAGAATGAGACTCAAGTGGTAGAAGAAGGCCCTGAACTCCATCCCTGTCACCACACCCCCACCCCTGATGGACAGGAGGGCCCCCCATATAAGGAAGTTAAAAGATATTTCCCATGTTATGGAAGCAGAGTCTCCTGCCCCCGTGCCTGGCTGTCCTCACTGGGGCCCCTTGGAGAGGGGCGGTTGAGTTTCCCTCCCCTCCCCGAACAGAGCTCCAGCAGCCGAAGACCTCCAGAACCAGCCACCACCATGCTGAGACCTCTCCCCACACCATGAAGGTACGGGCAGAGGAACAAAGGCATGCAGGTCCTGGGGCTGAGATCTCCAAGCCTGCTCGGATTGGGGCTGAGCACCCTCCACCCAGATCTTCCATCTTCCAGTAGGCAGGGTCACACCCACCAACTGGCCCCCTTGGCGCTGTGTAATCCCATCAACGGCCAAGACCCAGAGACTATAAAACCCAGCTCCCAGAAGCATCTTATTATCTCATTCTTACTTTGGACAACCTGGCAGGCTACCGAATGTAACCTGCCCACACGGCAGAGTCTGGCAAACTCCCTGTGGCATACCCAATATGCCAAATACCAGTAACAATAATGGGTCTCATTCTCCTAACCCTGAAAGAGCCTTGAATGTGGCACTTTTTAGAATCTCAGAGCTAGGATGAAGGAGATGTCACTGGGGCCTGCTCAAGGCAATGGACGAACAACAGGATGATCGTGATGGTGATGGAAGCAGTCTCTCTCCTTCTCTCTCTCCTGGGCACATTCATTGTTCATCGGTTCTGTTCTGGGCCCACACTCAGCTCTACTCTGAGTGGCTACCTCTCGGGCCACTCCTGGTGCAGGCGATCAAACCCAGACCCTGGCAGTTTGCTGCCTCTCTGACCCAAGCCAGCCAACTTCTAAGGCTGCCCTCGAAAGGCAGGGCAGGGCAGGCTCTGGTGTCTCTTCCTCTCCTGTAAGAAGACTGATCCTGTCCTCCTTGCAAGCTCCTCTAGACCTGATAACAGGAGCTCCCCAACCTGGGGTTTCACTTTCACTGGTCAACCACAAACTAAAGACAGTAGAGACCCACACGCCCCTTCTATTACAGCACACTGCAGTACTGTTCTATTGCGGCCCGCTAAGCTGTATTTGTCCGGTTGGTTTGGAAGTATGGGCATGAAAGTATGGGCATGCGGTGCTTAGCAGTGGCCTTCCCCAAACTCCCAGCCCCCCATCCCTAAGGCATGCAAAGTCCAAGAGACTCTTTGAGTTCTCCCCGTGGCCTTGTTCTGGCCCCTCTCTCAAAGTATCTGTGTGAAGCTACCATGGGATGAATAGGCACAGCATGTGTCTGGCACAGAAGCTGCTCCCATTCCAAATCTCTACTGATGCCCTGGAATGTCTTCCCTGAAAAAAAAGGAATAACTGAACTTCCTCCCAAGGCCTCCATTTCAAAGACAGCACGGGGCTTCCACATACGCACAGAAAGGGGACACGAACACCCCCGATACTCAGCTCACAGAGCCAGTGGTGATTCTCCAGAGGAATTCCTGTTTTTAAATCCTCAGTCTCCAGGTGAATGATTTCATTCGTTCAAATGAACATAACGCAGTCTCTAGGAAAGGGTTGCGTTCCAGATAGGAACTGGTAAACCTGGCCTTTAGAGGATTCTACTTTGCACGAAAATGTCAGAATGGGGCCAATGTAGAGTTAAAACACTTGCCGTGGTGTGATTTGATGCCCAGCACTCCATATGGTCTCCTATTAAGAATAAGCCCAGAGCGTGTGTCTGCCCCAACCTGCCCCCCAGACTCCTACGGGGACACACACACACACACACACATACACACACACACACACAGAAATGTCATAGTAGCTCCTCACCCCTGCACAAAGATTTTTTATTTAAACAGAAAGAAGGCAGAGAGGGACAGAAAGTCTCCCAGGGTCTGAGACAGGATCCCCATAGTTCTTCCTTCTGTAAGGAATCCCACACCATTTCTGAAAATCGGACTAAAGCAAAGAACTTCACCCCCAAATGAAGCTTCTTTTAGGTAAAACATTGAGAACACTTATAGTCCTCAAGATCCTAGGAACCCCCAGTTACCCAAATTAAGAATCCAGTGGCAGGGGCTGGAGAGAGAGCTCAATGGGCCAGGTTCAACCTCTGAAACCACATGGTCCCCAGCACTCCCAGGAGAGACTCCCCCAAAGGCCAGGGAGCAGCAGTCCCTGAGCACCTCCAGGGACGCCTCCCCCCACCTCAGAAAAAGACAAGGGTCCTAGAACAATGAAGGAGCACCTGTCAGACTCCTACTAGATTCTATAGGGTCATAGGGTCAGCTACAATGCACATCATCTGAGTTATGATCTCCTGGGATCTGCAACACGATCTTGGCCAGCTCCCACATAGACCTACTTCCTAATACAAACACTTACATGTGCCCACTCAAACATAATACTGGGCTGTCCACGTCTCGTGGGGTTGAGAGGACTGGGATTGCGCAGAGCCGGGGATCAACGGTGGAGCACTTCCTCGACCTTGCATTTGTCAGGTCCGGGGTGCCACTCCTGGTACCACACACACGCACACATACACACGACCCTATGAAGATGTGGCCCAAGGGGTGCCACACATAATTCATGGAGGCTATTTTTATCAGCAGCAGCAGCAGCGGACATCCATCAAACATACATTTGATCCACTGCGGCGGAACAAAAAATACACAGGACAATAAATCTGCCTTCCGAGAGGTCGGAGTCTAGCCCGGAAGAGAGAAATGATGGATGACCACAATAAAGAGATCCAGGTGCCTTGACAAAGAACGTGCAGGGGAGACTGGGAGCGGTAAGGGTGGAGTCAATTCTACACAAAGGAAGGAAAGCAGGGTCCGGTGAGGCTTCGGAGGAAGGTTTTGAGATGGGGCTTGCTGGTGAGGGGAAGGAGAAAGAGAGGGCGATGAAAAGGGAAAGGGCTTGTTGACTGATTTTAAACTGCGCTATGAGGGGCTGGCAGCTCAAACGCCAACTCTGGCAGCACCACCCGGAAGGCAGGGCAGGACAGGGAAAGCAGAGGCCACCAGGAGGCAATAGCCAAGGTGACTCAAGTGAGAGGAGGAAGTCCAAGTTTCTCACTAGCTGCCCTGCGTCCAAGATGGGTACGCCACCACCACAGCACGGAGCTTCGGGGCAGTCTGGAAGTACCAACTCAGGGGTGATCAAAAGGACCATGGTTAGAATTTCATCAATCAGGGCTGGAGCTATAGCACAGTGGGGAGGGCTTCTGCCTTGCACACGGCCGACCTGGGTTCAATCCTCAGCATCCCATATGGTCCCCCGAGCACTGCCAAGAGTAAGGAGTAAGCCCTGAGCATAGCTGTGGGTGACCCAAAAAGAAAAAAATAAGATAAAATAATTTAACCAATCATACAATAGTATGTAGATTGGACATACAGTTTCATGGGCATTTCATAGGCTGCTGAGTTAGAAGACAGGACATGCATTCTTGTTTTTGTTTTTGTTTTATTTTTGGGTCACACCTGGCAATGCACAGGGGTGACTCCTGGTTCTGCACTCAAGAATTACCCCTGGCGGTGCTCAGGGAACCATATGGGATGCTGGGAATCGAACCCAGGTCGGCTGCGTGCAAGGCAAACGCCCTACCCGCTGTGCTCCAGCCCCCAGGACACGTATTTTGAACCGGTAAAGTGCAAGCTGGTGAAAGTTCACTGTGAGCACGTAGAGAACCACGAACAACGGAAAGTGAGTTCCATAATGAAGTCTAAGAGGTTCGATGACATCGAAAGCCGCACGTCTGCCTGGGGATTTATACTCTCTCTCAGTCTTCTGAAAATATTAATCCCGCCGTGCTCACATAAATCACACACTCAGAAGGCACAAATTGCTATTTCCCTTCACTAAATGGCCTGCTAATGACTGAGTACTACAAGGGAGTTTTCCAAAATCATTCCATCATATTAGCAAGACAGGACACTCTCATAACCACTTCAGAACGCATCCCCGTCCGCCAGTTCCAATGACTCTTGTTTCAGGATTGCTGGTTTGGTTTTTGGTTTCTGTAATTTTCAAGTCCTTCTCACTGAAACTAATGATCCAAATAACACTGGTCCTTACTCTGTGCCAGAGTTTCTGCTATAGATGTGGAAGGATGATCTTAAGGTGAGCTTACAAAATCCTCTTTACCCGCTGTTTCTCAAGCCCTATTATCCAAGGTCACACCAATAGCTATTGACCTCGGTTTGTTCTTTCCAGCAGTCCACCATCTGGGCTACAGCCAAAAAATAAAGGGGCATTTATCCCAGGAAATGGTCGAGAAAGTTTTCTGCTCCTTTTAAAACTCAAAACCAAAAAGCAATCAAGAATGCAACGGATGGGATGGAACAACAGCACAGCAGATAGGGCATTTGCCTTGCATGCGGCCAACCCGGGTTCGATTCCCAGCAACCCATATGGTCCCCTGAGTACCACCAGGGGTAATTCCTGAGTGCAGAGCCAAGAGGGACCCCTGTGCATCGCCAGGTGTGACCCAAAAAAGAAAAAAAGAAAGAAAAAAAAAGAACGCAATGGACGGTCAGGGAGACAGCTCAAAGGACCATCATGCTTTACACACAGGAGACCTGGGTTCAAAATTCCTCAGCACTGCCTGGTATGGGACCATAGCGATAGGGCGTTCGCCTTACAAGCGGCCAACATGGCCGACCCGAGTTCAATTCCTCCGCCCCTCTCGGAGAGCCCGGCAAGCTACCGAGAGTATTCGATATGCCAGACACAGTAACAACAAAATCTCCAATGGAGACGTTACTGGGCCCACTCGAGCAATCGACGATCAACGGGAGGGCCTTTACCTTTTACCTTTACCATTTACAAGTAGTATGATATGGACAAGTTAACCTCTGGGGAAAAGTCTCAATCTTCTCCCTACCTGCCAGAATCTCTTCAAATGGGCAGAAGCACAGTGATTACTGCATCACATGAGACGGTTCATAAAGAACTTTCAGCGTGCAGCTATGTGAACAATATGTAATAAACATAGTAAATTATCGTTTCCTCTATTTTCTAGGACTTAGAAAAGCATTCCCAGGCTGGGGGGAGAGTAAGCCTTGCAATGCCCATGACCCGACTTTGATCCCTTAGTACCACCACCAGGTGTGACCTCTCAAGGTGTCAGGTGTGCGGGGTGTCACTTGTGTCCTGCCCCCAGCACCACTGGGCCTAAGCAGTCCCACCTGTCCAAGCCCTGACACCCAAAGAACGCTTCCAATGGCCAAGAATCGCAGGGGTAGTCCCTGGGCCCCTGTGCACTACCCAGTGCAGCCCTGTCACTGTCTCTGTCACTGTCCTCCTGTTGTTCATAGATTTGCTCGAGCAGGCCCAGTAATGTCTCCATTGGAGACTTTGTTGTTACTGTGTTTGGCATATCGAATACGTCACGGGGAGCTTGCCGGGCTCTGCCGTGTGGGCGAGATACTCTCGGTAGCTTGCCGGGCTCTCGGAGAGGGGCGGAGGAATCGAACTCGGGTCGGTCATGTTGGCTGCGTGCAAGGCAAACGCCCTACCGCTATGCTATCGCTCCGGGTCAGCCCAAAGATAATAGAAACAAAATAGCACTGGCTTATCATTTTGTATTTCAACACTGCAGCAATTATCTTCTTCATGAGTTTATTTTGGAGCAATATTTATATAAATGCTTTAATTATTCCCATTAGCCAGGTAATCTGTTTCCAACCTTCGACTATTCTTAAATACTGTGATAAATATCTATGCCCATAAAACTCTAGAAGTATATTTAATTATGCCTCGGATGATATTCCCAGAAACTGGCCATGAGATCAAATTGCCCTGATATATACTTTAACATTTCTTTCCGGAATACTTTTAATGTTCTCACTAGCAGGGCCTATGTACACCAGCCTTTATCAAGCATGCTGGTCGAGATTAGGTAATCTTATGAAGTAAAATTTTTTTCCGCTGATACAAAATTTTCTATGTGCACATTAAGTATATAAATCATACAGAAATCCCAATGGTTGATCAGATATTGAACATAAATGCTGAAGAAATATATTAAAACTTCTAGCTTAAATTTCTCAGAAAAATCTGCATACCCTCTGTTTTCTGCAAATTTCTGTGAATTTTTGCTACTGGTTAAAGATTTCTTTCATGGGGAGTGGGATTTCTGCACCCACCCAGCAGTACTCAGAGTTTACTCCTAGCTCTGTGTTCAGGGACCACTCCTGGCGGCACTCATGGAGATCATATGGGGTGCCAGGAATGGAACCCAGGCCAATAATGTGCACAGTAAACACCATGAACTGTACCATCTCTCTGGCCCTGGTTAAAGATTCCTGTGTTAAAGTCTTTCAGATTAGGGGCTGGAGCGACAGCACAGCGGGTAGGGCGTTTGCCTTGCACGCGGCCAACCCAGGTTCAATTCCCAGCATCCCATATGGTGCCCCGAGCACCGCCAGGAGTGATTCCTGAGTGCATGAGCCAGGAGGAACCCCTGTGCATCGCCGGGTGTGACCCAAAAAGCAAAACAAATAAATAAATAAAGTCTTTCAGATTAGTAAACGAAATGACCCTCAATAAGAATTCCCCCCAAATTAAGGAATTACATCTTTTGGGCAGTTTTTAAAACCCCTAAGAAAACCATTTGATCACAAAACAGTGAACCATAGAACTTCACTTGTTAAAATATCTATTTTGTCCAGGAAACTGGAATTGATTCTGAAAAGCTGAATCTGAAGAATCTGCAAACCAAACTACATACAAGAAAGAAAGAAAGAAAGAAAGAAAGGAAGGAAGGAAGGAAGGAAGGAGGGAGGGAAAGGAAAGAGAGAGGGGGGAGAGAGAGAGAGAGAGAGAATCTGAAAATAGAACACTCTAGTGAGAGGCTCATGATTTTTTATCAGTCTTCAAAAATCAAATGTTTTATATAACTTAGGAACTTAAAGCAAGAGTGTTCCAATTGTCCCACCCCTCCTTCCCCCCCCCCCCCCGCCCCTTGCCAAAATCAGTTGACATTTTTGTTTTAACTGCACATATAACACTTTGCAGAAACACTTCATTTTTGCTTGTCAGTAACTGTGTCGGCCAAATGTGGTTTGTCTTTGGTATTACTGTCAGTAAAAAAAAAAAAAAATTAAAAAAAAAAGCGTGATTTTTCCAGTTCCAAATGGAGGCACTGAGTGCACAGTTAGAGAAATATTTTGACTTGTTCACAGAAACATTTCACATGAATTTCACAGGACACAAAGGACAAATCCCATGCCTCTGGTCTGCATCTTACGGCTTAAGTCACCTCCCCCAGAGTAAACACCCGGGCAGGATACAAGAGTTTCAGTTCAGTTCCAACTCTAACCAACCAATTCCTACCTGGATCTGAAAAACCCTCGAAGACAAGTGGCCCCACACTATGAAAAACTCAAGTCCCACTGAAAAGAAAATGTGATCAGCCACATGTCAGGCAGGCAATAAAATATGCCACCTAAGGTCTAACAGGGGAAAATGACATTAATTCCAGTCCTAGTTTGTCCCAGCAACAACAACAACAAAAAACTCAGATTGTTATAGATTATAAAGGATCTCACTAATAAAAGGATTTGATTATAAAATGAGCAAGAAGAGAGACTTCAGAATGGTAACATCATTAAAAACAGAAAACACAGCAACCATAATAATCATAGTGGCTAATACTGCCTACTTTGCAGGTATAACAAGCTATTTTCTCGTTCTCGCTTTAAAGGGAGGAAGAAATGGTAGGTCGCAGACTAGGAATAATAAGAGATCAGAGACTGGACTTGTTTATGGAAGTCAAAGCCCAACTGCTTGCTCCTCCAACGACCAGGACTTTCAACTGCCTTCAGTACTGAGAAAAATCAGACCAACTTTAACTCTGTGCGCTAGGAAATGTCTAAGTACTGGGTCTTACGTAATAAACGGAGATTTTGATATAAATGACATCCAAAGCAACTCTAACCCCTAGAAGGCAGAGTACAAAATCCAGTGTCAGTGGGCCAGTGGTTCCAGCCGGCCATAATCATGACGCTTGTGTGATACACACTTGACTGGGTGTTTTCTTCCACCTCTTCCTCTTCACGGAGCATGGGAAAGAAGTATGGGACTTGACCCTCTCACAGAAGAAACAGCCCAATGGCTAAACACAAGCTTTGCCTGCAGGAGGTTTGGTTTCAATCACCATCATCCCCACACACAGTTAATTTGTGAGGGCAGATTAACCAGAGGCCAAGGTCTTTTGGGTCTGGGGGGATGAGGGGGAGGGCATTACTGATAGCCAGGGCTGCCTCACACCGTGTAAAGGGGGAGTTGAAAGGAGTGGGGGATTCAGGCAATAAAGAAATCCCACTCTGCCCCACCCTCCAGACTTTCTTTCTTTCTTTCTTTCTTTCTTTCTTTCTTTCTTTCTTTCTTATCTTATTGAATCACCCTGAGAAAGTTACAAGCTTCCATGTTTGGGTTACCATCACACAATGATCAAACACCCATCCCTCCACCAGTGGACATTCCCCACCACCTTTCTAATGGCAAGAATTCTCCTGGTAAAATTCTTTTCATTAGTCAGAAAGACAAATGAAAGACAGAAAGACAATCTTTTTATGCAGACATAAAAAGATTGCATTCATCTGGGGAACATAAAGTAACAAAATAAGAGACTAACACCCAAGAGCAGCTGTGATAAATCCCAGGTTGTTCACTCCGTGGCTTAGAGGCCAGCCGCACACTCTAGGGGTAAAGGCAGCTCAGATAGAGAAGGGAGCACCAAATAAAGAGTGCTGGGAAGATCCGCCCAGGATGGGAGATTCATGGTGAAAATTGTCTATAGACCGAACATGATTGCCACCCAATGTCTCTTCTGCAGACCACAGCACCCAAAAGGAGAGATAGAACAAAAGGACAGAAGGGAGTGCCCTGACACAGAGGCAGGGCAGGATGGGAGATGGGGGGTGGGAGGGATACTGGGATTGGTGGGGGTGGAGAATGGGCACTGGTGGTGGGATGGGTACTCGATCATTGTATACAAAAAAATTCTTCTCATTAGGTCAGTTCAGACTCTAACCATTGGTTTCACATTTGATCTACTACTGACCCTCTTCTCAAATGCTAAGTGGTCCTGCCCAAGAGCCACTTTTTAAAACAGAAAGACAGAGCCACGTGGAACAATTCTCTAACGCGTAAGAATTCAACCTCTTCTAGACTTCTAACAACAACTAGTTGCTACAAGTGTGTGATATTCAAATGCCACTCCTTTGAAAGTGCCCACCGTTTATCGCCTCCAGGAAATCATAAAGATGACGCACCATCTGTGTATAGTAGTAGTTAGGCACGTCATCTACCAAATGCAGTTTTCTGAATGAAGAGAGCTTGCGTTTATAACTGTCTGATTCAGTTCGGCGACCAAAAGGTAGTGCTGTAATAGCCCCCAATAAAAGATATGGGGAACCATGGCCCAGTGGGGGAGGGGGGTCTCGGGTTGGGGCTCTGTCCAGGAAGGGGGATTTACAGTGACAAAATCTGCAGGTGGGTGTGACTCAGTGGGACAGCACCTGTCTCACATATAGGAAGAAAGGGAGGAGAGAAGAAGGGAGGAAAGGAGAAAGGAAGAAAAGGGAGGGAAGAAGGAAGAAAAGGAAGGGAGGAAGAAAAGTGATGGAGGGAGGGAGGAGGGGAAGGAGGGAGGAGGGAGGGAGGAGGGAGGGAGGAGGGAGGGAGAAAAGGGAAGGGAGGGAGAAAAGGGAAGGGAGGGAAGGAAGGAAGAGGAGGAAGGAGAAAGGAAGGAAGGAAGGAGGTAAGGGAGGGAGGGGGAGGGAGGAAGAGAGGGAGGGAGGGAGAGAGGGAGGGAGGGAGGGAGGAAAGGGAAGGAAGGGAGGGAAGGAAGGAGGAGGAAGAAGGAGAAAGGAAGAAAGAGGAAGGAAGGAAGGAAGGAAGGAAGGAAGGAAGGAAGGAAGGGAGGGAGGGGAGGGGAGGGGAGGGGAGGGGAGGGGAGGGGAGGGGAGGGGAGGGGAGGGGAGGGAGGAAAGAGGAAGGAAGGAAGGGAGGGAGGGAGGGAGGGAGGGAGGGAGGGAGGGAGGGAAGTAGGAAGGGAGGGAGAGGAGGAGAGAGGGAAGAAGGGAGGGAGCAAGGGAGGGAGGGTGTGTGGGTGAAGATGAGGGAGGACTGGCCAAGCGAAGGCAATACCCAGTCGTAGCGTGGGAGGGGCTGCCACAGGCTACCGTCTGCATGGCAGGTTGGCCCTGGAGTGTTGCCTCAAATTGCCCCACAACTTTCGGGGCAGCCTCAGAATGTGGTAACACTCCACCCTTAACCAGAAAAACCAGTCAGCGAGAATTTGAAGCACGTGAAGCAAGGCCAGCCCTCCATGAGTCTGAGTTACAGGCGTTGATTCTGGGCAAGGATGGGGGGGGGGGGGGGCAGGAGGGGGGCTGGGGTGAGCAAAGAATCTGCAAGCGGGAGGCACAGCCGGAAAAGAGGCACCCTGGGGGCTGGGAGAAGGGGGCGGACGAGACTATCTCTGGGCCTCCCAAGCGCCTTGGAGCCGCACCTGCTGCTTCCTCTCACCTCACACCCAGGCACCTGTCTCTCCAGGGAACTCCTAGCTGCCTTTTTCAGGCATCCACTCGGCCTTCTGTCCGTCGCCACCCTCTCCCAGTTTTCTTACTGACCCGCCAAAGCTGCTGGGCCCCTCCCAACAGGAACCCTTCAACCTCTGGAGGAAATCCCTGCTCAGAGCGCCCTTGCACGGCTAGGCCGGGTAGGCCAGGCCCTACTTGCGCTGTCTGAGTCCGACCACCCCCACACCACTTCCTCCAAAAGGCAGAGCGCTCTGCCTGTTCCTACGCAGGAGGAATAAGCATCATCGGGCTTGAGGTCTTGCACATAAAAGAGAAGTAGCTCAGTGACGGCCGAACGCACACACGCTGTGCCTCTGCAGTGCAGACTCAGTCACGGCCAGGGGCAGCCCCTGACCTGAGAGGAGCCCCCCCCCCAACCAACACCACTAAGGGTGGTCCAAAAACCAAGAGAAAAAAATATTCTCATGAGCAAAATAGAATCACTGGAACACTAAATATTTTTTTTTCTTTTTGGGTCACACCCGGCAATGCACAGGGGTTCCTCCTGGCTCATGCACTCAGGAATTACTCCTGGCGGTGCTCAGGGGACCATACGGGATGCTGGGAATCGAACCCGGGTTGGCTGCGTGCAAGGCAAACGCCCTACCCGCTGTGCTATCGCTCCAGCCCCTCATTAAGTATTTTTAAAGTTATTTCCAAAACAGTAAACCAAGAGGCCCAGCTACAACAGAGTGCAAAGAGAAACTGGATAAAATGAACATCTGAAAAGCTACTTTCCCTACCCTGAGTCCTTACTCTCTTTGTTGACTCCTTTCTGCTCTGGGTATTTACTTGATGGTGACTGGGATCGAACCCGGGACCTCACACAGGCAAGGTAAGTGCACACTCCCCCTGAATTACGTCCTCAGCCAGATTCTCATTGCAAACACTGACAGCAGTTCTCCAATACAGCATCTGCCCAAGTGCTGTGAGAAGAAATCCCTTTATTTTAAATATCACCCCGGGCCTGGAGGACCAGCACGGTGGCCTCCAACATCACTTCCCAGCAGGACCTGTGGCCTTTGAGTGTGCTAGGGGACCCCAGGTGAAAGTCGCATACATGAAGGGCCTCAGCAGGGGACTAGGGACCAAGCAGAAGAAAGGGGGGTCAAGAAAGAAAAAGTGCAAAGGGGCTGTGGCCAAAAAAAGAGAGACAGATTACGGCCACTATCTTATCTCTCTCATGATTGTAAAGCATTGCCAAGTGTCCCAGGTTATTAGACGTGTGATCTCGAATGATTAAAAACAGAACCAGATAAGTGTCTCATAAAGTCAGATACAAAACAGACTGGCAAACATCTCAAATAAAAGTAGTTATTCTTTTGTTCTTGAAAATAAAAATTTCAAGAAAACACAGTGGGGGGGGGGGGGGCTGGAGCGATAGCACAGCGGGGAGGGCGTTTGCCTTACACGCAGCCAACATGGCCGACCCAGGTTCGATTCCCAGCATCCCATAGGGTCCCTCGAGCACCGCCAGGAGTGATTCCTGAGTGCATGAGCTAGGAGGAACCCCTGAGCATCGCCGGGTGTGACCCAAAAAGAAAAAAAAAAAGAAAACACAGTGGTATGCTATCATATAATGGGATGTTTGATTTTACATATTAATTAAAAATTTTTTTTCATTTAAAACGAGCTTGGATTTGATCCCTAACACGGCAAATGCCTCTCCCCAACCTCACCCAGCAACACGCCAGAGCTTCTGACAGGTGTGGCCAAAGCAACCCAGAGTCAGAATAAATGAGAGAGGCCTTGTGGCTACATTCCATTAGGTCGCAGAAAACATTCACTGGTGAACCATTGGAAAAGGCTGAAGCACTTACACACACAGTGTAATCGCTCAGAATGAAAATCAGTTTCATCTTCCTGACTTCAACTTGCCACGAGACGCCTTTTAAAACCCACATTTTCCATTTGCCTTTGACCACAGCTGTCCAGTGTCCACCACCAGGTCCTCGGTCTCCTCTGGGTAGTTTTGCTCCTCTGTTGCAGTGAGCATCACAGAAGCAGCTTCCCTGAGCAGAAAAAAACCAAGCTCCCCTTCCAACTGCAGGGTGCTGGCTGGCTCCCTAACCCCTTCTTCCTCCGAGAGCAGGTGTCCGCTGCAGGAACGGCTCTGACATCACACACGACAATAATGACCAAAGTGACATGCCACACCTTTCTCTGAGGTAAGAACCTGAGCACCGTTACACCTGTCCAAACATGACTTTCCACACCTGCAAGTGCAGCCCTCGGAAAGAGAACAAGGCCCATGCAGAACAAATCCTTCGTGAACTGGAACACCCGCTTTGCCAGGAACGTCCACTACACGCACCCATCTGGTTTAGGAAGGGACGTGGGGCTCGGGAATACTGCTCAGAGCAATCATTCCTACGGCCACAGAGCAGACGTTAGACAATTTCTCTCTACAGAATCATCTTTTTCTATTTGCTCTCTGAGTTTGGAAGACATTATTACAGGGCAGGGATGTCAGTTAAGAACACTCTCTTGGGGCCGGAGCGATAGCACAGCAGGTAGGGCACTTGCCTTGCACGCGGCCAACCCGGGTTGGATTCCCAGCACCCGGTCTCATCCCTCAAGCATTTCCAGGAGTGATTCCTGAGCGCAGAGCCAGGAGTAACCCCTGAGCATGGCCAGGTATGACCCAAAAAGAAAAAAAATAGAAAGAACACTGTTTCAATAAGGGAAACAACTTGATTTCATTCAAGGGGCAAAAGGCTCAGAGAACACAACTGAAATGTTAATACCAGGCAGAAAAGAATAGAAATTCCTGCCCCTCTCATCTCCAGTCAGTCATAATTTAAGGGTTCCAAGTGCGGGGGGAGGGCTGTCTTGTCTTAGAAGGATACTAATTAATATAAACGGAGGTCACGATTTCACATCATTCTTATTTGAATCAAACCAAAGGCCACGCGACATCTTATTATCTCATTCTTGCTTTGGATAACCTGGCAGGCTACCGAATGTCACCTGCCCACACGGCAGAGTCTGGCAAACTCCCCGTGGCGTACCCAATATGCCAAATACCAGTAACAATGATGGGTCTCATTCTCCTAACCCTGAAAGAGCCTTGAATGTGGCACTTTTTAGAATCTCAAGGTAGGGCAAAGGAGACGTTACTGGGGCCTGCTCGAGTCAATCGACGAACAACAGGATGGTCGTGATCATGATCAAAGGTCATGGGAAGGAGGGGTCAGAGTGCTACTACAGTGAGTAGGTCCTATCCCTGGCATCCCATATTGTCCCCTGAGCACCACCAGGAGTAATTCCTGAGTGCAGAGCCAGGAGTAACTCCTGAGTATCATCACCAGGTATGACCAAAAAAAGACCAAAAAAAAAAAAAGGAGAAGTGGGGATAACCAAGGGAAGGGAAAAGAAAGTTTTGCTAGTCAGCTTAGAATGAATGGGGTATTTCAATTTCCATCTTCCTTTACTGGAGAGAACAAAATAAAAGTAACACATTATTGTAATTAAAGTCATTTTCAAGGCCAAATTTAGCGGGTAAGGCTTTGCACACAGCCAACCTGAGTTCAATCCCTTATGGTTTCCTGAGCCCTGTCAAGAATGATCCCTGAGCACAGAGCCAGGAATAAGTCCTGCACACAGCCAGGTGTGACAGAAGAAGGAAAAAAAGGGGGTTGGGGGTTGGGGTATCATCATGGGGCCTGAGAGATAATACAGCAAGTATGGCACTCGCCTTGCAGGTGCCAACCCAGATTCAATTCCCAGCGTCCCCCATGGTCCCCTGAGTCAGTGATTCCCAGCCCCAGGACTCAGCCCTGAGCACCACTGAATTTGGCCCTGGGGTGTGGCGGGGAGAATGGTCTTCTGGGCTGGTGACACAGTACAGAGGGTAAGGCATCTGCATACAGCTGATCTAGGTTTAATCCCCAACACCCCGTGTGGGTCTCCAAGCCATCAAGTCGGACCAGAAGCAAGCCCTGAGCACTGCCAGGTGTGAACCCAAAACAACAACAACAAAATCCCTCTCAACTGTACGCTCAAATCAAAGGACAGTAATCAAGGAGACAAAAATCCCCTCATTAGATGGGTATTTGATCACTGTATAATTGAAACCCAAGCACAAAAATGTGTAAGTCTGCAACTGTACCTCATGATGTCTCACTATTAAAAAAAAAAAAATCCCCTCATTAAACAGGAAGAGGCAACATTGGGCCACTGGGAAAGTCTCTAAAGCCCAGTGGATTTTGCAGTTGCTCTACAATGCTTTCTCTCTCATTTCTCAGGAAACAAGCTTTAATTTCAATCATCCCAATCAAATTTGTTATGGAGAACAAAGGAACTGAAAAATAGAACGTTGACGTCAGCGCATCCCAAGTAAGTACCACGGGGTCCTGAGGGGCAATACAGGAGTAAAGCTCTTGTCCCGCGTGAAGCTGAACCTCGGTTTAACCCTGAGCACTGCCCAGAGGAACCCCTGAACGCTGCTGGGTGTGACCAAAATTCCACCCCCACCCCGCAATTAAATAAGTCCAGTGCTAAGTGGCGAGGGCTGGAGAGCCCAACGGGCGGAGCTCAGGCTTGGCAGAACAGGGCCAGGTTTGTTGCTGGCATCACAGCGTCTCTGCAAGCAGAGCCAGGAGCGCCCTCCTCTCCCCCAAATCACTAAAGAACAGTCCCAACAGCCAAGTCCACGTTGTGAAGAACAAGTATGTGAACGTTACAGTAAGTGGCCCGCATTGGCCTTTTCCCACACAGACATTAAGGTGGAGTCTCCCTTCCTCCCAGCTGGGAGGGAGATGCAATGACAGCGAGACAGAAGTGGCCGGCCAACTGGCCCCTGCGGCAGCTTGAGAGCATGTCCCGCTCTGCAAGACCCCAACTCCCTCCCCCACCCCATCTTATCATCTCCTCTACGCATTCCTTGACCACCGGAACATCCTTCCTGTTCCGTCCCTTCCAGCTAATAAATGACTCAGTCATTTGGCTGGAGCACAGACTTTGCATGTAGGAGTCCCATGTTCAACCCCCGCCCCCCCCAACACACACACACACACACCACCAGGAGTCACCCCAGAGAACCACCAGAGGCTCAAACTACAACAGCAATTTTTCAACTAAAAAAAAAAAAAAAGAACAATACGCTCATTCTGCAACCGGGAATTTGCTCTCTCCAGCTGCTCTAACAAAGGGCCACAAACCCGTGGCTTAAAGCAACAGATCTGCCTTACAGTTTCGGAGATCGGAATTTCCAAACAGGTCCCGCTGGATCAAAATCAAGCCATCAGCAGGGTTTCGTTCCTTCGTGGAGGCCCAAGGTGAAACTGTGTCCAGGATCCAGGCTGCGTGCACCCACATTCAAACCCAGTAACTCTGGGCCGTGCCTGCGGCCACCCTCTTCTTGATGCTCTTCTGCCTCCCTCTTCCTATTTCAGGACCTTCTGATCACTGAGCCCAGCTCTAGCCCACGCTTCCCGTTTTAGCCAGACGATCAGTACCCGTAGCCCACGGCAAAGCCTGGCAAGCTCCCCATGATGCATTCGATATGCCAAACACAGTAACAACAAGTCTCATGATGGAGACGTTACTGGGCCCGCTCGAGCAAATCGATGAACAACGGGAGGACAGTGACAGTGACAGTGATCAGCATCCGTAACTCCCCTTTGCCTGTCACCCAATGTAGAGCAGGAACTAGACATCTCTGGGTGGGGAACAAGGGTAAAGGGAATGCCTTTACCCTGTGGACCACAATCACCTAATCTGACTGGAACAAATGCGGACCCCCGTCATCATCATACTGAGTCTTTAATATCAAAGGAGACTTGGCTCTCGCGGCCTCCAGAATTAAGGCTAAACCACTTCATCTTAATCAAAGCCCTCCATTGTTTCAAAACACTTCTGCAGTCTTATCTTCTATTACTTCCTTGAAGGACTCCAAATCCTGTTCGGGAGCACCGAACCCACACAGGCCTCTCCTTGGAGGCCAAGTCTCCTCTGATCTCCCGGGCCTTCTCCAGCCCTGCCAAGTTAAATTCACCTCTCAAGGCCAAATTCAAAGGCCACCTGCCCTCTGCAGGCACCTCCTCCAAATGCCCACGGGGCTCTGCTCCCCCGAAGCAACGCCCTCAGCTGGGACGCATAAGGAAAGCTGGAGAAGGTTTGTGGTGCTGCTCACTGTGCTACCCATCCACTTTTACCTTCCAACTTTCGTTTCATCATGGCTCAAGTGAGGCGGCAGACTAAGATACTGCTAACACACTGTACCCACTTCCCACCAGTTTTCTCTTTGGTTTGTTTTTGCTTTTTGGGTTACACCCGGTGATGCACAGGGGTTACTCCTGGCTCATGCACTCAGGAATTACTCTTGGCGGTGTTCGGGGGGACCAGATGGGATGCTGGGAATCGAACCCGGGTCAGTCGCGTGCAAGGCAAACGCCCTACCCTCTGTGCTAGTGCTCCAGCCTCCCCCCCCACACACATACACACACCAGTTCTTAAGATGTTAAACAGACAAAATTTATAACCACTTCTCTGCCTCCCCAAAGTTATTACCTAGCTGAGGCCATTACTTTGTCTCAACGGGGCCAACACTCTCCCTATTGCATCATCCCTGCCTCGTCCTCCTCCTCCTCCACCAGCCAAAGGCATCTTTCTACTTTCACCTCAATGTTCTTAGGAAACTGGCCGACCTTAATCAAAGTAGCACCCCAGGGCACGTGTTCAAGATCCCTGCTACCCTTGTCCTTCCAGTCCTCACATGCTTCTCATCAGGCCTCAGCTACCTTCCCCCGACCCCAAACCCACCAATCCCTCAACCCTCACACACACACACACACACACACACACACACACACCCTCAAAGCCTCTGCTGAATTAAGGTTTCCACTTTCTCTCATTCAAGCAGGCACATTCCTGATGATTCTCTAGCCTTTCCTGACACTCCCAGCCCGATACACCAACACTGGGTTGGATCCCACAGCACCAAAAGCCACGGTCTCAGATCTGTGATACAGCAACAGCACTCTTAGCTGCCATGGCCGCTCAGATTCAAGAAGAGATTCTCCAGTCACTCACCAGAATCCGCTCTGGGCAAGACATAAGAGCAAACCCACGGGAAACTGCCCATCGGAGACAGTCTGAGCAAACGCTCCTGCCCATGCTACCTGCCTCTCTCTCCATCCTGCTGCAAGATGCAGGTCACCCTAGTCTGGTGCACGGTGAGCAGCAGGAAGCCTACCTCGAACGGTACCAGCCCCACACCACCCACTCCCCCCCGCCTCGAAGGGGACACACTAATGTCTACTTTTTTCTTGAATTCCCCATTGCTACTATTCCGAGATCTCCACCACAAACAGCAATCAACACCACATCCACATAGGCGCAGTTAGTTATCTGCAGTGGGGGAGGGTGTGGCTGATGAGAGAGACGGATCTAAACCCAGAGGTGCTGGGCCAGCTGGTTGATGGTATGCTCCTGGTCACGTTGGCCAGCAGGAGGGCAAGCTCTGCAGGACACCCGGGCAGACCTTGTGTGAGGAAAAGCTGTGAGTCTGAGCTGGACCGGAAGCAGTAGACCCCACGTCCTCGGAGGAGCTAACAGACACCTAAACTAACCACAACACCTGGAAGTCACAACACCTGGAAGTCGGCACTATGGCTGGGAGTATCGGAACATGGTTTCAAAACACAACTTTGAATTAAGCTGCTGGCATGGGGGGGTGGGGGGGCCAGAGTAAAGGCAGCAGTAGAGATAGTTGTCTTGCATGTGTGAGACCCTGGGCTGGTGGTGTGGATTGTCACACCACCAGAATATGTACGTGCTGCTGTATAAGAAACAAATGAAATAGCAAACTAAAAACGCTGCACTGTAGGGGCTGGAGAGGCAGCACAGCGGGTCGGGCGTTTGCCTTGCACGCGGCCAACCCAGGTTCGATTCCCAGCATCCCATATGGTCCCCTGAGCACTGCCAGGAGTAACTCCTGAGCGCAGAGCCAGGAGTAACCCCTGTGCATCGCCGGGTGTGACCCAAAAAGCAAAAAAAAAAAAAAAAAAAAAAAAGCTGCACTGTAAAATCCACTTCCATCAAAATGACATTTTATGAACAAGAGACTTGCACACCAAATATTCTGACAAGGGGTTAAGATATTCTGACAAGGGGTTGAATATCCAAAAATCACAACGAGCTGCTAGAACACAACAATTAAAAAAAAGAATCTGATTTTTTTTTTAATTGGTAAGGGCAGTACTGTATATTGGTAAGGTTAGCACTGTCCTCCCGCTGTTCATCAATTTGCTCGAGCGGGCCCGGTAACATTGTGAGACTTGTTACTGTGTTTGGCATCTACGTAATGGGTAAGGGTATAAATAGTTAATTCATGAAAATCAGAAAAAGGAATGATTCTGCCACACAGTTTATGAGGACCGATTATCTAATAAATAAGAAACAGACAAGAAAGCGCTGGAGAAAGATCCCTCTCTACACAGGTGACTGTCAGCTGCTGCAGCTGGTACCAAAAAAAAAAAAAAAAAAAACAAGGCGGGAGGGCTTCTCTAAACGTTAAAATAGAAATTTCATGGGATCCAGTTATTCCACTTCTGAGCATTTACCTCCAAAAGACAAAAACGCTAATTGGAAGTGATGCACGCCTCATCCTCTTGGGCTTACTGTAGCCTTACTTCTAATACCTAAGACAGAAGACAACCTGGGTGAACCATTGGCGGGCAATAAGGATGTAGTATATAGAACAAAGGAGATAGAATTTGCCACGACAAAAGGTAAAATTCTGCTACTTGCAGCCACGCGGCTGCAAGGGTCAGAGAGAGCTCAATGGGCATATGCTTTGCATGCAGGGGTTTGGGGTTCAGACCAAGCATTGTGGACTGTGCCCCTCCAAAAAAAAATGATGAAAAAACTAGCCAGCTGTTGACAGAAAAGTACTCTGTGCGTTCTCTCTGTGACACAAAGAGAAACCACACAAATGGACTAAAAAACAAAAATCATCAACTCGGACTCAACGGCCAGTCAGTGGTCACCAGCAGTTGAAGGCGGGAGGAGAGTGAAAGAATCAGGACAGAGGGGACAGGGCCGGCCTCGGGATAAAAGCTGATGGTGCCGCAGGTGTTAATCTTCAACTTTAAAATTATGCAAAAAAAAAAAGAGGAAACAGATAAGAATTAAATGAGACTAAGAATGAGTGGATGGAGGTAGACCTGAATTCAGCAGAAGTTTATCACCCACTGAGATCTGTCCTGAAACAGTACTTTGCAAACTACCACTGAATCTCTTTTATTTATTGATTTATTTTATTTTACTTTTTGCTTTTTGGGTCGCACCCAGCCATGCACAGGGGTTCCTCCTGGCTCATGCACTCAGGAATTACTCCTGGCGGTGCTCGGGGGGACCCTATGGAATGCTGGGAATTGAACCGGGGTTGGCCGAGTACAAGGCAAACGCCCTCCCCACTGTGCTATCACTCGGGCTCGTACTCCACTAAATCTTGAACTGGGAGATGCTCTTGAAAATGTGTCATTCCTCCCCTCCCCCCCCCGCCACACACACACACACACACACACACAAAGACCAAGTCTACCTTGAAGCGCTGTCACAGCACTCAATAGAAGGTAGCTGCTTCACCCTACAGGAGTTGGTCACTGCCCTTTGAGGTCACAGCAGTGAGTCCCACACATACCAAACCCTCAACAAAGAGGAGCTCCTCTGGGGGCTGGAGATGTGGTGCGAGGGTAAAGCACCTGTCTTGTATGTGTGGGGCCCTGGGTTCACTCCCCAGCACCACACACACACACACACACACACACACACACACACACACACACACCAGCAGCAGCAAGCACAGTATTTAGTGCATTCTTCTGGAGACATACCACCACCCCACCCAGGACAGCTGCATCTACCCCCCAGCACCACAGACCTATGGCCTTGGAGCACCAACCCCACCCCCAGCACTGCTGGTGGCCAGGGTGATCCCAGTACCTCGAGCTCCCTGGCTGGCTGAAAATACAAATTGAGAATCACCAGGAGGGACAAATGTGCATCTGGACTTCAAAGCCCTACTCGGGAGGCCCCAAAAAACAGAAAAGGAGGCTGAACCCAACTTTAATCATATTCTTGACATCTAAATCAGATTATACTTGCAAAAGAGCATGTATTTGCAAAGTTTAAGAAGCTTTTAAACAACATTATCTGCCGTGGGCAGCTACTTCTAATTCTTATCTGATTGCGATCTTTTAACTGATGTGATTAACTTGAATATTCAAAATAAATGATCACATTCACTCTAAAGCTCCCTAAACTGATTTTCCAAGCTAAATTCCAGCTCCATTCTACAAGCTAATGCATGCAAAACAGCAGTGTTACAAGCTTTAGTTGAAATTAGAAGAGGCAGAGAAACAATCATCAAAGCTATGTCATCCCCCGCCCCCCCCCCCCCCAGAAAGCGTCCAGAAAGATTTAAACGCGTAAACTAAATGAGGCATGTGACACAAAAACACATTCCTCTTTTTTAAACATAAGCTAAGACACCCCAATTTCACAAGTGCCGTCTGTGTAGGGGTGGATGAGAGGCAAAACTGTGTAAAATGTGTAGAAAGAAAGAAAGAAAGAGAGAGAGAGAAAGAAAGAAAGAAAGAGAGAGAGAGAAAGAAAGAGAGAGAAGGAGGGAGGGAGGGAGGGAGGGAGGGAGGGGAGGGGAGGGAGGGAGGGAAGGAAGGAAGGAAGGAAGGAAGGAAGGAAGGAAGGAAGGAAGGAAGGAAGGAGGGAAGGAGGGAGGGAGGGAGGGAGGGAAGGAAGGAAGGAAGGAAGGAAGGAAGGAAGGAAGGAGAGAGAGAGAGAGAGAGAGAGAGAGAGAGAGAGAGAAGCCTGCTAACCTAGTAATCATTCATTTCCTTTATAGAGAGCCAACATTCATCTCTAAACCCAACAGTTTAACACCTGTTCACAGCCTACGTTCATATACAAATCAGCCTCGATTTTATTATTCTTAGTTTTGGAATTATGGTACTTGTAGCATTCAGAATGTTGTCAGTCTGTGGAACCCACAGAAAGAAAGAAAGAAAGAAAGAAAGAAAGAAAGAAAGAAAGAAAGAAAGAAAACCCAGAAAGAAAGAAAACAAAGCTGTTCTAAAATAATCTAGGCATCCCAAGACAGCAGAGAGCCGGGAGAAACGTGGCTAACGCCAGGCTGAACGGAGCCTTGTCAGAAAGATCCAGTAGATGCTCCCCAAACGCACATGCCTTCTCCCTGCACACAGGGGAACTGAGGCAGCCGGAGAAAAGAGCTCCCTGGGGCTGGGCGCCCATAATGCCAGCCCACGCTCAGGTTGGAAGCGGGGCCAGGTAAAGATGCCAGGCTCGGTGCCCTCAGCCAGCCGTGCATCTGGGCCCCAGAACACTCGTATTTGTCTTACACAGAGCTCTTCTGATTCCACCAGGCTTAGGTTCAGGATATCTGAAAACGGAGTCAGGAAGGAAATCGAAGGCCGGCCTTTCAAAGGCGGCCCACCAAGTCAATGGTGGTCGTAGGGATCGCTCGAGATGGGAGATGTGTGCTTAAAAGAGATAAAGGACCAAACATGAGGGCCTCTCAGTATCTGTATTGCAAACCATGATGCCCAGAAGTAGAGAGGGAGGAGAGAAATTGTCTGGCACAGAGGCGGTTGAGGTGGGGGAGGGGGGATGGATACTGGGGAAATTGGTGGTGGGAAACGTACACTGGTGGAGGGAAGGGTGTTCCATCGTGGTGACTGAAACTCAAACATGAAAGCTTTGTAGCTGTAGCTCACGGCGATTCAATTTTAAAAAAAAAAAGAAAAAGAAAAGAAAAAACTTTACCAGACATTAAAAATAAAAAAAGGTGGCCCACCAACTTCCCTTACTTGGTCCTCTTACTAATGTTTGTCTTACTAAAGCTTAATCAATATGAAAGTTTTCTATTAGCTATCTTGCCCACACCGCAGACTTCGTAAGGATGAGCAAGACACTCCCCCCAGCTTTCTCTAGGTCGGAATCTAAAGCTAGACTGGGGCTGGAGTGACAGCACAGCGGAGAGGGCGTTTGCCTTGCACACAGTCGACCCGGGTTCAATTCCCAGCATCCCATATGGTCCCTCCGAGCACCGCCAGGAGTCATTCCTGAGTGCAAAGCCAGGAGTCAGCCCTGAGCATTGCCGGGTGTGACCCAAGAAGCAATAAAGAAAAAGAAAGAAAGAAAGAAAGAAAGAAAGAAAGAAAGAAAGAAAGCTGCAAAGACCAAAATCACTACTGAGACCTGATAGTAGAGCAGGGGGTGCTCGGCGTGGACCACCCCCGCCTCCCGCCACCGACCAGCAGAGGCGCCTTGGAACAAGCCACTCAACGGTGTCCAAGCGTCTCACTCACACTCAGTACACTCAGGTACTTACTCAGGGGGGCCTCTGAGGCCAGAATGAACTGACAAGCAATGCAGCACTCGAGAGAAAAGTAGCTGGGTACACAGCAAGGAGCACCTGGATGAAATAAGCACCCCCAGAATCAGTCTTGCCCTTTCTTTTTTATACGGGGCAAAGTCTACCACAGACCGTGGTCGTTTATTTTTCTGAAGGACATTTTTAGAGGCCATGCTTCAGCGAATGTTCCCCACACAGCAGAGGAATGTTGATCCCTAAATCAGTTCCCTACTTCACTTTTGCGTAACATGCTGACGAGCTGATGCCTCCAAAGCCGGTGTAACGGGCTGGGGAGGCGACACTCACCCATCAGGGCCCAGCTTAAGGCCACGCGGACGTCTCTCACCCGGAAGACACCTTCTCCGAGCGCCTACACACAGCGGATGCGCTTCTAAGCCCTCACACAGAGCCACGGTCTCGAAGCATGAGGCGAGCGGCCGTGTCAAGCGTCTCAGGAAAGATTAAAACCCTTTCTTTCTCCCGCCAAAGAGTGCAACAGAGGAGCCCCGAACGGCGTCCCTGGGGAGAGCACACCTCACCACCAAACTCCCAGGGAAGCAAATGAATAATTATTGAATTCAGTACCATGAGAACTATTCTTTGGGGAAGGGCAAATTCACAATTACTCTGCAGCAGTTTTGGCAGTGCCAAGACAGAAAGGAACTCAGAGCTTCAGAGTATCAGAGAAGAGAGAGACCTGAGGGCCGGAGCAATAGCACAGCGGGGAGGGCGTTTGCCTTGCACAGCGGCCGACCCGGGTTCGATCCTCGGCATCCCATGTGGTCCCCTGAGCACTACCAGGACTGATTCCTGAGTGCAAAGCCTGGAGTAAGTAGCCCCTGAGCATTGCTGGATGTGACCCAAAAAGGCAAAAAAAAAAAAAAGAGAGAGAGAGACCTGAGTGGCCAATTTTCTGGCGTGACTTGACTCAAGTCGGCTTAGTGTGGGCTCAGGAGATCAAGGCACGACAGGGTGGAATTGTTGACAATGGGGGAAAGGAGAGAGCAAAGGTAACAAAGTAACAGAGAGGGATGAAATCTATGTGCACCAGGGCACTAACTGGAATATAAAATCACAGACCTGGCTACTTTGTTTCAAAAAAACAAACAGTGGCATGCGCTCCAAGCCTCTCCCCAGGCCAGGGAACTGCCTCTGCCCCATCTTCGGTTCCTTTTGGGGGCTTCTTGGCAATTCTCAGCTTTGAGCACCAAGGACCCAAGCAACACTGCCCTGAGCCGCCTGGCCTGAAAAATTGGGGGGTGGGGAGGAGAGGTGTGAGAGCCATGGCTACCCAAGGCACGGCGGGGGAGACAGGCTGAAGCACCCCTAGCATCCCTTCAGAGTCCCCCCCACCAACCCCCACAAATAAGAAAGCCTAACTGTAAGCAGCACTAAAAGTGTTACACTACTTTCTAAATAACACAGTCAGCCAGGAGACATCAAAGGTACAAATCCTACTTAAGATATAAACACGTGACTGCACTTTCTACGGGCTGGAGCGATAGCAGAGGGCAGGGCGTTTGCCTTGCAAGCGGCTGACCTGGCCGACCCGCGTTCGATTCCTCCGCCCCTCTCTCTCGGAGAGCCCGGCAAGCTACCGAGAGTATCTCGCCCGCACGGCAAAGCCTGGCAAGCTACCTGTGATGCATTCTATATGCCAAAACACAGTAGCAACAAGCCTCACAAGGGAGACGTTACTGATGCCCGCTCCAGCAAATCGATGAACAATGGGAGGACACAGTGCTGCAGTGCAAACTTTCAACAGAACTTGGCAGGAAAGGAGAGAAAACGGGAGGAAATTTAGTCCTCCTGGAAATTCGAGTATGAACATTTTCATACAGGGAACAATCCAAAATGCAAACGCCAACGTAAGACCAGAAAAATAGGGCGAATGGGCGAGGGCAGATGCTTTGCATATAAGGAGGACTGAGATCCCCCAGAAGTGACAAGCCCTCTCCCTCCCCACCCCACCCCCCTCCAAAGCACTGGGCTGTGGGGCTGGAGAGATAGCACAGCGGGTAGGGCGTTTGCCTTGCATGTGGCCGACCTGGGTTCGACTCCCAGCATCCCATATGGTCCCCTGAGCACCGCCAGGAGTAACTCCTGAGTGCAGAGCCAGGAGTAACCCCTGTGCATCACCAGGTATGACCCAAAAAGCAAAAAAAAAAGCACTGGGCTGGGAGTAGTCAGAGCACAGATGGGGATGGCCCCAGAACCAAATCAAGTACAAGGCAAATGTAAACAAATCAAAATGCTCCCATGCCAACGGGATTCCAGTTTGATAACAGCATTAATGGGTTCTGGGGGGCGCGGGGGGGGAGGGGTGGGCACGGAAGCTTCTAGCACAGAAACTCAAAATGACCCAGAGTATTTACTGAAGAAGTAATTCATTGTGCTTGGGCCATAGTCAGACGCGTTCGTTCTCCACTGCGCCACTGGCCTCAGGTCAGACCCCGGGGAGGGCGAGGCCAGGCTGCCCTGTGGGTGCCTGCAGCGTGGACCTGGGCTGACCGCAGTGCTGCTGAGAGGAGTCCCACATGCACACTCACAGTCAAGAGGAAAACAGAAACCGGTCCCCAACCTTCACCCCTTCCCGCTGCACCTGGTGCCTGCTTGCTAATGGGAAGGGCAAAAGGACTTCCAAATTTAAGCCGGTTTAATAGCTCTAGTTTTCTTGGGCTGGAGTGATGGCACAGTAGGGAGGGCATTTGCCTGCCTGCGGGTTCGATTCCTCCACCCCCTTCCGAGAGCCTGGCAAGCTACCGAGCGATCTCGCCCGCAGGGCAAAGCCTGGCAAGCTCCCCTTGACGTACTCGTTATGCCAAACACAGTCACAACAACTCTCACGATGGAGACGTTACTGGGCCTGCTCGAGCAGATTGATGAACAACGGGAGGACCGTGCGACAGGGCTTGGTCAGAACATCACAGCAGCTACTACGCTTACGTGCCTAGCAGGGCTGAGGAGGGCGTGCAGGGGTTGTTAAGGCTCCTGCCTCGCACTGGCCGACCTTAGATGCTCAGTACGATCCCTGGTATATCACATGTGGTTCCCAGGCACCCCCGGGAGTGAAGTCTGAGCACAGAGCTAGGAAGAAGCCCCGAGCACTGCTGGGAGTAGTATCCAAAGCAGAACAACAAACTGGAATTCAAAAAGAGATCAGCAGCATCCATCTTCCTGCTACTATCACGGCCACAATTCACACCGGCCTCTCTCACACCTCAATCATTTCCAACTTCATTCTCGATCCCTGCTCAAACGAAGGAACTGCTCTTAGCAAAAATGAAAATTAAAAGGTCCAGCTAAGGTAAGGGCCACGGAAATCACTTTTAAATGTCCTGAGGGGGCGGGGCAGGCCCTCCGAGTCCTCTCCCCGGCCAGGGAATTGCCTTCACCCCTATCTTCGTTTCATTTTGGGGGCTTCCTGGCAATTCCCCGTCAGCCAGCCCGGGAAGGAAGTTCAACGCGAAGGCCGTTGCTTAGACCTGCAGTGTCGAGGGGGCAGGGGGCGGTGTTATTATTTGGGTTGGTGGATCAACCAAGTAGGGGCGTGACCTCCCAGCAGTGCTGGGACCTCCAAGGTCACACCTGGTAATGTGGCGGGGGACTCTGTGGTGCCAGGGATGGGATGAATCACATCCAAGGCAAATGCCGAAAGTCCGGCGCTCACTCTCCGGCTGCCCACCACTCCCGGTCTGGCCCACTTTCATTTTTCTTCTTGCAGTGCCGGGAATCTCACCCAAGGCCACAACACACGCAAAGCAAGCGCTCTGTAGCTGAGCGACTTCTCTGGCCCAATTTTTTTCATTTTTCAAGAAAAACCAAGACTCAAGAGTCGGCTTCCCTACGTTTACTGACAAACTGGATCAACAAACCATGGCGGGGAGGGGGGGCTGGAGTGATAGCACAGAGGGTAGGGCATTTGCCTTGCATGCAGCTGACCTGGGTTCGATCCCCAGCATCCCATATGGTCCCCTGAGCACCGCCAGGAGTAGTTCCTGAGTGCATGAGTCAGGAGTAACCCCTGGGCATTGCCGGGTGTGACCCAAAAAGAAAATAATAATAATAATAATGGGGCTGGAGTGATAGCACAGCAGCTAGGGCATTTGCCTTGCATGCAGCCGACCCGGGTTCAATTCCCAGCATCCCATATGGTCCCCTGAGCTCTGCCAGGAGTAATTTCTGAGTGCAAAGCCAGGAGTAACCCCTGAGCATCCCCGGGTATGACCCAATAAGGAAAAATAAATAAATAAAATAATAATAATAATAAAAACACCAAACCATGGCATCCAGGAGCGTGCAAGAAAGAGGCCTCTAATTTCAACAATGCCTCAGGATGCCAGTTTCAGCAAGCATGCATGTGGGTCTGTAGAACCCTGTTTCATAAAGCCACATTTATCGTAACACCTACTGTATCAGCTGAGATGGCCAGTGAGGTGGAGAGAAGAAGAATGGGACTGGGGGCTTGCTCACCCCTGCTCACCCCGACCTGAGGCCCTTTAAGATGCTGCCAGCTGGAAAACTGCTTCTCTACCCGGACATTCAAATGTGAGAAACTGGATCAGACAATCAAGGAAATGTGGTGACAGGGCCGAGCACCGGATGATGAAAGAGAAAGTGGCCTGACTGGCTGCAGGGAAGAGGCAACATGCCCTGGAGGGGTGAGGCTGTCTTCCCCTGGTCCCCGACCTGGAGGGGTGAGGCTGCCTGCTGGGTCCCCGGCCTGGAGGGAGGGGTGAAGCTGTCTGCTGGGCCCCGAGCTCGGGCAGCTGCGGCCAATGCTTCCACCTCCCATCCTAAGTCACGTTTCCTCGGCCAGCCTTCAACTTGGGACAGGGCGTGCTGGTGCCTGGGATCACCCCAGATCTCACGCAGGCAAGGCACGTGCAGAGTTGCTAAGCTATATCCCCAGGCCAACCCCCGGGTCTTAAGGGCACCGTCCCTCCTGCCAGTCTCCAAACCACCACCGCAAGGCTCGAATCTTGGAACTAAAATCTCCAGCTGGTACTCGTGGGTCCTCATCGCCCCTCCCCCACCCCACCCCTTCCTCAAACAGCAATTTCAGACCCTCTTCCCACTCTCCAACTCCCAGGCCTGTCCATCACGCACACGGACAAGACTCCTGTTCCGTGAGGTGGACCCCAGGAACAGAAATGTGATCAATTTCTTTTTTTTTTTTTTCACGTTTCAAAACCAAACTCTGAAGTTCCAAGAGCACAGCCTTCACAACGCACACGATTCCTTCTAGTTCAAAGGCTTCTGTGGTTCCCAGCTGAGTGCTGAAAGGAGGGAACACGCGGGGGCCAAGGACCTCACCAGGATGCTGGCAGGCGTCTGAACAGCACGTAGGAGCTCACCAGGGAAGGGAGAATTGCAGAAGGAACAGGGACTGAAAGACATCGTGTGGAGGGCCCCCCAGTTTGCCATAATGGCCCCATCAAGGTTAACAATAATTATAAATTACTAATGACTTGCCTTTCAAACTTTTTTTTTTTACTTCTGCTCTCTTTTCTATCAGCTTTAGTCTACCAGACTCTCGACTCTTAAACTCATGGTCACGGTCACGGTCCTCCCATTGTTCATCGATTTGCAATGTGGGGGTGTCACACAGTATTTGGAAACCAAGGTATGGCACCAGAGAGAGAGTTCAGGGGTTACGGGGCTCCCATGCACATGGCCAACACCACGTGTGTCTCCCTAAGTACTGCTATGAGTGGCCCCTGAGCACAGAGCCAGAAGTAGGGCCTGAGGTTTGGGCATGGCCCAAAAACAAAATAAATCTGTAGAACTGGAGAAACAGTAGAGGGTGTAAGGCACTTGCCTCTCATGGGGCCAAGCCCGGTTCGATTCCCTAACCATCACTGGCATGTGACCACCCCAAAATAACAGAAAGCAAAATAAATAACAAAAAATTGATTCACATACATATGTGGTATGCCTGGGATCATGTATAAAATTTCCCAAACAAACAAAAAAAAAAAGAGTTCTGACTGGTTTGAGCTTAAAAAGCCCTAAATAAGACTATGTGCTTTTCTGCCAGTACTCCAGAAACTTCTTGTCTAACCTCCATCTAGAATACTCCGACCTCTTCCTGTTGGATTCCTCTACAAAACAAAAGGCTAAAAATTCAAATATTGGTTCCATTTGGTCTAATCAAATGACCTTCCTAGTACAGATATCCTTGGTGATGACCCTGAAAAGAGTGAGGTTTAAATTCACTTCCTCGCTTCTGGGAAGAAGTGGGTTATCAGATTTCCATTGTTCTGTTCCAGTTAGCAGAGTTGCTTTAAGAGGTTGAGGGAGCAGGGTCCCAACCTTAAAGGTTGAGTTCTAGGAATACTGAGTCATGTCTCTGAAACTGGAGCACCGTCAAGTCAAGTAAACCTAGGAAACTCTTTTAGCTATTCATCTAAGTAAAAGCTGTCAACCACTCACCTTAAATTTAGCCATGGGCGTTTTGGGGGGAAAGTGCTCGAAAAGAAAGTTCCCACAGGGAAAGGGGTAAGAGAAGTGAGGGATAGATGGTTGCTGAGAGCCCAGAAGTAGTGAAAAAGCAAGAGATATGCACTCAGGAATCTTCAAGACAAGTGGCCCTTTCAACCAACAGGACTCTGGCTTCAAATAATCAAATTTAAGGTCAACTGGGTTCTTTGATTTAAGGTCAATTGGAGTTTTGCCCCTAGCGCTAAAAGCATGCTGGCAAATTCAGCATCCTTGGGGGAATTTTTGCAAGGCTTTCCAAGATGTTTAAAAAAAAAAAAATGTCCCAGCCCCCAGGGCACAAGAGACCGTTCAGCAGTGAAAGCTTTTCATGTAGAAGGCCCAGTTCCATCCAGGCACCCCCAGCAACGCATGGTTACTTCCCTAAGCCCAGCCTGAAGGGGGTACACTAATTCTGACTCCCTTTGGGTGTAAGGGAGGTGATTAATAATGAATAAACTAATTTGGGGAGCCCTCTGGAGTTAACTGTCAACTCATCTTTGTAACTAATAAATAGCCCCTCCCCAACAAACACATACCCCCACCACAACACACACACACACACACACACACACACACACACACACACACACATCTAAGAATTGTGTCTGGGGCTGTAAGGAAGGGAACCAATTTTAGAGAGACTTAAGAAACGCCAACTTAATCTTGGGTGGGGTTGAAAATGGGCCTTTAACACAAGGTTAGATGCTTAAGGAATAACTGTGACAGGGTCCGCTGACCCAATAACCCAAGCAGTAATGAACAGATGAAAGAGGACATAAGTTGTAGATGAGAGATATCTGACTATGTAAATACACTTGACATTTCTATTCTTTTGAGAAGATAGCAAGGGGGAGTCTGAGAGAGACAGTACGGCAGAGCTTACCTTGCAAAGAGTCAATTTGGGTTTGCTCCCCGATAATATATACGGTCCCCTACGCAATGCAAGGAGATATCCCTGAGCACAGAACCAGGAGTAAGCCCTGAGCACAGCCAGGCGTAGCCAAAGGGTGGTGGGGGATTATGAAGGAAAATCAACTCTTAAAAGGCAGGCACTGAAACCGCTAACACCTGAAACCAAACCGAGTGTATGCAAAAGAGGATGCATTTATCAGTAATAATGTTAATTATTAGAGCTGGGAGACAGAAGAATCCAAAATAATAATTACAAACTTCTTGGGGGGGGGGGAAGAACGTGGCAGGGAAGGAAAAAAAAATAAATCAAGGTATACTTCGGTATCCAACTTACTTTAAAGGAAAGTTTTGCCTTGATTTCTATAATTTGAGTAGGTCATAAGACACCATAGATAAATAAGGCTTCTAGTGAAAATGCAAAAAAAAAAAAAAAAAACAGAAACCCAAAAACTCAGAAAATGAAATAATTTTCAGTATTATTTAAAACAAACAAACAAACAAAAAAACTTCAACCTGGGTTCGATCCCTAAACCACAAATCCCAGGCGGGGTTATTTGTATCCTCTTTTGAAATCTATCAACTTTGCAACAAAGGGAAACACCTGTTTTTAGAATAGGAAACCCGAGTTAAGAGTGTGAGGGGCGGCTCAATCCCTAACTCACTCACACCAGGCTGGGGTTCTTTGCATCCTCTTCTGAAATCTATTGATTTTGCAACAAGCAGAAAACCCTGTTTTGTTTTGTTTTTTTTTTTTTTTAGACTCAGGAATTAAGTCACGGGGGTATGAAGCTGCTACGATTGAAGTTCTACAAGCGCTATCCTTGGGGGGAGAAAAAATGTGATGAATTTTAATGAGCCTTCAACTTTCGCTTTCAGCAAAGTTCTATTTTTCCATAAAAAGTCGTCATCGGCCCTCGCCGTCATTTAGAAATGGGGAAGAGAACTGAAGGGAGTTCGCTGGACTCAGCACATGCTTTGCGTGCAAGAGTCCCGGTCGGATCCCCAGGGTCGGATCCCCAGGGTCGGATCCCCAGGGTCGGATCCCCAGGGTCGAATGCTGGCCAGATCTCCAGCACCAGATCCCTGGAACGCCGCCAACAGCAACTCCACCCAAGCAGAGCTGGGAGCGGTAGACCCTGAGCACCCCGGTGTGGCCAAACTCAAGTCAATGGAGAAAAGAAAAGTGAAATACAAGAAACCAAATACAAGAAAAAGTTCCCGGCAGCCAGTTAGAATGGGAGGTTTTGGGCTTCACAGGAAGGAGCAGGAATGCCCGTTTCTTTTCAGTGCGCAGCGTCCCTGGAGGGATCTCGGGCTGGCGGCGCCTTCCAAAAGTGACACCCGCGTCCCCTGGCCACGAATGAAAAGTTCAGTGTCCCTTCTCTCCCAGCTACCCATCCCAACACTGACTGTCCGCGGCGGCTGGGCCGTGCCCAGCAAGCGAAAGGAGCGCAGACCAACAGGTTATCTGTCAAGTGGTCCGAGGAAACGAGTCACAAAACCTCACCGTGACCAACAGCGACGTGCGCTCTTCCAAGCACTTCCCCGCCGCGCTCCCCTCCGGACCCCGGGCCGGCCACGCGGGACCCCCACTTCCCCCCTCCCAGACCAACCTCCGCGTCACGCATCATGTTCCGGACAGGACACCGCCCACCTCCGCCAAAGCTGGACCCAGGATGCGACCCAGAAGCCGGGAGGGAGTCGAAGGAACGATCGCGCACGGGGCGATCGCCGTCCCGCCCAGGACAGGGACAGGGGCAGGGACGAGGCAGGAACCAGGGAGAAGAGAACGACTGATGCTCGGGGCAGCGTCCTTCGCCCGGGGGCCGGCGGGCGGGCCGGGGGAGACACTTGGCCCACCGAGACGCACCCCCAGCGCCCCTAGGGTCCCTCCCCACGCGCCCAGGGCCACTTCCGCGCCGAGCGCCTCCCCGCCGGCCTCTCCCGCGCCCCAGCTCCGGGGGGGTCCGGGGGCTCTGGGCTCCCCGCCCCTTTGCTCTCCCACCAGCCCATCCCTCCCGGACCACCACAGTCAACTGGTTTTAATGAGAAAAGAAAAGAAAAAACCCGAAGAGGTCCCAGGCTAGCGGGCCTCCCTCCCGGGAGAGCGCAGGGAGAGGCGGAACAAGCCCGGGTCTGGGGGTCCCCGCAGCGCCGCTCCGAGCGATCGGCGCGGCCGGGGGGCGGCGGGACGCCCCGGGTGGGCTTCTCCCCGCTCTCCCGCGCCGCGACCTCCTCGGGATGGGGCGTGGGGGCGCAGCGGCCCGCCGGGGGCAGCGCTGCGTCCCCGCGGCGCCGTGAGCGCGCGCGGACCTGCCCCGTCGGGACGGCCGCTCTCGGGGTCTGGGGGTCTCGGGGGTCTCGGGGGTCCCGGGGTCCCGCCGGGCCCCGCCCGCCCCGAGCCCGCCGCGCCGGAGGTCGCCCCCCGCCCGGCCCCGGGGGTCCCCGCCGGCTCCCCCGGGCTCACCTCTCCTCCGGGGCGGCAGCGGCGAGAGCGCCCGAGCCGAGCAGCTGAGCCGAGCGCGGCGGCGGCGGCGGGTCCCCACCGGCGGGGGCGGCCGTGACGTCACAATGGAGCGGGCAGCCAATCGCGGCGCGGGGGGCCCAGCCCGGCGCTGTGACGTCACGCGGCCCCGGCGCCAATGGGCGCGCGCTGGAACTTTCGTGCCGGGGGCGGCCGGAGTGGGATGGGGCGCGCCGGCCCCCGGCCCCCGGTTGGCCTGGGCCGGTTCACGTGTCTCGGGACCGAGGTTCGCCCCTTTGGGCCCCACTAAGCCTGCGTGGAGCGCGGAGCCTGCGCACTGGCAGCGGGGACGGTCCCCGGGCCCGAGCGCCGCGGGCGAGATGGGGGGAGGGGAGCGGAGGGGAGCGGAGGGGAGGGGGCGGCCGCCTGCCGCCGTCGGACCGCCCGAGCCTTGCAGGCCACGCGCGCCCCGCGCTCGCCGGGACGGGGAAGTGCCCGCGGACACGCGCGCCCGTGCCCACGCGCGCGCGCACTCACACACGTGGGCACACACGTGCACACACGCACAGGAGCACCACACACGCGAGCACCCTCACGAAGGCAGCACCCACAAAAGCACCCCGCAAAGACTTGCCAGCAAACTCCCTGGTGGTTGGATGTGCCAGGGAGTCTTTCTTTTTCTTTTTATGAGTGAAACTCCATGTGGTACAGTTGTTGGCCTTACAAGTTTTTGTACTTGTAATCCTACAATGATCATCGAGTACCCATGCCTCCACCAGTGCCCGTTCTCCACTACCAATGATCCCAGTAGCACTCCCACCCCCAAACCCCATCCCCACCCCCTCACCCCCCACCCTGCCTCTGTGGCAGGGCATTCCCTTTTGTTCTCTCTCTCCTTTTGGGTGCTGTGGTCTGCAAAAGAGGCATTGGGTGGCAATCGTGTTTGGTCTATAGTCTACTTTCAGCATGCTTCTCCCATCCTGGGAGGATCCTCCCAACACCCTTTACTTGGTGCTCCCTTCTCTATCTGAGCTCCCTTTTCCGCTAGCATGTGTAGCTGGCCTTCAAGCCATGGAGTAAACCTCCTGTAACTTATCCTGACTATTCTAGGATGGTCTCCTAGTTTGTTACTTTATATTCTACCAGGGATTATTTCTAGCGCTCTAGAAATCCAAATTTTCAAAGACTTGCAAAGACGGTGTGGAAATGTCTTTATAGTGCAATACATTTAGCACTTAAAGTCCTCGGCTCCGGGACAGAGGATCCTGCTGATGCTTTTTTATAGTTGGCTAAATTAAGGCCATGGGCCTAGGATTCCAGGTCTTCCCTCTGTCCAATCCCCTGCCCCTCCTCCCCCAATTTAGTTTGTGGAGTCCTCTGCAAGCAACACACACACCTGGGCACTCGCTGGAAGGGTTGAATGCCAGAGGGCACACACACACACACACACACACACACACACACACACGCTCACACATGCACAGAGGTCCTTCCTGCTGTATTTCTACTTCGCTAATCCCATTGACTCCAGGCAATGGCTCATGTAGTATTGGCAAATTAATTCTTACAGACAATGTTTACACTGATCTCGGGCCCTCTGTGAAAAACAGAAATTTATAGGAAAACAGGTGCACAAACCAAATACAAATTAGGTTGTTTAAACATGCCCAAGTACATTCGATTTTTGTGTGTGTGTACGACCAAGGCCTGGCCCTTGACTGTTGAGCTACATCCTTACCACGTCCCTATAAATGAGGGTTTTTTTTAACAGGCAAATGTCATTCCACAACACATAAAACCAAATATGAAGTAGGTCATACCAAAATAAGATTGTGTGTGTGTGTGTGTGTGTGTGTGCGCGCACGCGCGTGGTAACAGGAGGCCTGGCACTTGACTGCTTAGCTACATCCTTGCTTCCAGTAAATGAGATTTGTAACAGGCATTCGCCATTCAACCCCACAAACTCACTAAGATGACTTCAGTTCGTGAATACTTTGCTGGATACTGTAGCACTGTCTATCACTGTCCTCCCGTTGTTCATCGATTTGCTCCAGCAGGCCCAGTAACGTCTCCATTGTGAGACTTGTTGTTACTGGGGTTTTTTTTTTTTTTTGGCATCTCGAATACATCACGGGGAGCTTGCCAGGCTCTGCCGTGCGGGCGAGATACTCTCAGTAGCTTGCCGGGCTCTCCGGAAGAGGGGCAGAAGAATCGAACCCGGGATGGAGGAACGGAACCCCGCCGGGTCAGCCGTGTGCAAGGCAAATGCCCTACCGCTGTGCGAAGGCTCCTGGATATTAGGATTAAGGATTCTCAAGAACCAGGCTTGGAGGGATAGTAAAGTGGTAGGAGTTGCCTCGCCCACTGCAGACCTGGGCTCATCCCCCGTATTTTGAATGGTCCCACACAGCACCACCAGGAGTGGTTCCTGAGTCAGGTGTAAGTTGTGAGCACCTTCCTGTGTAACACAACTCCCCGCCCTCCCTACAACCGCCTCCCCCAAAAAACTTTCCAGAATCCCTGCTGCTGTGAAATGATACAGGCAGAACTCAACTGCTCTGCTGTTTGGTAAGTGCTACAATGTAACCAACGTTCTCAGCTTGGCTAAGAATTTTGTATCCAAGAGCAGTGGCAATGACTTATTAAGTTCTCACCCTAAATTCTCTGTAACTCTCACTCTCACCCGAACTCTCTCTAAAAGAGACAGTTACAAATTTGGAAAATCTCCAATATTTTTTCTTTTGATTTTGTTGGTGCCATTTTTTTTTTTTTGCAGGCATTGGCCCTGGTCTACACTGGATACAGTTACAAGGTTGGATACCAGGACCTTAAACAATATCCTTGACCCAATAATTGCAAGTTTTACACAGCACTTCTTTTTTTTTTTAATTACATTCACCTATCAGGAAAATGTTTCAAGTCCATACTAACAAAATATAGGGACTTGCTTCTAATTACAAGCTGTAGCTATTAAGTCATATATTCAATATTAATATATATTTTTCCAATTGTAAGATAGAACTAAATACAATATTCCAACAGTTTATTCCTGTGTTGCAAAGAATCAAAATGCCCCTTGACTCATGGCTCTTGGGTTCTTTGTATCTTGGTTTTATCACTTGGCACTGCAGTTGCTTGCTGATGGTTACATCATGCTTGAGCAATAGGGTGCTTATACCCCCTGTTTTTTTAATGACTGATTTTAGGAACCTGGGCTGGAGCGAGAGCACAGCGGGAGGGCGTTTGCCTTGTGCACAGCTGGCCTGGCCAAACCAGGTTCGATTCCTCCGCCCCTCTCAGAGAGCCCGGCAAGCTATGGAGAGTATCTCACCTGCACGACAAAGCCTGGCAAGCTCCCCGTGGCGTATTCGATATGCCAAACACAGTAACAACAAAGTCTCACAATGGAGACATTACTGTGCCCACTGGAGCAAATCGATGAACAACGGGAGGACAGTGCTACAGTGCTACCGTGATTTTAGGGACCAGAGAGAACTCAATGAGTTGAGCGTGTGCTTTGTATGCAGGAACCCTGGGTGTGATCCCTGACACCACATGATTTCAGGAGCATCGTCTACTGTGTCCCAAAAAAAAAGCCAAAATGATAACAAAGCCTTCAGCTTTAGATTGTAAGCTCTATTGGCAAGGGAAACACGTTGGATTTCACTTAGCACGTGCAATAATTTGTACATGTGGTAAGAGCTCAGTAATTGTGTTTTGGATGAGTGGTTTCTTCTCCCCACCAGGCCACAATCATTACCTGGTTCTTTCATTTACCACACGAAATGAATCAGATCAGATCATCTGAATCAGATAATCTTGTCCCAACTCTACCAATGTATTCCAAACATTTCTAAACTAGTAAGGCTATGAGCTCCTTGTCCTGCAACATAGACACTTGGGGTTCCCAATAATAAATGATGTCAAGGGAACTCCTTAACACATACCACTGTTCTTTCAATCTAGAGTGTAAACTCACATGGCCGCAGTTGGAATTACTCAATATTGCCAGACCGTTACCTTTGGTTTTTGTTTTGAAACCACACTCAGCTGTGCTCAGGAAGCACTCCTGGCCATGCGGAGGGGATCACATGGGGGGCCAGGGATGGTTTTCCAGGTTGGTCACAAGCAAGGCCAACTCCCCTCTGGCTCTGTCATCTCTCCAGCCCTGCACTGTCCCCTTAAAGAAACTCTTGTAAGAAAAGCAGTGAAGGGGTTGGAGCAATAGCACAGCGGGGAGGGCGTTTGCCTTGCACGTGGCCAACCCAGGTTCGATGCCCAGCATCCCATTAGTATGGTTTCCTGAGCACCGCCAGGGGTGATTCCTGAGTGCAGAGCCAGGAGTAACCTCTGTGCATCACTGGGTGTGATCCAAAAAGAAAGAAAGAAAGAAAGAAAGAAAGAAAGAAAGAAAGAAAGAAAGAAAGAAAGAAAAGCAGTGAAATTTAACTGATTTCCCTACTTAACTTTTTTTCCCCCTTCGAAAGAATACTTAAGACACATTCTCATCATTCAAGGCAGTGTTTTAGCTGGTGTCAGAGGAAGATTTCTGCCTATCAGATGCTAGAGCGTTGATTGGAGCGGAGCGTTCTAGCTCTTTCATCCAGACTTTCCAAGATGAACTCAGGTAATTTTGTCATCTTCCTCGTTTCTTTCAAGTATCCCTGTACCAGTCCCTTGAGAAACAGCTGTTGAATTCTCAATAGCTGTTCTATTCCTCCTCCTCCAATATTTGTTTTGTTAATGCTGGTAACATTTTCTTTCTGCTCTAGTTTGCATCTGTGGGCCCAGTGTTCCTCCACCCACACACTTCCAAGTGTATTGAAAGTTGCCTTTGAGAAAGCCTTTGAAAAAGGAAAGGAAAAAGTTGTGCTCGGGACTTTTGGTCCTGTGCTCAGCGGACATGACGATGCTTTGGGGTAAGGACTACAGCTGCATGTCTTACCTTCCTACCATCTCTCAGTCCAGAGAGAGTTTTAAGATCCCCTGAAAGTGTTCTATTGTCAGAACATCTACATTTGAATTAAGAACCATCAGAAGTTGGGCCAAGAAGTAGGACAGCATGACTTGCAAGCGAGTGACCCCAGTATGATCCTAGGGCAACGCACATGGTCCCCCAAACACCATCAGAAGTGATCCCTATTGCGACCCAAGGGATAGTACAATGGGTAGGACATATTTGTCTTGCACATAGTCAATCCCTGGCATACCATCTGCCCCTTCCCCCCAAGCACCTCCAGGAGGAACCTCTGAACATCCCCAGGTATGGTCCAAAAGACAAACAAACAAACAAAAAAGATCCCTGAGTCCAGAACCCAGGAATAAAGCCCTGAGCACCTCCGGGTGTGCCCTGCCCTCTCCCTCCCCCCCCCCAAAAAAAACCAAAAAGGAAATATCAAAAGTTTAACAGAAGGGGCTGAAGAGATAGCACAGCAGGTAAGGCGTTTGCCTTGCATGCGGCCAACCTGGGTTCGATTCCCAGCATCCCATATGGTCCCCGAGCACCGCCAGGAGTAACTCCTGAGTGCAGAGCCAGGAGTAACCCCCCCTGTGCATTGCCGGGTGTGACCCAAAAAGAAAAAAAAAAGTTTAACAGAATACACAGCTATTTAGTCAGACTGTTGCTTCACGCAAGGGTGCAAAATGAATGTGTTTAAGAAATACTTACATGATATAATGAAACATTGGGTTTGTTTCTATGGGGGACACACTCATGTTGCTAGAGAGCGCCCAGCTTTGTGGTTGGGGTGACTCCTGATAGTGTCCAGGGGATCAGGGAATGCTAATGATCTGATCTGGAGATGGCCACATGCAAAGCATGTGCTCCAACTCGTAGTCACCTTCCAGGCCTGGACACCTCTGTTGACATAGGCTATGAGCCTATATGAAGCCTGTGTTTGCTTCTGGACAGTTAAGAGTTGATTAAAACATAGGCCAATGGGGCTGGAGTGATAGCACAGCGGGTAGGACACTTGCCTTGCACTTGGCCAACCCAAGTTCGATTCCCAGCATCCCATATGGTCCCCTGAGCACCGCCAGGAGTAATTTCTGAGCGCAGAGTCAGAAGTAACCCCTGTGCACCGCCGGGAGTGACCCAAAAAGAAAAAATAAGAAAAAAAAAAAACATAGGCCAAGTTAAAGGATGCCACCTTGTGAGATCTTTACTGGTCTACCTCCTAATCCCGGTCTTTTTCTTTCTCTTCGAATTCGGCTTTTCTGTTTTCTTGTTGTCAATTTTCATTGCCCCAGTTTTCTTCCCTACCAGCAGGTAGAGATGAAAGGCATTCCCTTTGTTCTTTAATCCTTGACGCCTGCTGCACTCCCATTGTGACTCTCCTTTCCTGCTTTTTATCAACTCAGTTTACTACAGTTTATCTCTATCCCTGCCTAGAGTGTTGATCTTGATGTCTGTGAACAACTTCAAACCACTCCCCAACCCCAGCGGGCCGTGATGCTTTTTTTTTTTTTTTTGAAGGCTAGCACAGCCTCTGGCAAACAGCAGGTGCTCATAAATGACTGCTCTTGTCAACGGACACAGTAGGAGCCATTTCTTGACTCTCTTGGCTTATTCCACCCCCCCCCCACCCCACCCAACATACACATACACACTCACTGCCCTCACACTCTTTAGTACATTGTCCAGGTGAGACTGGGCAATGGATAAAGCTTGATGCCCTCTGCATCTACATCTTCTTAGGTGATAGTATCACCCCTTTATTTATTTATTTATTTATTTATTTATTTGCATGAAAGCCATGTAATTTTAATTTCAGAAAATAAAAGAATAAAGCACAGATACCACAGATCTTAATTGTAACATTTAGATACACATATTTTTCACTTAGATAATGCCCAGTATCCTAAATCTTTAACTTTATGTTCTAGGCACAGAGGTAGGGCGTTTGCCTTGCATGCAGCCAACATGGCCGACCCGAGTTCGATTCCTCCGCCCCTCTCGGAGAGCCCGGCAAGCTACCGAGAGTATCTCGCGTGCACGACAGAGCCTGGCAAGCTACCCGTGATGTATTCGATATGCCAAACACAGTAACAACAAAGTCTCCCGATGAAGACGTTACTGGGCCCGCTCAAGCAAATCCATGAACAATGGGAGGGCCTTTACTTTACTTTTACTTTGAAAAGTATTTTTACTTTTCTATGAAAACAATCCTTGTTACCTTGAAGCAATATCTTTTATTTTTATTTTATTATTATTTTTTATTAGTGAAACACTATGAGGTACAGTTATAGACTTACAAGTTTTTGTGCTTGGGTTTCAGTTATACAATGATCGAGGACCCATCCCTCCACCAGTGCCCATTTCCCACCACCACGGGTCCCAGTATCCCTCCCACCCCCCATCCTCCCTATCCTACCCTGCCTCTGTGGCAGGGTTCTCTCTCTCTTTTTGGGTGTTGTGGTCTGCAAAAGAGGCAACAAGTGGCAATCATGTTTGGTCTAGAGTCTACTTTCGGCATGCTATTTGGTGCTTCTTTCTTTATCTGAGCTCCCTTTCCCCCTAGCACGTGTGGCTGGCCTCCAAGCCATGGAGCAAAATTCCTGGTACTAATCTCGGCCACTCCTGGGTGTTAGTCTCCCATTTTGTTGCTTTATGTTCCCCAGATGAATGCAATCTCTCTGTGTCTATCCCGCTCTTTCTGACTCATTTCGCTTAACATGAGTATCAGTCCTTTAGATAGCTTTGGGCTCCTCACTCTACTGATTCCCAAATGTGTTTCACTAGACTGCACCTTCCCCTGAATCTCCCTGAATTACACACCACTCTCAATTCACGACTTCTTTTCAGCGTCCAAAAGGCATCTTAAAAGGACAGAGAAAGAGCAGATCGTAGCGCGTATGCCAAGCATGTGCGAGGCCCTGGGTTTGGTGCTTAGCACCTCCCCAAGGACTGAGGTTAAACCTCCAGCACTGCAAGGTTCTCTGGTAAGGGTCACGCTGCCCCCAAATATGAGCCCTACTGAGTCTTAGAGCAAATGAAGAAGTGAATGGCATCTCAAGCCAGAAACAATCTGATGAAACTGATTGAAAAGCAAGTGAACTCTTGATTCTACTCCCAAACCTGCCCCTCCTATGATCTTCCCCAACTCTGTGTGTGGTAACACCGTTCACCCTCTCTGTCAAGCCAAAAGTCTTCAAATTCTGGGCTGGAGCGACAGCACAGCGGGTAGGGCATTTGCCTTGCACGCGGACGACCCAGGTTCGATTCCCAGCATCCCATAGGGTCCCCCGAGCATCGCCAGGAGTAATTTCTGAGTGCAGAGCCAGGAGTAACCCCTGAGCATCGCCAGGTATGACCCAAAAAGCAAAAAATAAATAAATAAAACTCAAAAGTCTTCAAATTCTGTTAAGATCCGTTCTTTCTCTTAGGGTCTACATCCCTATATCAGCAAAAATCCTGCCTGCTTGATTTTCATCAGAATCTTTTTACTTTTCACCGTTTCTATCACTGCTACCAATTTGTTATCACCAACTCTTACCCAGAGTTCCTCAATAGTTTCTATTTTTTTGTTGTTGTTGTTTTGGTTTGGGGAGCACACCTGGCAGTGCTCAGAGTCTATTTCTGGCTCTGTGCTCAGAGATCACCTCTGGAGGGGTCCCAAAAAGTGATATGTGGTGCTGAGGATTCTAAATAGAGCTGGTAGCATGCAAGGCAAGTTCCTACAATTTCCAGTCCTAGAATAACCTTCTCTCCTGCTTTTGTGCCTGGGGTCTCTTCTAGCCCAGAGGGGTCAGGACTTTCAGCTGGAGTCTTAACGCCTGTCTGCTTAATATCATTAACTGCCCTATCTTGGACGAAGTGAAAACTCCCTGTATTATAGTGGCTATAAAGTCCTTTACGACTTGGCTTTTGCCATTTATCCCAACTCTGAAGCTACGCTTATCGTCCACGCAGGTGACTGCCTCCTTACACCTGGGACATACCACATACTCCATTGCCTCAAGGCCTTTCTTTGCATTTACTCCCGGTATAATCTGAGAGGGGCGGAGCACAGCGGTAAAGCGTTTGCCTTGCACGCAGCCACCATGGCCGACCCGAGTTCGATTCCTCCGCCCCTCTCAGAGAGCCCGGCAAGCTACCGAGAGTATTCGATATGCCAGACACAGTAACAACCAAGTCTCCAATGGAGACGTTACTGGGCCCCCTTGAGCAAATCGATGATCAACGGGAGGGCCTTTACTTTACTTACTTACTTTAAATAATCTAAGCCAGAAATCTCCCATGATTACACCTTGCTCCCACCTGATTTCAATAAATGTCGTTTTAGTAATTCCTGATTTACCTTTAAATTTGCAGTCTCTTCCTTCCTGCTTCCAATATTCAGGAACCCTTTGGCTCATATTTTCCTCCTTGGCACTCATCATACTATAGTTTGATTGCCTGTCATACTATTGGTTTACTTTAATTTAGTTAATTAAAAAAAATTTGTTTTTGGTTTCTGGGCTGGAGCAATAGCACAGCGGTAGGGCGTTTGCCTTGCACGCAGCCAACATGGCCGACCCAAGTTCGATTCCTCCGCCCCTCTCGGAGAGCCCGGCAAGCTACCGAGAGTATTCGATATGCCAGACACAGTAACAACAAAGTCTCCAATGGAGACGTTACTGGGCCCGCTCGAGCAAATCGACGATCAACGGGAGGGCCTTTACCTTTACTTTTACCTTGCTTTCTGGGTCACACCCAGCAATACACAGGGGTTACTTCTGGCTCATGCACTCAGGAACTCATAGCAGTGCTCGGGGACCATATGGGATGCTGGGAATCGAACCCAAGTCGGCCGCGTGCAAGGCAAACGCCCTACCTACTGGGCTATCGCTCCAGCCCCTAATTCAAAAATTTTTATGAAGACACCATGTGATTTAGTCTTTGAATTTTACTTTCAGGGGAGGGGACTGGAGCACAGCGGTAGGGCGTTTGCCTTGCAAGCCACTGGCCCGGCTGAGCCAGGTTTGATTCCTCCGCCCCTCTCCTAGAGCCCAGCAAGCTACTGAGAGTATCTCACCTGCACAGCAAAGCCTGGCAAGCTACCATGATGTATCCAATACACCAAACACAATAACAACAAGTCACACAATGGAGACCGTTACTGGGCCCACTCGAGCAAATCCATGAACAGTGGGAGGACAGTGCAGTGCTACACTTAATTCCTCTTATTTATTTTTTTCTTTTATTGCCTTTCCCACTGGCACCATTTCCTTTGAGGTGAAATCTTGGGGTGTGTTCTGCTTATGTTTTCTTCGACGTACTTGACTGGCTCGGGTCTGATCTCAAGGTCTTTGATCCATTTTGCCCTGACTTTTGTGTAAGGTGCGAGATCTCGGTATAGCTTTAATGTTTTACATACGGATATCTAGTTTCCCCAGCATTAGTTGTTGAAGAGACTATCTTTAATACAATCCCCCATTCAAATCCAGGAGACATTCCTCTGTGTTGAATCTGGCTCATGCGCTCAGGAATTATTCCTGGCGATGCTCAGGTGACCGCGTGGAATGCTGGGAATCGAACCCGGGTCGACCACGTGCAAGGCAGCCCTACCGCTGTGCTATCACTCCAGCCCTCTGGGTTTAATCTTAATACTTGTTCATCTCCCTACCACCACGGCCTTTTACCGCCACCACTTACAATAAACTCCTTGGGCCCACACTCTGTGCTCTTCACAACTTATAAATTTCCAGGAAAAGGGCTATTACCTGGGACCTCCTAGAAACTTGGAAAAATATGCAGTCAGGGGCTGGAGTGCTAGTCCAGCACGGTAGAGTGCTTGCCTCCCACGCATCCCACCCAGGTTCAATCTCTGGCGTCTTGTTTGGTCTCCCAAGCACCAAGAGCAATCCCTGAGTTCAGAGCCAGAAATAACTCCTGAGCATTGTCAGTTGTGGCCCTCAAACCAAATAAATATGTATTCAGTGGCTAAGCAACTGAGTTACTGAAAAAATCAAAATGCAAACTAGTAAGATATACTAGTTACCATTAACCATAAATTAAGTCTAAAAAAAAAAAAGAAGAATATTTTTCTGTTCTTTGTTGTAGTAAAGATAAGGTTCAGGGGCTGGAGTTGATAGCACAGCGGGTAGGCGTCTGCCTTGCACGCAGCCAATATGGCCAACCTGGGTTCGATTCCCAGCATCCCATTATGGTCCCTTGAGCACCGCCAGGAGTCATTCCTGAGTGCATGATCCAGGAGTAACCCCTGAGCATCGCCGAGTGTGACCCAAAAAGCAAAAAATAAATAAAAATTTAAAAAATAAAAATAAGGTTCACCTACCACCGTTCTGAAATTTAATTTTGTTTCTTTGGTCACACCTGGCTGTGCTCAGAGTTTACTCCTGGCTCTCTGCTCAGGGGTCACTTCTGGCAGGACCATATGGGTAGCTGGGGGATCGAACCCAGGTTAGCCGTGTGCAAGGCCTACCTGCTATACAATCAATCTGGCCCAGTTTTCTGAAAGTTTTACCTCTAAGAAATGATTATGCTGCCAAAGAACACTTAAAACATTTCTCAACAGAGAAAGAAAGTCTCTAATGAAGTCTCTCTCTCTCTCTCTCTCTTTCTATCCTTTTTAAAATTGCCTTAAATTGGTGTGAGATATTTTACTTTCCTACAAATGCACTCATTTTCCTGAATACCGGGCACTTTCAAAATAGAAACTATTCTAGTTATTTCTTTTTTTTTGAATTTTTATTAGTGAGACATCATGAGGTACAGTTGCAGACTTACAAATCTTTGTGCTTGGGTTTCAATTATACAGCGATCAAATAGCCATCCCTCCACCAGTGCTATTCTAGTTATTTCTATTGTGAATTAAATTTGGTACCAGTGATTTCTTTTTTGATTATTTATAAGCTTCCCAGCAGCCTTCCAGACTGGCAGGACATGATCCCCTCAGCAAACATGGGAATAGCCCCCAGCACTGCTGGGTGTGATCCCAAAGCAAAAGAAAGCAAAACATTTCCCAGATCTTTCCCAATGCAGTCCCACTTGAGCCTTTCAGCACCATAATTAGATGAGACAATTGAGTCACGGCAGTTAAGAAGCGAAGCCTCAAAGTCTGCAGAGCCAGTTAGTACAGATTTGAGCTTGTTGTCGGTCTCTGTTCTTCTAACTTAATCTATGTTCAAGAGAAGATTTTTGTTCTTGCTTTGAAAGGGCAGGACTCCTCCTCCTGCTCTCTCTCTCTCTCTCTCTCTCTCTCTCTCTCTCTCTCTCTCTCTCTCTCTCTGTGTGTAGATCTTGGTGGTGCTAGGGGTGACCAGGCAGTGCTGGGGAATAAACCCAGGACTCCAGCACACAAAGCTAATGCTCCCACCCATGGAACTATCTCCTCAACCCAGAGATTTTCAACCAGGCCAGAGTTGCAACGTGCCCTTCATCTTGCTGGTTAGGCAAAGATTTGCTTCAGGGCCAAGATGCTAGCAGAAGGCTGAAGCACAAGCCTTGCCTGTAGGAGCCCTGACTGTGAACTCCAGCACTTCATGGTCCCCTGAGCACTGCACGAGGAGCAGTCTCCCCCAGAAGAAGATTGACTTCATAAATTATTTGTTCTATTCCTTAATGACAGGAAAGAGCTCGGGAGTTCTAAGGAGCAGGCCACAAGCATAGGATACCAAACTTAAAACCTGACAGTGATGTGGGTTTCGTGAAGCAGGGATGCGGTGTTTTCCGGGTGAGCAGAGTGTTCTGAAAGTGCTTTATGTGAGGTGAGACCTGGCGACGTAGCAGAGAATATGTTCTGTTCTACTTTTCCGATAGCACAGCGGGTAGGGCGTCTGCCTTGCACGCAGCCAACATGGCCGACCCGAGTTCGATTCCTCCGCCCCTCTCGGAGAGCCCGGCAAGCTACCGAGAGTCTTCGATATGCCAGACACAGTAACAACAAAGTCTCCAATGGAGACGTTACTGGGCCCGCTCGAGCAAATCGACGATCAACGGGAGGGCCTTTACCTTTACTTACCTTTATCTACTTTCCTCACTTACCTAACAGGTCCTCCGTAGACCAGCACACACGGTTGAGTCATTTTAGACCATGTGATGTTTGAGTTATCTGTATAATGTGTCATAAAAGACTTTGCTTTTGGACAGCTGCAGATAGAAGATACGTTTCTACATGTAAAAAAAAAAAATTGGTAGCTTCGTTTCTTTCTCAATGTGAAACTCACTTTTTTATTTTTTTTCTTTTGGGGTCACACCCGGCAATGCACAGGGGTCATTCCAGGCTCTGCGCTCAGGAATTACCCCTGGCGGTGCTCAGGGGGACCATATGGGATGCTGGGGATCGAACCCGGGTTGGCGGCGTGCAAGGCAAACGCCCTCCCCGCTGTGCTATCGCTCCAGCCCCGAAACTCACTTTTTTACAGAGATTCTATGAGACGTCCCAAGGCTTAAGTGAAATTCTGCGGAAGTGTTTTTGCAGTTCAAGTATTTTTGCAAAGTATTGCTTGGTATCTCGATTGTAAAACATTTTATTTTCAAATCAACATATTCTCTAATGTCAAGTTTGCTTCATCAATTCCATTTCAGTTTAAACTGTATTGCAATACTGTCTTCGGACATGATTAAATGGCATAATGCCCTTTCTCTTTTCATATAAATATATATTGCATATAACATATGTGGCATAGTTGTGTGTGTGTGTGTATGTATATATATATATATATATATCACATTCATGTTCACGGTCACGTTCCTTCCATTGTTCATTGATTTGCTGAGTGGGCCCAGTAACATCTCCATCATGAGACTTGTTGTTACTGTGTTTGGCATATTGAATACATCATGGGTAGCTTGCCAGGCTCTGCTGTGTGGGCCAGATACTCTCGGTAGCTTGCCGGGCTTTCCAAGAGAGTGGAGGAATCGAACCCGGCTCGGCCATGTTGGCCGCTTGTAAGGCAAACGCCCTACCGCTGTGCTATACACAATTATATATTGGCAGTGCTGAGGATGAAATCCAAGACCTCACATATGCAAGTCAAGGTCCACTACTGAACTACACCCCAGCCCCTATCGGATATATTTATTGTATTTTATTCTTAATTTTAACTGAATCACTATGAGACATACAGAAACAAAGTTGTTAATGATTAAGTTTCAGTCATACAATGTTTGGACACCTGTCCCTTCACCAGTGTACATCTCCCACCATCAATGTCCAGTTTCCCCGTCCCACAGCCTGCCTGCCTCTCTGTTAGACACTTTTCTTCACTCTCTGTCTGTCTGTCTGTCTGTCTGTCTGTCTCTCTCTCTCTCTTCTCTCTCTCATTTTCCTTTTATTCCTTTTAGGCACTGTGCTTTGCAATGCTTTTACTGAAAGGTATCATGCATATCATTTTGCCTCCTTACAGCACCCAGTCTAGAGTCATCCTTTTCATCAGATATATTTTAATAGAATAAATTCAGTTAGAAAACTTAGAGAAGGGGCTGGAGAGAGAGCGCACAGAAGTTAAGGTACTTGCATAGGAAGCATTGAATGGAAAAAATATAAAGCACAAACAGCTGTTTGCTCAGGTTAGTAAGAATGGAATATATGGGTTTTTTTTCCCCTAGTGATTGTAAGTATATCACTGAATGAATTACTAAGATTAGAGCACACAATGAACTCAGCGTTTACTTTTTTAAAAAGGAAATCCTGGTTCTGTCCCTAGTATGGTCCTCGGAGTACAGAATCCAGAGTAACACTCCCTGTGTCTTCCACTACCCCCCAGCCTTACAGGATGTAGCCCAAAATACAAAATAAAGTAATAAAGGAAAGAAAATCCCAAGCACTAGGGATGAAAGTTGCCACAGTGAATGCCTAGGGCAGGGACACAATAAGGCCTGCATGGATAGTCAGGAAACACTGATGATTTTAAATTATTCTCAACCCCGACCTAAGGGGGATTCTGAATATTAGTGGACGCAATGTACATATTTACGGAATTTCCCCTGGAGATTGGGTGTGTGCCAGAAATCAGGAAAGATATTAAAACTACAAGGAAAAGGTGATGTGCCTTAAAAAGCACAAGGAGGCGGCTATGGGAATTCAGACGTTGGGACGAAAAGAAGAGCTGGAGCAGGACAGGAGAGAGAGGACAAGGGTGATTAAATGCTTGCCTCACACACAGCTCACGGGTGGATTCCTGGTTCCACATACGATCCCTGAGTATCAGCAGGAGTGACCCCAGAGCACAGAACCTGGAGTAATCCCTGAGCACTGAGCCTAAAAAAAGGAATGGAGTAGAAGGACCTTGGCTGACAATACCCTGGACTGCAAAACTCACCTAACCCTTTTTTTTTTTTCGGTTTTAGAAGTCACCTTTCAGATAGATCTTTCCAATTACTCTATTTTTGTTGCTGCTAGGTTTGGAGGTCATACCCCGCAGTGCTCAGGAACTACTCCTAGCTCTGTGCTCAGAGTTCAGTTCCAGGCAGGACTGTGTGTGGTAGTGGACGGGCAGGGGGGGACTGCTGAGAGGTTCCTTTGGCCCTTTAATTATTGGGGGCAGGAGCGATAGTCCAGTGGAATCAACTTGCCTTGCATGCAGGGTTCCATCCTATAAGGTCACCTGAGCCCCGCCAGGAGCAATTCCTGAGTGCAGAGCCTGGGAGAACAGCCTTTGAGCATTGCCAGGTGTGGTCCCAAGACCAAAAAAAAAAAAAAAAAGTAAAAATCAGTCTTTCTTGTTTCCTTCCACTTCTTAGCTTCAATGAAGAGCTCACAGCACTTTTCACAGTCTCTAATTGGTTCCTTTCCGCCGGGAACAGAGCCAGGGCCTCACACACAGTCATTGTTGAGTTATCACCGTTATCATATCGGGTCTTTGGGCCACGCGGGGCGGTCTGCAGGGTTTACTCCCGACTCAGGTGTGCTCAGGGACCCTTCCTGGGGATGCTCTCGGGATGGGGGGGAAGGGAATCAAAGTGATGCCCTCGGGGCTGGAGCGATAGCACAGCAGGGAGGGTGTTTGCCTTGCACGCAGTCAACCGGGGTTCGAGTCCCAGCATCCCATAGGGTCCCCCGAGCACCGCCAGGAGTAATTTCTGAGTGCATGAGCCAGGAGGAACCCCTGTGCATCGCCGGGTGTGACCCCCAAAAAGAAAAAAAATGAGGGGCCGGAGCGATAGCACAGTGGGGAGGGCGTTGGCCTTGCACGTGGCCGACCTGGGTTCAATTCCCAGCATCCCATAGGGTCCCCCGAGCACCGCCAGGAGTAATTCCTGAGTGCATGAGCCAGGGATAACCCCTGTGCATCGCCGGGTGTGACCCAAAAAGAAAAAAAAAAACCCAAAAAGAAAAACAAAACAAAAAAAAACCCAAACCAAAGTGATGCCCTGGGGAGGGGGGATCAAGCCAGCCGGGTGCCCTGCAAGCAGTGTCCCCGCCGCACTCGGGCCTGGGGACGCCAGAGCCCGGCGGGTGCGGGGCGGGGGGCGCGAGCCGCGGTCCGGGCAGGGGGTCCCGGGACCCCCGCATCCCCCCAACCAAACCTGCCTGGCTCGCCCTGGGGCCGCGCTGGGCATCCAGGTGTGCGCGCAGGGCGGGCGGTGGGATGACCCAGGGCTGGCAGGGAAGTGGCCGGGCCCGGGGGGCCAAGCCCGCGACCCCCGTCGGGGGACCCTGGGGACGGGGAGGTGGGACACCCCCCCACCCCACGGGGGCCACCCAAAGGACCCGATGCACTGCCCACCCGCTGGAGCCCGGGGCATCCCGCAACCCCCCCCCTCCCGCGGGGCCGGGGCCGACCCCTCCCCTTGCCCCTCCCCGGGGCGCGGGGACCGTTAACCGCCCGCGGGCAGGGCGCGGCCGCCGACCCCCGCGGCGCCCGCCCGCCCCGCCCCGCCCCGCTCGCTCTCCTGCCGCGGTCACCCCATCCGTCCCGCGGCCGCCGCGGCCAATCAGCGCGCGGGAGCGGCCCGTCGGCGCGCGGCCGCGGCCAATCAGCGCTGGCCAGGGGCGGGGCCTCGGGCGCACCGCGCGGGCGCCGCTTCCCGCCTCCCCCGCTGCAGCCGCGCCGGGTCACTCGCGGGCACTGACCGGGCCTTGGCCTCGGCCTCGGCCTCGGCGCGCTGGGACTGGGGGAGGGGCGGGGAGCGAGGGAGGCCGCGGCCTGGCACCGGTGCAACCTTGCAGAAAGAGCCTCGGCTCCCCCCACCCGCGACCCCGAGCTCGGAGCATCCCCCCCACACCCCACCCCAGGTCCCCGCGTGGGGTGCATGGAAAAAAAAAAAGACTTGGGGCAGCCTGGAAACGTGTCCCCCTGACCCTGGCAGCCCAGGCAGAAGCTCGGGAGAGGCGCTGGCTCCTTGTGCATGTTCTTCTTGGGTGCATCCGTGAACTTGGTTAAAGCTTGGCTGAGCTGCCCAGAGGGGGGCGAGGCCCAGAAGGCTGCACCTCGCTGGGAATATAGTTTATTTATTTTTATTTTTATATTTATTTTTTTGCTTTTTGGGTCACACCCAGCGATGCTCAAGGGTTCCTACTGCTCCTGGCTCTGCACTCAGGAATTACTCCTGGCGGTGCTCAGGGGACCCTCTGGGATGCTGGGATTCGAACCCGGGTTGGCCACTGGCAAGGCAAATGCCCTCTCCGCTGTGCTATCGCTCCAGGGGTGGGGCATTTGGCTGGCAGTGAAGCTCTGGGTTCGTTTCTGGCCCCCCTGCGCCTTGGGGGGAAAGTTGCTTCTCCTTGCCTGGTGCTGTGGCCTATCGATTCATTCATTCATTCATTCATTCATCATCCTGTTATTCATTGATTGCCTCAAGCAGGCCCCAGTAACGTCTCTTTCATCCTAGCCCTGAGATTATATTCAAGGCTCTTTAGGAGAATGAGACCCATCATTGTTACTGGTATTTGGCATACTGGGTACGCCACGGGGAGTTTGCCAGACTCTGCCCTGTGGGCAGGCTACATTCGATAGCCTGCAAGTTTGTGGCCTATCGATAGCCATTGGAAAAGAGAAGGGACCACTGAGTCAGTGATGGTTGGGTGGGAGATGTGTGCTGATCGCAGACCAGGACCAAACACGATGGCCTCTCAGCAAACCATTGTGCCCCAAAGTAGAGAGTAAAAAAGGAAGTGATTGCATAAAGGCAGAGGGTGGAGTGGGATGGGGGTGGCAGGAGTGTCATTGGTGATGGAAAATGTACACTGGTGGAGGGATGGGTGTTTGATCATTTTGTGAAACTCAGTCATAAAAGTTGTGTATCTCACAGTGATTCAATAAAAATTAAACTTTTTTTTTTTAAAAAAAAGTCGCTTCTGTTTTTTTGAGCCACACCCAACCAAGTGCTCAGGGCTTACTTCTGGCTCTCTGCTTTAGTGGTCACTCCTGGCCAGACTCCTATATAATAATAGGGACGGAACCTGAATAGGCCACATGCAAGGCAAATGCTTTACGCTGGACCGTTTGGCCCTCATCGCTCCTGCTGCTGTTGAAATGATACTGTCTTGGTTTTTTGAATCACACCCAGAGATCAGAAGTTCTCGGGGTCTTGGTTTTTGAGGGACCATGCATTAGCGGGGATTAAATTGAACCCAGGCCTCCCGCATGCAATGCACTCCAAGCCTTTGAGCTCTCTGGCGTTCTGTTTACATTTAAGCTATCTGATAATGAAGCTGTCTTTGTCACTGTGTTTCACAAGTGGGCACTCCCTCTGCATCATCTCACCAGAAATAAAATTAATGCATTTTTCTGGGTGCTGGAGCTGGAGGTATAGCACAGCGGGTAGGGCGTCTGCCTTGCACGCAGCCAACATGGACGACCCGAGTTCGATTCCTCCGCCCCTCTCGGAGAGCCCGGCAAGCTACCGAGAGTATTGGATATGCCAGACACAGTAACAACAAAGTCTCCAATGGAGACGTTACTGGGCCCGCTCGAGCAAATCGATGACCAACGGGAGGGCCTTTACTTCTGGGTGCTGAAGGCACTCCTTCCTCCTCCTTAAAAAACTATCTTCCTTAAAAAACCTAACAAATTAAGAAGCCAGAGAGACGGTACAGATGTAAGATGCGTGCCTTGCATGGGGCCACCAGGATTTGATCCTTCGATTCGATCCATACACGGTCCCCTGAACCCAACCGGGAGCGATTCCTCACTAGCACCAGCAGGTACGGCCCCAAAACAAAACCCAAAAGAAAAACCTAACAAATGAGACGAGAAGATGGGTTCCCTGAGCCCCTCCAGGAGGGATGCCTGAGCACAGAACCCGGAGGAAGTTTGACCGTCACAAGGCGAGGCCGCTGAGGGTGCCTCCCATCCCCCCAAGCCCTACATGCAATTTGATCATAAACTACTCTTTTCACTTTTTAATTTATTCCCTCCTAACTCGTCTGCGGGAATTGGTATTATCACCCATCTTAGATTTTAAAGCAGGCTCAGAGACTAATCAAGGCAAGTTCCAGCAGCTTTGTAAGTGATAACGTTCGAGTACTTTTGGTACTTCTTTTCCCCAGATCAGGAACTTTCAATCCTCAGGAAAGAGAGAGAGAGAGAGAGAGAGAGAGAGACAGACAGAGACAGAGAGACAGAGACAGATACAGAGAGAGAGAGACAGAGAGAGAGACAGATATTCAGAGAGACAGAGACAGACAGAGACAGAGACAGAGAGAGACAGAGAGACAGACAGAGACAGAGAGACAGAGAGACAGAGAGACAGAGACAGAGAGAGACAGAGAGAGAGAGAGAGAGAGAGAGGCAGAAAGAAACCCAGGGGTTTTGCAGTCCTTGAATCAAGGACTGTGTGTGTGGCCGCGTGAAAGTGCATCTTGGGGAGAGGCCTGCATTCCTTGAGAACTCTGCTAAGAACGCAGTTTTTCATGCCAAAACTTTGAAGACTAAAAGACTTTCTTGAAACTCAGAAATGTCAGGTCACTACGGGCTGATGCTTCTCATAACCCTCGCCTGACCTGAAGCAGCTACATGGTTAAGTGTTGCCAGTCCAGATGCTGGAGGGCCGCCCACATCTTGTTTGGGGACCTCGGTCCTTGTGGCAGAGCCCAGAACAGTTGGATCAAAGGCAGAGTAAATTAGGTAACAGAATGCTTGGGAGTGGGGGGCTGGGAGAAGTTTAAAAAAAAAATTCTGTTCAGACCTATAAATATAATCAGATTGAGCAGATTGGCTGGGTAGATCTGCTCCATGCTGTGGGTACACAAAGACGAGTGAGATCGTTTTCCTGCCTGCTGCAAAAGATTACAGTGTGTGTGTGGGGGGGAAGAGCTTAGTGGAGTGTGTGATTACCAGGCTGGAAGAACTTGTGCAGTGGCTCGGAACACCTGCCTGACAAGGATATGGTCAGGAGTTCAAATCCCTGGGGTTGCGTATGTGCCCTGTCCTGGGAATTTTTCCATCTGAAATCCCTCGTACCACATGTATATCTGGCAGTGAGCACCACAACTCAAAAGAGACGTGCAACCAAATTAAGGGTGTTGGGAGGATCCTCCCAGGATGGGAGAAGCATGCTGAGAGTAGACTATAGACCGAACATGATTGTCACCCATTGCCTCTTTTGCAAACCACAACACCCAATAAGAGAGTGAGAACAAAAGGGAATGCCCTGCCACAGAGGCAGGGTGGGATGGGGGGGCGGGGGCTGGGAGGGATACTGGGATCCGAGGTGGTGGGAAATGGGCACTGGTGGAGGGATGGGTGTTTGATCATTGTATAATCGAAACCCAAGCACACAAATTTGTAAGTCTACAACTGTACCTCATGGTGTCTCACTAATAAAAATGAAAAAATAAAAAGATGTGCGAGGTTCCAGGATGTAGCTCAGTGGTAAGACACATGCCTCCTGTGGGGCTCTCGATTTGATCGCCGACACGGCCCATAAAACTGTGAACACCACGTCCCGGAAGTGTGAGCTGCTGAGTCAGCGCGAGCACTGCAGCACCTTGGAAGGGCACGACCATCGCTACAACCATAAACCTGTGTGCCTCAACTAAGAGTGCTTGCTCCAGCAAACACACATGCAAGCACTGCAAGTAGAGGAGGCAAAGCCTGAGCGCATTCAACATGCCTGAGTGTACGACCAGGTGCACTGGACCCACGTGAACACCACTGGGAAACACTTGTGCAAGTTCCACAGCTAGGTGTGTGCGGCGACCCCCCAGTCATTGCATCAACTTCATTATCATCATCATCATCATCCTTCACAATGAGAGAAAGGGGGAGAGGCCCCACAAGGAAGAGTGACTAGAGAAGGAAGGCAGCACTTAGAGTGACAGTGATTAAATATTAGATAAAGAATCTGCTAGAGTTTTGGTCTTGGTGTTTGGTTTTTGAGGGACCCCCCCAAGAAGTGCTCAGAAGACTCAGGGACCCCATTGGCAACTCCAGCAACTGGTTCTGCCGGTCCATGCAAGGCCCTCAGGATAGGATGCTGCGGTACCAGGGACTGGGGGGGGGGGGTCTCGGGAGCTGCACCCTCTGCAGTGTTTGGGGGAACTGTGTGATGCTGGGAATTCAACCCAGGTGGAGGACATGCGAGGCATTCACCCAAACTGCTCTGCCTCTGCTGGCCCCAGATGTACTGAATTTTGACTGAGCAGCAAGGTCAAAATGCAGAGCAAGAAAAAAAAAAAACCAGGGGCTGGAGAGATAGCACAGTGGGTAGGGCGTTTGCCTTGCACACAGCCGACCTAGGTTCAATTCCCAGCATCCCAAATGGTCCCCTGAGCACCGTCAGGAGTGATTCCTGAGTGCAGAGCCAGGAGTTCACCCCTGTACATCGCCAAATGTGACCCAAAAAGAAAAAAGAAAGAAAAGAAAAGGAAACCAGTCAAGGCTTCTGGTTGAAGAGTCAGACCTTTTTTTCATCCAGCAGACAGAGTGGTCTTAGTTTTACTTTTCTTGATGCTATGAATTGAATCGAGGGCTTTATTTTGATTTTATTATTATTTTTTTTCTTTTTGGGTCACACCTGGTGATGCACAGGGGTTACTCCTGGCTTTGTACTCAGGAATTACTCCTGGCAGTGCTTTGGGGACCCTAGGGGATGCTGGGAATTGAACCCGGGTCGGCCGCATGCAAGGCAAACACCCTACCCACTGTGCTATTGCTCCAGCCCCCGAACCCAGGACTTTATGTGTGTGGTACATGTGAGCTACCACTAAGCCATTTCTCTGGTCCAGAGTTATCTTTCAAAAGCAGTTGGAGCCGTGGGAGATAGTTCGAAGGGCTAAGGTCTAGGCTTTGCGTGTTAGAGACCAGGACTTCAAGTATTGCCTGGAGTACAGTACTGGTGCAACCCACACCTTTCCTCTGCCTGAAAATAATGGCCAGGAACATTGCATACCTGGACGCTTGGGGACCCTTGTTTGCTCTTTACACAGCATGACCTCCCAAGGGACTCAGATAACCCCAGTGACCCCCAGTATGGCCTCATTAGTCCTAACCTTGAACTAGTTGGCTCTCTACTGATGGCCTGGAAGTCCCAAAGCACTTTTGGGAAACTGTGTCCCCCCAACCCCCCAGCAAAAAAAAAAGTAGGGGGAAAAAAGAAATGCCAATACAGCACTTTAACACATTTTTAATAGTTTTCCTGTCACTCTTGGTCCAAGCATTTATTACCACATAAAAATATACACTTTATGTATATTACTATAAAAACCAGCTCCCGAAGGGAGAACAGTGCAGTCTCCTGCCCCTGCGCCTGGCTATTCCTCGCCGGGGTCCCTTGGAGGGGAGCGGGTTGAGCTTTCCTCCCCGCCCTGAGCAGGGCCCCGGCAGCCGAAGACCTCCAGGACCAGCCACCACCATGCTGAGACCACTCTCCGCACACTTGAAGGTACTGGCAGAGGGACAAAGCCACGCGGGTTCCGGGGCCGAGATCTCCCAGCCTACTCAGATTGGAGTCGAGCATCCTCCACCCAGATCCTCCAAATTCCAGTAGGCGGGGGTCACACCCACCAACTGGCCCCCTGGCGCCGTGTAATCCCACCAGTGGCCAAGACTCAGAGACTATAAAAACCAGCTCCTGGAATCGCGCGGCCGCGATCTCATTCTTACTTTTGGACAACCTGGCAGGCTACCGAATGTCACCTGCCCACACGGCAGAGTCTGGCAAACTCCCCGTGGCGTACCCAATATGCCAAATACCAGTAACAATGATGGGTCTCATTCTCCTAAAGAGCCTTGAATATAATCTCAGGGCTAGGACGAAGGAGACGTTACTGGGGCCTGCTCGAGGCAATCGACGAATAACAGGATGATCTGTGTGATCTGTGAAAACTATACATGAAGGCACTGGAGAGATAATGCGGACAGTACAAGCTAGTCGCTTGCAGGTGGCTGACCCGGGTTCTATCCCTGGCATCACTTACGGTCTCCTTCCAGGGTGACCCCTGAGCACCACCAAGTGTGGACCACCATTCTCCCTGTGTTCCCAAACACAAACACAAGACATGGATGAGGACTGGAATGTGGCTCAAGAATGTAGTGTTCGAGTGGCTCTCCGGCACAGCCATGGTTCCAGAGGCAAAAGGACTTAATACAGAGCCTGGCAGCTTGCCGCAGAAAAGGGAATGGACCATGCGTTAAACTATGGTGCCATGCTTCCCCAGGAGGGAAAGGGTGTTGCTCCCTTCCGCCTTTTCCTCCCTGGCAGCAAGGTGGCCACCACCTCAGAGCTTATTGGAAAGCCAGGTATGAACCGGCGGTGAGGGGGCAACTGCAGTCTCATGGGAAGGGGGGTGGTACCAGCTCGTCCTTCACGCCCTACCGAGGTCACAAGTTGCCCCCCACGAGCGGCTCTCTGGCACGACCATAACACCAGATGCACAGAAACCAATCTCGTAATTATCTGGCTCTTGGCAGAAATCCCTCCAGACTTACCTAGCAAAATATCAGAAACCCAAAATCATATGACATCCTATGGTTCTCATAACCAGCCATAGAAAACAAATTATTTCACAATGCCTTTTCAGCAATTCTGATTGTTGAGGGGGAAATTCTAAACAATAATGGTGCATCTTTTGTCGAAATAATGAATGTAATCAAAGTAGAGAATGAGTTAAGTAGAAATCATCTGCCTCACAGGCATTGGGAGGGGTGGGAAGGGGGGCATATTGGGGTTCTTGGTGGTGAAAAATAAGTACTGGTGAAGGGAAAGGGGTTTGATCATTGTATGACCGAGACTTAATCTTGAAAGTTTTGTAACTTTCCCCACAGTGATTCAATAAATCAATATAACAACAACAACAAAGAATGTAGAGGTCACACCCCTTATATGTGAGGTCCTGATTTGATCCTGCCACTCCTGTTTCCAGCTTTTGCTGGCTGTGGCTCTAGTGGCCCCATTCATCAAAGGCTGTGGCCCCTATTTAAAAAAAAAAAAGGTGATGGGGGCTGGAGCGATAGCACAGCGGGGAGGGCGTTTGCCTTGCACGCAGCCGACCTAGGTTCAATTCCCAGCATCCCATATGGTTCCCCGAGCACCGCCAGGAGTAATTCTTGAGTGCATGAACCAAGAGTAACTCCTGTTGGTTCGCTGGGTGTGACCCAAAAAGAAAAAAAAAAATTTTAAAAAATTAAAAAAATAAAATAAAAAGATGAAACAAAATAGTAACGAAGACCTGCATGATTTGAGCCTTGCTTGGCCGCAGGGCTCTGGGGTGTGCTCTCACCCTTGTCCCTGTTCCTCAGAGATGAGACCTTTTCTGCCTGATCTCTTTACTCCCTACTCCCCACTTTTTATGACTGCTCCCAGTTCTGCAGCCTTTTCATCTCAGCTTCAAGCTGCCTTCTCAGATCACGATCCTGTACACTGTCAAAACTCACCAAACCAGGGCTGGAGCAATAGTCCAGTGGGAAGGGCATTTGCCTTGCACGCGGCCGACCTGGATTCAATTCCCCGGCACCCCATAGGGTGCCCAGAACACTGCCAGGAGTGATTCCTGAGTGCAGAACCAGGAGTAACTGCTGAGTATCTCTGGGTGTGACCCCCCCCCCAGAAAAAAACAACCAAAAACAAAGAAACAAACACAACTCATCAAATCCTTTGCCCCACAACTTACCAACGTTGTAAGATTTATTTACAAGGTTGTAAAAAACTCCTAAGCCTCTTAGTAAAAATCCGAAGTTTTTATTTTGCTTTTCATTATGAAGCCCCTTAATAAGAACCCTAAGTTTTAATTTGCTTTTAATTATTAGGCCGTACCTGGTGATGCTCAGGGCTTGGTTCTAGCTCTTTGCTTAGGGATCACTCCTGGGAGTACTCAGAGGACCATATGCAGTGCCAGGGATCACAACTGTAATGGCTCCTGCATGCAAGGCAAGCCTTCGATTCTTGTATATATCTCCAGTTTCTTTTTGTCCTTTTTTCTGGGGGGGGATGCAGAGGAGGGAGGGAGGCACTCCACTTCCAGCTTTGTGGTAAGAGCTACTCCCAGCAGTGGTCAGGGAACCTTGAGGTATGGGGAATCCAACCCAAGTCTCCTACATGCAAAGCGTATGCTCAACTCTGGAGCTAGCTCCCTGCTCCTGATTTTGTTATTTATTTATTTTGCTTTTTGGGTCACACCCGGCAATGCACAGGGGCTACTCCTGGCTCATGCACTCAGGAATTACCCCTGGCGGTGCTCAGGGGACCATATGGGATGCTGGGAATCGAACCCGGGTGGGCTGCGTGCAAGGCAAACATCCTACCTGCTGTGCTATCACTCCTGCTCCTGATTTTGTTATTTTTGTCATTATCTCTGTGATATCTGTCTGTCCTTGTACTTAATACTTTCATTCTCCCTATGTTTCATTTTACGAAGTTATTTTTGGTTTAGGGTCCACACCTGATAGCACAGCAGTAGGGTGTTTGCCTTGCGTGCAGCCAGCCTGGCCGAGCCGGGTTCGATTCCTTCGCCCCTCTCGGAGAGCCTGGCAAGCTACCGAGAGTATCTCGCCCACACGGCAAAGCCTGGCAAGCTACCTGTGACGTATTCAATATGCCAAACACAGGAACAACAAGTCTCACAATGGAGAGGTTACTGGTGCCCGCTCGAGCAAATTGATGAACAACGGGAGGACAGTGACAGTGACCCTGTGGTACACAGGGCTTGCTTCTGGCTCTGCACTCAGGGAGGGGCCCAGGGGACCATGTGGGGTGCCAAGGATAGACCAGGGTTTGCTGTATGCAAAGCAAGCATTGTAGTTATCCCTTTGGCCCCAGTTTTATACGAAATTATAGTCTGTATTTACTTGTACAAACTTTGGGCTTTTTCTTTTTTTTAGGGGGGTGAGGGGGGTGGGCACACCTGGCGGGACTCAGGGTTTTCTCCTGGATCTGCACTCAGGAATCATTCCTGGTGGTCTTGGGGGACCACATGGGATTTGGGGATAAACTTAGCTTGGCTGCATGCAAGGCCAACCCTTCCCCACTGCACTGTCTCTCTGCTCACAACCACTTGTTTTTGTATCTCTGGTCCTCACCTGCTGTTGGGCTTTGTGTAGACATTATCCTTCCATTCTGTCCAGTGATTTACGCAGTCTTTGGCACACTGTCAGCAAATGGCTAAAATCATGATCAGGATAAGTAGGTCTGGATTACACGTCGGGAAGAAGTGGAGGTAGGCAGGTATAAGGTCAGATGGTACAGATTGTGGAACCAGAGAGAGAAATTTTGACCCAGTTAATTAGGCCTATACTGTTCATATGTAATCACTGGGCACAGAAATTTATTTTTCTTTTTGGGTCACACCTGGCGATGCACAGGGGTTACTCCTGTCTCTGCACTCAGGAGTTACTCCTGGCGGTGCTCAGGGGACCATATGGGATGCTGGGAATCGAACCCGGGTTGGCCGCATGCAAGGCAAACGCCTTACCCGCTGTGCTATCTCTCCAGCCCAGGGCACAGAAATTTGACTGTGCGACTGGACTTGATATTCTATTTAAGTACAGCAATAATCCAGCAGGTTGGACAGGGCCAGGCTTGAGGGATGGTTGAGAAAATGGAGACAATGGTAGAGGGCAGGTCACCGTGGTGGTGGGATTGGTATGGAGTACTGATGGCCTGTAACAAATGCATCATGAACAACTTTGTAAACCACAGTGTTTAAATAAAGTGGGGGAGAAATAATCCAGCAGGTTGGGCACTTCCTGCGCGTGTGGCCGTCTAGATCCTGGCTAGTGAATCCCTGGCACCCTGAACTCGCCCAGGAGTGATCCCTAAGTGCTTAGCCCAGGAGTAAGTCCTTAGCCCTTTGGTTGGCCAAAAATAAACTATGAAACTTAGGGCTGGGGAAGGAGCTTCAGGGGCTTCAGTGCCAACTCGGGGCTCCTGGTGGGACGCCCCCACCTCCTGGGCCCCCACACACCACTGGTGTAGCTCTGAGGATTCCCAGCCACACCAAACAAACAAGATAAACTAAAAAGGACAAATACTTGGCTTAGAAGCGGTACCTAGTACAGTCAAATTCACACAGGAGACAAGAACAGAGGTAACCAGGAAAGAGACAGAGGAGGGAAATGTAGTTTAATGGGTAGAATTTTTTCTTTTGGTCTGATGTGCTGAAAAGTTCTGGAAATGAAAACTTCTGGTGTTTGCACAGAACTATGAATATACATGAAACCACTGAATTATGCATTTTTTCATAGGCCAAGGGAATAGAACTATACACCAAAAAATGTAAATAAAACAAATCATTATTTATTTTACAACTAAAACATTCCTACTACTTTTTTTTTTTTGGCTTTTTGGCCTCACTCAGGGGCGACTCCTGGTTCAGTGCTCAGAGGTCACTTCTCGCTGTGGACCATGATGTCCCAGGGATCAAACTGGGTCTCCTGCCTGCAAAGCCAAAACTCCAGCCTGGTGGACTCTTTCTCCAACCCTACTTTTTGCTTGAGTCATGCCCAAGAGTGCTCAGGGCCCACTCCTGGTGGTACTCAGGGGACCATATGAGATGCCAGGGATTGAACCCGAGTCAGCCAGGTACAAGCAAGCGCCCTACCTACTGTACTCTCTCTTGAGCTCACAACCCTGTGTTTTACTTAAAAAAAAAGAAAAATCTTATTTCTTTTGATTATTACCGGCAGAACCTTGCAAGCTCCCCGTGGCGTATTCGACATGCCAAAAACAATAACAAGTCTCACAATGGACACGTTACTGGTGCCTGCTCGAGCAAATCAATGAGCAACGGGACGACAGTGCTACAGTGACCATTACAAAAATGATTAAAGATAATCTGTGACTTTCTTATTATCTCTCTGTTAGACACAGTACCCTGGGGAAGCTGGGAAGGAGAGCAGTACCTGTCATGAAGCTTCACTGTTATCTGTGGCGACGGGGGAACTGCTTCTGAGGCGAGAAGGTAGCTGCAGATAGTGATGGAGCCCAGAATTTCGGAGTCGGCCTGATGCTATTTATTAAGAGGAAACTCCTGAGTGGGCGGAGAAGGCCTGCAGGAGAATTTAATCTGACAAGGGCTTAGTTTGTGGCTGAAGCAAGAACCTTCCAGAGATGATATTTCCTCTGGTGTAACCGAGAAGCCCGGCAGGGAGCCCAGTGTGATGTTCTCTAATTGTTGAGGGATCAGATGAATGCTGCTGACTGTGAAAGGTCCCTCTCGGCTGAGGTGAGCAGCTCAGGTGAGGCAGAGAGGAGGTCAGCTGGCCCAGATTTCAACAGGATCTGGCAGAGGTTTCCCGTCTGCTCTGGTCTCCGGGAATTCTCTGAGTGCCGTATCGTTTATCTTTTATTTTTATTTATTTATTAATTTATTTATTTTTGCTTTTTGGGTCACACGTGGCGATGCACAGGGGTTCCTCCTGGCTCTGCGCTCGGGAATTACTCCTGGCGGTGCTCAGGGGATCCTATGGGATGCTGGGAATCGAACCCGGGTTGGCCGCATGCAAGGCAAACGCCCTGCCCACTGTGCTATTATTGCTCCAGTCCCCCCGTATCGTTTATCTTTTCGTATTTTTGAAATGTGGTTTTGGTTTTTGGAACCACATCTGGCAGTGCTCAGGGCTTGCTCCTGACTCTGTGCTCACCGGTCATTCCTGGCAGGGCTCAGGGGACCAGATGGGGTGCCAGGATTGAACTGGGGTGTCAGCCGCACTTAAGATGTGCCCCTTACCTCCTGCCCTATGTCTCCAGCCCCATAATTCCCTTTCATAGAGAAAGCACAACGGATCATCCATGGCGACTCCCCAATACCACGGCCACCAAAACGTGCTCTTCAAAAATTGCTCCATGGCTTGGAGGCCAGCCACACGTGCTAGGGGAAAAGGCAGCTCAGATAGAGAAGGGAACACCAAATAAAGGTGTTGGGAGGATCCTCCCAGGATGGGAGGAGCATGCTGAAAGTAGACCATGGACCAAACATGATTGTCACCCATTGCCTCTTTTGCAAACCACAACACCCAAAAGGAGAGAGAGAACAGAGGGGAATGCCCTGCCACAGAGGCAGGGTGGGATGGGGGGATGGGGGGGTGGGAGGGATACTAGGATCAGTGGTGGTAGAAAATGGGCACTTGGTGGAGGGATGGGTGTTTGATCATTGTATAACTGAATCCCAAGCACAAAAATTTGTAAGTCTACAACTGTACCTCAGGGTGTTTCACGAATAAAAAAAAAATGCTTCATTTGGGGCTGGAGCAATAGCACAGCGGGTAGGGCGTTTGCTTTGCACGCGATCGACCTGGGTTGGATCCTCGGCATCCCATATGGTCCCCCAAGCACTGCCAGGAGGAATTCCTGAGCGCAGAGCCAGGAGGAACCCCTGAGCATCGCTGGCTGTGACCCAAAAAGAAAAAAAAAACATTGCTCCATTTACCACTTTAAGCATGTGGCACGTTAAGAGACACTAGACCCATTCTCTCTTTCCTGTTATCGTCTTGCTGTTTGTGAGATCTACAGCTGCCCAGAAGCCTGGCACCTGGTGAGCACTGGCAGGAACAGGCAGTGGAGCTAAGGCCAGAGGTAAGGGACAAAGGGACAATGGTCAGTTGTGACTGTCTAACTGATCCAAATGTTCAGGGAGGCTGGAGTGAGGCATAACTGGGCAGAATTGTCGCAGATCTTGTGAATTCTCAGGAGGTGGAACTCTCTGGACATCTGGGTCTGGCCCACCATGTTCTCATAGACACCCCAGTCTCTGGTGAGGACACAAGCTCCAGCCTGAACAGAACGCTGTGGGCCTCCCCACCTTCCTCAGTAGGAGTCATTGTTTTGGGGTGTTGAGGAGTCTCTCTCTCTCTCTCTCTCTCTCTCTCTCTCTCTCTCTCTCAACCAAGGAAAAATTAGAAAAAAGTTCATTGTCAGATCAACTGTCCATACAACATGGGTGCAGGGATGGTATCAAAGATACATTTTTATTGTTAATTCCATTGGTTAACTGTACAACATGGTCGTAAAAATGGAGGCTTTTCAAAAATTGAGGTAACATTGCAGGCTAACGTTCTAGTTCAGATGTGCGTTATGAAAAATCAGCTGTCCTTTAGTATGTTCTAATCCAAATTCTCACATCCACACCAGGGTGTAAAAATTCTCATTTATGGGGCTGGATAGTGCAGGGGTTAAGACCTAACTCAGTTCTAGCCCCCATCTCACATACATCCTCCAAGCTCTGCCAGGAGTGACCCCACAGGAGAGTCAGCCCTGAGGATTGCTGGATGTGGCCTTAAAAAGCAGAAATAAAGAAAAAGTGTCTTGACGAGACTGTATACCCTCAAAAACCACATCGTGGATAGGAATTCACTTTATAGATATTACAATTGAGTTACTACAGTAAATCAGGCCACGTAAGTATATTTTGTAAAAGGTCAGTTCTAAGAAGTTACTTCTGTGCTTCACTAAGGCATTCCAGGGCTATGATTGCTTTTGGAAAAATTATTGCTTTTTGGGTCACACCCGACGATGCCCAGGGGTTACTCCTGGCTCATGCACTCAGCAATCACTCCTGACGGTGCTCGGGGGACCATATGGGATGCTGGGAATCGAACCTGTGTCGGTCATGTTGGCTGCATGCAAGGCAAACGCCCTACCCACTGTGCTATTGCTCCATCCCTGCTTTTGGAAAAATTAGAGACAAAAAAAGAGAGGCTGGAGAGATAGCACAGCGGGTAGGGCGTTTGCCTTGCATGCGGCCAACCTGGGTTCAATTCCCAGCACCCATATGGTCCTCTGAGCACTGCCAGGGGTAATTCCTGAGTACAGAGCCAGGAGTAACCCCTGTGCATCGCCGGGTGTGACCCAAAAAAGAAAAAAAATTAAAAAAAAAAAACCCAGGGCCTCACACACGCAAGGCAAATGTTCTACTGCAAAGTCACGTGCCCAGCAGGTCAGAATAATTGATTGAGGCAAAAAACTAGGGAAGCAGAGCTCACACCTCAAGTGTGAGGCATTAGATTTGATCCCTAACTGCAAAACAATGACCCCTAAAATTGGTTTATTGTAACCTTGCTTATTGTTTACATTACATTACAGGTTACATTCGGTTTATTGCTACCGAATGTCACCTGTCCACACGGCAGAGTCTGGCAAACTCCCCGTGGAATACCCAATATGCCAAATACCAGTAACAATGATGGGTCTCATTCTCCTGACCCTGAAAGAGCCTTGAATATGGCACTTTTTAAAAAATCTCAGGGCTAGGACGAAGGAGACGTTACTGGGGCCTGCTCGAGGCTATCGACGAACAACAGGATGGTCGTGATCGTGATCGTGAACCTTGTCACGGTTTTTTAGGGAAACAAAAGGCCATGGAGACACACAAGTGAGTCTCAGACCCGAGCAACTTGCTGCAGAGGTGGCCCCGGACTTTGCAATAAGCCATTTCTGCTGGGCTGCTCCAGATGGGGGCAGGTGCTGTCCCCCCACCTGTCCTCAGCACCAAACTCCAGGTATGAGTGGCAGTAGCAGCAAATGCCAAGCCTCATGGGACAGGGGAGGAGTGGGCCCTTCTCTTTCCCCCCGTACCAATGGGACTCAGAGATGAAGCCACATCCAGTCACCTTCTACTTAAGCTCCCACACGGCCACCATCCAGAGACACACAAACGAATCTCAGACCTGAGCAACTTGCTGCAGCGATCTCTTCAGACCCTAATTGGTAAGATTTTATTTATTTATTTATTTATTTATTTGCTTTTTGGGTCACACCCGGCAATGCACAGGGGTTACTCCTGGCTCTGCACTCAGGAATTACTGCTGGCGGTGCTCAGGGGACCATATGGGATGCTGAGAATTGAACCCAGGTTGGCCGCGTGCAAGACAAACACCATACCCGCTGTGCTATTGCTCCAGCCCCCCAGACCCTAATTAGTAAGATTTTAGAATTCCTAGAGCGTGCGGCCACGCGACATTATATTGTATCCTGTCCTGTCCTGTCCTCCCGTTGTTCATCGATTTGCTCGAGCGGGCCCAGTAACATCTCCATTGGAGACTTTGTGGTTACTGTGTCTGGCATATCGAATACGTCACGGGGAGCTTGCCAGGCTCAGCCGTGTGGGCAAGATAGTCTTGTTAGCTTGCCGGGTTCTCCGAGAGGGGCGAAGGAATCGAACCCGGCTCGGCTGGGCTGGCTGCGCGCAGGCAAACACCCTACTGCTGTGCTATCGCTCCAGCCCATATTGTATCCAAAACAAGCAATACAAAACACATTGTCTAGCATTGCATTTTTGGCAGGTATGAGTGGTGGTAGGACTGGTTTCGAAATATTGAAGGTCACTAAAGTAGGGAAAGAGAATATTGTGCAAATTGTTTGCCACACAGGCAGGGGGAGGTGTGGGATGGGGCGGAAGGGGGGTGGATACTGGGGACCTTGGCGGTGGAAAACGGGCATTGCTGAAGGGGTGGGTGTTTGGTGACTGTACGATCAAAGGTCAAACAGGAAAGTTTTGTTACTGTACCTCACAGTGAATCAATAAAATAAACAAATGAAGAAACCAATAAATAAACTAAAAAAGAAAGGCCATGGAGGGGAGAAGTGCTTGTTGTTGGGATGAACTAGGAGGAGCTGAGTCCCGGCCTGGCTGGGGCTTAGGGACAGAACACACGCCTTGTTACGATCAGTCTCCAACACAGAGTGGGGGGCAGGGGAGGAGGGAAAGGTGTTGCCCCCCCAAACAGCAGACTACTCAAAATCTGTATTTTATAAATTAGCAAGTTTCCTTGTTCATAGATTCATTTGTTTTTACCGGCAATGCCAGGAAAAGAAAAAAAAAAAAACCATTTTAATGAGAGGTGCTAAGAGATATCTAAATTTTATATAAATATCAAGGTTTTTTAATCTTTTGGATGATTCTAGGAGATGTGCACTGGTGTATATTTGTGAATATTATGTCTGTATCCTAAATTGTCGAGCTGCGAGCATTTCCAGGTTCTAAAATTTACAAAGTCTACATAACAAGAGAAAAAAAGTAAGATTTACAAAAGTAATCACTGTAGTTTTTCATGAGAAAGGGTAATGGTTACGGTTTGTGTTGTTGCTTTATTCATTTTGTGTACTGACAAATTTAATCTCCCCTCTCCCTCCCCTCCGCCCCCCCCCTACCCCCAGTATCTAATAGATGCTGTAATTAGAAGCCTTCAGGGGTAGATTCAGGAATAAGCCCTGAGCACCGCCAGGCATGGCTCCAAAATCAAAATCAATGCATCAACTCAGAAAAAATCCAAAACACCTGATCATGGGGCCAGAGAAAGAGCACCGGTGAGGCACATGTCTTCACCCAGGTGCAGTGACTGCAGCCCTGGTCTCATCTCTTGCACCACACAAGGTCCCCCTGAGCTCCTCCAAGAGTCACTTCTTAGCACAGAGCTAGGAATAACCTCTGAGTCCCAAAGCAAGCCAACCAAACAAAAACCCAGGGGCCAGAGTGATTGTCCAGTGGGTAGAGCATTTGTCTTGTACATGTCGACCCAGGTTCAATCCCGGCATCCCATGTAGTCCTCTGAGCCTGCCTGAAACGATCCCTGAGCTCAGCCGGGAGTAAGCCCTGAGCATCACTGGATATGCACTCCTCCAAAACAACAAACCCAAACACCCAAGCCCCGAACAGCCTCTAAATAATGGTTGTCATCCCAAACCAAACAAACAAAAACTCACCCCTGAACACAGTGACAATTAGCTATAGGTTACTGCACCCAGTAGGCCACAGAGATTAGATCCTACAGCTCTGGATTCTAGGAAGTTTCACCTGGGAAATGTAAAAAGCATATTTGAGACAAAAAGGGACAAGGAACCATAGAAAATGTATGTACTCACATAACACCCAAGGACAGTAGAGACAAGGGCCAGGAGGATTGCTCTATGGTTGGAAGCCCTTTTCTCACGAACTGGGGGAGAAGGCAGCTGGGATAGAGAAGGGATCACTAAGTCAATGATGGTTGGAGGGATTGCTCAGGAAGGGAGATCACGGTCACGGTCACGGTCCTCCCGTTGTTCATTGATTTGTTCGAGCGGGCCCAGTAACGTCTCCATAATGAGACTTGTTGTTACTGTGTTTGGCATATCGAATACGTCACGGGGAGCTTGCCAGGCTCTGCCTGTGGGCGAGATACTCTGGGTAGCTTGCCGGGCTCTCTGAGAGGGGCAGAGGAATCGAACTCGGGTCGGCCATGTTGGCCGCTTGTAAGGCAAACGCCCTACCACTGTGCTATCGCTCCAGCCCAGGATGGGAGATGTGTACTGAAAATAGACTAAGGACCAAATATGATGGCCTCTCAGTATTTGTATTGCAAACCATAAGGCCCCAAAGGAGAGAGAGAGAGAGAGAGAGAGAGAGAGAGAGAGAGAGAGAGAGAGAGAGGGAATTGTCTACCATAGAGAGAGGGGGGAGAATGAGGGGGGAAGGATACTGGGAACATCAATAGTAGAAAATGTACACTGGTGGAGAAATGGAAAATCAACCATGAAAGCTTTGTGACTATCTCATAGTGACTCAATAATTAAAAAAATTGTCTAATCTCTTCCCTGACAATTGAGGAAACCACGGTCTAGCATTGCAGAGTCCTCACTTGATCACTTGACATCCCATTACTCATGGATTTGCTCAAGCGGACACCAGTAGCATCTCCATTCGTCCTTGTCACGTGCTAGTGTAGCCCAATGGTGTCTGCTCGTTCTAGGAACATGAACAGCCTCAAACCGATCGTTCAGGGTCTTGAAAGAGAAGTCTGACCGTCTCGTAGGTGGGCGGCCCATGCGTCCTTTTGACGTCCCGTGGAATCCAGTCGGTAATGGCTCTAGTCCAGCGGTTGTCTCCAAATCTCATTACATGTCCAGTCCACCTGATTTTCGATGCCTTGACAAACGAGAAGCATTCCTGATTCTTGACAGTCAACAGAGGTTGGAACTCCAGATTCTTTCTCTTACTTTCTCTTACTCCAAGCATAGCTCTTTTGATTCCTCTTTGGGAGACTTGAACAGTGTTCTCATTCTGTTTTCGTAGGGCTCAGGTCTCTGAGACATATGTTAATGCAGGAAGAACAGTGGGATCAAAGAGATGTGCCCGGAGCCGGAGGTTCTTCGTCCTCTTAGCTCTTTCTTCGACGTCTTGAAGGCGTTCCAAGCTGCTCTCTTCCTCCTGCGCAGCTCGGGTGCCAGGTCATTTGTCATGTTGACTTCTCGACCTAGGTACACATAGCTGTTGCATTCGGAGATGGTCGTTCCATTGAGAGAGAATGGAACATCAGGAACGAGGCTGTTTCTCATAAACATTGTCTTCATGAGATTCAGCTGTAGTCCAACCTTTCTACACTCATGGTCGAAGTTGGCCAGCATTTGTGCCGCTTGGCTAATGTTTGGTGTTATTAGAACGATGTCATCAGCCAAGCAGAGGTGGTGTAGTTGCCGACCATCTATCTTCACTCCCATTTCTTCCCATTCCAGTCATTGCATGACGTTCTCGAGGGTGGCACTGAACAGTTTTGGTGAAATGGTATCACCCTGCTGAACCCCTCTCTTGACATGGATGATCACTTCTTCGTAGAATGGTGAGATCCTGGTATAGTGAATCCACAATCCAGCTCATGGAGGATCCTGGTGTATCACGTTTGAACTCCCTGTTTGGCTAGGGCTTCGATGACTGCTTCTATCCCAACAGAATCAAAGGCCTTCTTTAAATTTGATTCCTTAAATTTTTATATTTCAACCCTAGACTACTGGAGAATATAAAGTAGTTAGTATAGGTAGGTACATACTAAAATTGATAATAAAGCTATCTATTATCAGATGGTCTATTGATCTGATAGTTTTAAAAAATGGCTCAGAAAGCTTGAAGAAAATAAACTCCAAATACTCAATCATATCAGAGCTCATTTTAGCCATGTTTATTTTTATTAACTCCTGTCTTCTTTCATTTGTTTATAAAAATACAATTTATCTATACCTTATGTGTCTATCTATGTCTCCTTGATTTCTTGATTTTATCTTTGCCTAGCAAATTTTGTGTGTGTTTGAACAACAAACCCTTTCCACCTTTGGAGTTGTCTCGTTTTTCTCAGTTACACATTTACTTGACACAGAGAACTTTATGTCTGGTAAGGTTGGAACTGTATGCCACACTCCTGATCAGAGCAAATGCTCAGAGGGGGATTTTACTGCTTTCCCAGTGCTGGGTAGAGTCTAGTAGTATGACTGCTGTTTCTTAATAACCTAATCTATTTTTTATAACTATGCAACATATAATAGAAATGAGCAGTTGTAGGTTTATCTCGGGAACTGTGAGTTTTGTAAAAGAACTTGGAACTGACACAGAGGACAATTCCATTAATCATGCCCAAAAAGCTTTAAGAATTGGACTTTTCACAGAGCTGGAGCAATAGTATAGCAGGTAGGACATTTCACGTGACCAATCTTGGTTTGAACCCCAAAACCCCATAACCCCAAAACCCCCTGAAACCCACCAGAAGTGATCCCTGAACAAAGAGCCAGGAGTAAGCCCTGAATACCACAGGATATGCCCCCCTCCCACGCCCGCAAACAGACCAACACACAAAAATAATGGGGTTCTTTAGGGACTTCCTCATCAATCATCTGGTCAGATGCTCTTTCTCTCTCCTGTCTCTCTCCTCTCTCTCTCTCCTCTCTCTCTCCCATCTCTCCGTTCTCCTTCCTCTCCTCTCTTATCTGTCTTTCCTCTCTTCTTGATCCCTTATAACCTTCTTAGCTGACATTATCAAGTCCCAGATGATGTCCAAAATGTTAAAAGGAAAATACAGAGGCCACCACTTTTGTATGTAAAGGCCTCGTAGAAGCAACCCAAAATAAAGTATTTGTGACCAAAAACCAGCAAATATGCAAGACACCCTAAAAGCAATGTCACACTATGAAATGGAGGAAAACCCAACAACAATTAGATGGTTTCTGGAGTTGGTAGGGCACTTGCCTTACGCTTGGCTCACCCAGATTTCACCCCTCACACTCCATATGCCCCCCTACCCCCCACTGAGAGCAGAGCCAAGAGTAAGACCTGAGCACAGTTGCAAGGAACTCTAATATAATAACTGGGATTTGAATTCAGCTCAGCTAGAGGCCGTTTGTCTTGCCTGTGTGAGGCCCTGGGTTCAATTCCTAGCAGCAAAAAAATAAATGCATGAACTCACACACAAAAAAATCATTGGTATTCCTAAAGAAGATATGCATGTAGTAAACTTGGCAGAGTTATTAACAAAAAAGAGAATCTGTACCATGAGACAAAACATTTGCAGGAAAATGTGATCAAGGTACTTAATTTGGATCCAGAGTAATAGTACAGTGGGCACAGGTGTTTGCCCTACATGTTGCCAGCCTGGGTTCAATCCCCAATATCCCATATGGTCCCCCTATGCCCACCAGGATTGAGCCCTCGGCACTGCTGGATGTGCCGCCCACCAGATATTTATTTTAGAAAAACCTTGCAATCATCTAGAAACTTTAGGGCCATACAAGGAAAAATCTAAGCGTGTGAGTGGTGGGCAGGAGGCAGAACCAGACTGGCCACAGGCTGTAATTCCAGAGGCAGCTGAGCTCTGCTTTATAAAGTTTGGAGGGAAGGAAGTGTGGCTGTGTGGCCAATCCATTATGCTTACGCATAAAGACAAGAACGAGGATTGCTCAAATCCGCAAGAGTTTATGAAGTGAAGGGTCCATGAGCTCTCTGAAGTAACCACTTAACAAAATACAGTTTTTAACTTTTTTTTAAATAAGATTGGAAATAGGGGTAGTATGAGCAATGAACGATGAATTAATTTTGGGGTTCACACTGGCGATGTTGGAGGCTTTCTCCTGGCTGTGAGTTCAGTGATCACCCCTGGCACTATGTGGTGTCATAGATCAATGTGTGCAAGGTATTAAATAGCATTACCTGCTGTATGATCTCTTTGATGGCAATAAATAAACCTTTGTGCTAGCTCCTTGGCCCACAAACCTGTACTTTTGAAACAGGTTCTTGCCATAACATCAGACTGGGGAATTCGATTAGAAAGGACCACTGAAAGTGGTTCTCACAATTACAAAGACCAGAAACTTAGATGGGGGGGGTAGAAGGGTCCACACCTGACGGTACCCAGGGCTTGCTCCTGGCTCTGTGTTCCAGGATCACCCTTGTTCATGTTGTTGGGATGATCTGATCTATCACAGATTGAATCTAGGTTTCTGCATGTGATGCAAGCACCTTTTCTACTATATTATCTCTCAGGCCCAGGTTTATCTTTCATGTTCTCCCCCAAACAAAGCACACAAATTCTAGTGGAGATACACACACACACACACACACACACACAAATGAAATGTTTTAAACACAGACATTTTCTTTTTAAAAATTATACCTGGCCAGGATGGGAGAAGCACACTGAAAGTAGACAATAGACCAAACATGATTGCCACTCAATGCCTCTTTTGCAAACCACAACACCCAAAAGGAGAGAGAGAACAAAAGGGAATGCCCTGCCACAGAGGCAGGGGGAGATGGGGGTGGGGGTAGGGGGTGGGAGGGATACTGGGATCCGTGGTGGTGGAGGATGGGCACTGGTGGAGGGATGGGTACTCGATCATTGTATAACTGAAACCCAAACACAAAAATTTGTAAGTCTGCAACTGTACCTCATGGTGTTTCACTAATAAAAATTTGAAAATAAATAAATAAAAATAAAAATTATACCTGGGGACCGGAGCGATAGTACAGTGGGTAGGGAGTTTGCCTTGCATGCAGCTGACCTGGGTTCAATCTCCGGCATCCCATGTGGTCCCCTGAGCACCGCCATGAGTGACTCCTGAGTGCAGAGCCAGGAGTAACCCCTGAGCATCGCAGGGTGTGGCTCCCTTTCCCCCCCCCCAAAAAAAAAAAGAAAGATAAAATTAAACCTGGAAATACAAACCATACCGTATTAAAGTTAATAAATGCTGATTTGGGGGTTGGAGAGAGAACTCAGTGGAGAATGTGCTCAGTGGAGGAGACCCAGGTTTGATCCACAGTATCTCATGATCTCCTGAATCCCTGAACAGCCAACATTAGGCCTCAAAACAAAAAACAAAGATTCCAACTAACTTCTTACAATGGGAAGGGTCCAGAGAAGGAATTTGGCTTCAGTCATCCTTGGTTACGCCCAGTTTCGAATTTTTTCAGTAGGGAATTGGGATGTTTTTTTTTTGAGGGGGGGCACATACCTAGCAGTGCTCAGGGCTGGCTCCTGGTACTGTGCTCAGGAATCACTCCTGATGGGGCTTTTGGGGGACCATATGTAGTATGGGGGAATCAAACCAGGTTTCATGCATGCAAAGCAAGCACCTTACTACCTGTACTATCTCTCTGGTCCACAACTCCAAGGTATCTAATATTGCCTATTTCTGGACTTGGCTTGTCTATCCAATGCAAGGTGCTCTGTGAGTCATGATATTTATAGGTTGTTTCTTTAGTTTTGGCTTGATTATCGTCTACCTTTTCTTCAGTCCGATAACTTGTTTCCTACTCTTCCGATTCTTACCACAGATGGTCTTGACCTATATTCCAATAAACCCACGGTGGTTGAAAATATTCTAAACCCAAATGTATTTGCTGGGGACTGGAGAGATCTACTCAGCTGACTGAGCATATGTTTTGCATGCTAGAAGTCCAGGCATTGATCCCTGGCACTGCCTTGGTCCCCTGAGCACCTGTAGGTGTGGTCCCAAGCAAAAAACAAACAAAAACATTTTAATGCACCTCATCTACGGACTTTAACCATATCTACTTTAAACACCTGAGAACATTTATACCTGCCAATAGTTGGTCAAACGTGTAAAAAGTTGCCAATAGTTTGTAGAACAAAGTTTATTTCACAGTAACGTGTAGATGATATGATGTAATGTGTTGAATTTTGTCCTGAAAATGAACACAGAAATGGCCCTATGGGCTCTTACTATTAGCATACCACTAGCACACACACACACACACACACACACACACACACACACAGCTGAGAGTTCTAGGCCTGAAGATTTGTTGGTTAGTTTTTGAAGCACATCTGGCGGTACTCTGACTTGCTCCTGCGGTGCTTGGCAACCCTGTGATTCTGGGCATCAGCGATGGATTTCCTGCTGGGAGACTCTGCCCTCCATTACTTTGTGTCGTCTCACTCAATCCTTGGTGAATGCCTGAAGTTTGGGATGAGAAGGTGACTGAGGAGGATGCCACAGAACCAAGTTCATTATGTCTCTCTCAGGAGGCTGGAGGAACTGGTGTGTGACATCTCTAGGGCCGACCCTGAATGTCAAGTGGACTCAAGCATAGCGTGCCCAGCTCCATGCGGGCATGGGGGTGGAAGAGGTGATATCTATGAAGCCTCTTTGAAGTGGGTCCAGGGACCATGACGGGAAAATACTATCACCTGTCTCCCTTGAATTGAGTCAAAGACCTTTGCGCTGGGCCCGAAGCAATGTTGGAAAAGCCATCGAGCAAGTAATTCTTGTTCAAGAACTGGCTGATAGACCAAGCAGGGTTCTTCTTACCCTTTATAGAAAATTGGTAACTGATTTTGTGTCTCCAGGAATATATGAAGCCTTTTATCATAAACCTTTTTATCATGAACCTACTCTTTTCTTTAACTACTTCTTTTCTTCTTTTTTTTCTTCTCTTATAAAAACCCCAGCTTTGTCCCATGGGGACATATTCTGGCGCACATCCAGCAATGCTCAGGCATTTCCCCCAGTTCAATGCATGGGGGTTGCTTCTGGTGGTTCTTGGGGGACCAGGCAGTGCTGGGGGCGGGGGGTTTCAGTGTGAGTTTCTTGAATGTAAGGCATGTACTCCTGCCTACTGAGCTCTCTTGGTCCCAGGCTTATTTAGTCTTTATGTACTATCCAGTTAGTCTTCCCTCCTAGAAGGTAAGGGTCCTTAAGGGCAGGGTTTTTCTATGGCTTGCTGTTGCATCCTTGGGAATTGATACTCATTAAGTACTTTGCAAACAAATGAATGAGTATATGCTTGTTAAATTGATGAATAAATGAATGAATGAATGAATGAATCACTGGGGATTAAAAAAGGATTAGGGCAGGGTGGGAGGGGGGATGGGGGGATGAGGGGTGGGAGGGATACTGGGATCCATGGTGGTAGAAAATGGACACTGGTGGAGGGATGGGTAGTTGATCATTGTATAATTGAAACCCAAGCACAAAAAATTGTAAGTCTACAACTGTACCTCATGGTGTTTCACTACTAAAAATTTAAAAATAAAAAAGAAAGAAAAAAAGGATTAGGTAGCCTGGTCCCTAGTGGCATTTAAACGTTGAGAACCTGCTTTGCCTACCACTTGACTTTTCTGATCATCTATTTAATGGGGACAATTCTACTAACTTTGCAGTTAAGGATAAGCCTGCACAGCAGGGTGTGGGACTGTTTTATGAACTCTAAAGCCCCCTGTGAATGGCAGTTGTCAGTAGTCACCCTACTCAGGGGCGGGAGGGATCGTACATCTGGTCAGGCACTTGCCTTGCATGTGGCTCACCTGGGTTTGGTTCCCTGCATCACACGTGGTCCTCTGAGCCCTTCCAGAAGTGATCCCTGAGCACAGAGTCAGGAGTAAACCCTGAGCACTTCTGGGTGTTTTCCCTCCAGAACCACTCAAATGTTTATTGTCGATACTTGAGTGTACAAAACCTGGGGGTGAAGAAGGCCTTTGCAGCCCCAAAGTCGGGTTCCATGGACCAGTCCATCAATCAGTCACATGATGTGTGTGTGTGTCTCTTTCTCACCCAACAAAATAGACAAAAGAAAAATTGAACTTTGCCTGACAGTTCAAAGTGACTCTTATTCTCAAGTGTGTGTGGGGAACACGGCTACCACATTACTGCTCACCAGCGGTCTCTGTGATGGCAGGAAGGACCTGGGGCCCCGCTACAGCCCATTAATCACACCCTGGACTGAATGCACAGCTTTGGGAAGAGGATGCAGCCAGGAGCGATGACCGGGGACCAGTCGCTTCAGGCTCCGTTTCTCACCTGGACATGGGGGTCAGCTCCGGTGGCTTTACAGACCAGAAACCTGGATCAAGACAGCCTTAGGCAGGAGTGGCAGAATTGTTCTCCCTTAGGGAGGCCAGCCATCTAGAAGGAAAGGGCCCGAGGGGAAAATCAGGGACCAGACACGACACTTGCGAGCTGTTCTTCGGGAATACAGCGTGGAAATACCAACGTGGCCTAGAAATGAGTGCCAGGTGGCTATGATGTGTTTGAAAGTTAGACTCGGTAAGATCGATTAAAAATTCACACTGTACTCTTTTACTTTTCTTTAAGTGTTCTTCCTTCTTTTCTCTTTCTTTTTTCCTTCCTTTTTCTCCTCCCCCCATCTCCCCAGCTCTCTCTTATACCTCCCCCTCACCTTCCTGTCCTCAATCTCCCTCTTTTCTCTACTCCCCTTTTCCCTTCCCTTCCCTTCCCTTCCCTCCCCTTCCCTCCCCTTCCCTCCCCTTCCCTTCCCTTCCCTTCCCTTCCCTTCCCTTCCCTTCCCTTCCCTTCCCTTCCCTTCCCTTCCCCTCCCCTCCCCTCCTCTCCCCTCCCCTCCCCTTCTCCTCCCTTCCCCTCCCTTCCCCTCCCTCCCCTCCCCTCCCCTTCCCTTCCCTCCCCTTCCCTCCCCTCCCCTTCCCTTCCCTCCCCTTCCCTCCCCTCCCCTTCCCTTCCTTCCCCTTCCCTCACCATCCCTCCCCTCCCCTCCCCTCCCTTCCTCTTCCCTCCCCTCCCCTCCCCTCCCTTTCCCTTTCCTTCCCTCCCCTTCCCGTCCCTCCCCTCCCCTTCCCTCCCCTCCCCTTCCCTCCCCTCCCCTCCCCTCCCTTTCCCTTTCCTTCCCTTCCCTTCCCTCCCCTTCCCTTTCCTCCGTTCCCCTCCCCTCCCCTTCCCTCCCCATCCCTTCCCTCTCCTCCCCTTCCCTTCCCTCCCCTCCCTTTCCCTTCCCTCCCTTTCCCTTCCCTTCCCTTCCCTTCCCTCCCCTCCCCTCCCCCCTCCCCTCTCCTCCCCTCCCCTTCCCTCCCCATCCCTTCCCTCTCCTCCCCTTCCCTTCCCTCCCCTCCCTTTCCCTTCCCTCCCTTTCCCTTCCCTTCCCTTCCCTTCCCTCCCCTCCCCTCCCCCCTCCCCTCCCCTCCCCTCCCCTTCCCTCCCCTCCCCTCCCCTCCCCTCCCTTCCCTCCCCTCCCCTCCCCTCCCTTCCCTTCCCTTCCCTTCCCTTCCCCTCCCCTCCCCTCCCCTCCCCACCCCTCCCCTCCCCTCCCTTCCCTTCCCTTCCCTTCCCTTCCCTTCCCTCCCCTTCCCTTCCCTTCCCTTCCCCTCCCCTCCCCTCCCTTCCCCTCCCCTCCCCAACCTTCCCCTCCCCTCCCCTCCCCTCCCTTCCCTTCCCTTCCCTTCCCCTTCCCTCCCCTCCCCTCCCCTTCCCTCCCCTCCCCTCCCCTTCCCTCCCCATCCCTTCCCTCTCCTCCCCTTCCCTTCCCTCCCCTCCCTTTCCCTTCCCTTCCCTTCCCTTCCCTTCCCTTCCCTTCCCTTCCCTTCCCTTCCCTTCCCTTCCCTTCCCTTCCCTTCCCTTCCCTTCCCTTCCCTTCCCTTCCCAGTGAATGCATTTTTAGATGAACATTATAGAGTGTTTCTGTCTCTCTCAAAAACAAACTGTGTTTTGGGGCTGGAGCGATAGCACAGTGGGTAGGGCGTTTGCCTTGCACGCGGCCAACCTGGGTTCGATTCCCAGCATCCCATATGGTCCCCCAAGCACCGCCAGGAGTAATTCCTGAGTGCATGAGCCAGGAGTAACCCCTGAGCATCGCTGGGTGTGACCCAAAAAGCAAACAAACAAACAAACAAACAAACAAAAAAACCCCAAAAAAAACAAAACAGAAAAAACTCCAAACTGTGTGTTTATAGGCAATCCCCTTCCCTGTTTCTCGGTCTGCCATCTGTGGGTAATCATGGCCCGTGAACCTACTTTTTCTTTGGAGGGGGAGGAGGGCGCCATGCCTGGTGGTGCTCAGAGGTAGTACCTGACTCTGCTTGTGGGGGTTTCTCGTGGAGTGCTGGGATCAAACCTGGGCTTCCCGCATGCAACACGTGCCCCCAGCTTATTGAACCTCTTCATCTCCAGGGACATTTTGGGCATTTAATATAAATGGAACCATTTAACATATATAAACTTTATGTCTGTCTTAGGATAACGTTCTCAGAGTTCATCTACGGTCCTGGGTGCGATCCCCAGCACCACAAAGGGCCCCCAACACCACCAGGACTAAGCCCTGAACACTGCTCACCTCTGGGTGTGTTAACGTAAAAAAAAAAATGTTACAACTAAGTTGTGTGAAGCAACAGCTTAGCTGCTATAATACCTTTCTGGCCTGGAACTTCTTTTTGATAGCTAGGCAATATTCCAGTTGGGGCCAAAGAGAGAGCTGAAAGGACTGAGTACATGGGAACCCTGAGTTAGAGCCCAGTACTGCAGAGTCCCCTGAGGACTGAACTGGGAGCAGCCCCTGACCATTGCTGCTGGGCTTGGTCCCCAAACTGGACCAAACAATCCAATCTGTGGGTTCCCCCACCCCCTGTATTGCCTATCAGTTGATGGATATTGGAATTGTTTCCAATGTGACTTTTGTGGATAATGCTGTTAGGAATATTCAGGCACAAGCCTTTGTGTTGATGTTGCAGAAATCTGACCAAGAAACAGACTGACACTTGGAGAGGCTGAGGGGAGGACTCAGTCCATTTATACTCACAGACTCAATTTGGCCATTGCCAAGAAGGTTGTTGTTACTGTGTTTGCCTTGAACGCAATTCACACTAAGAGTTTTAATTTTTTATTGATCGATTGATTGATTGATTAATTAATGTAGGAGTAGTCCTATTTATTTAGCCACTGATTAAGCCGACTGAAGCGGGCATGAACTCTGCATCAGCACCGTCCTCCCATTGTTCATCGATTTGCTCAAGCAGGCACCAATAACATTTCACAACAAATTGCGAGACTTGTTGTTACTGTTTTTGGCATATCGAATACATCATGGGTAGTTTGCCAGGCTTTGCCATGTGGGCGAGATACTCTCGGTAGCTTGCTGGACTCTCCGAGAGGGGCGGAGGAATCGAACCCAGGTCTTAGCCTCGTGCAAGGCAAATGCCCTACCTGCTGTGCTACCGTGCCACCCTTCTTTACATTTTATTACTTTAAAACATTTTTTAAATTGAATTTTTAAAATTATATTACTTGAAAACATTTTTTAAAAATTGAATATCCATGAGATAAAGGTAAAGGTAAAGGCCCTTCCGTTGATCATCGATTTGCTCGAGCGGGCCCAGTAACGTCTCCATTGGAGACTTTGTTGTTACTGTGTCTGGCATATCGAATACTCTCGGTAGCTTGCCGGGCTCTCCGAGAGGGGCAGAGGAATCGAACTCGGGTCGGCCATGTTGGCTGCATGCAAGGCAAACGCCCTACCGCTGTGCTATCTCTCCAGCCCATAATCCATGAGATAGACCTTCCCCAAATCCATGAGATAGACCTTCCCCGAATCCATGAGATAGACCATTCCAAAGCTGTTCATAGTTGGATTAGAGTCCTACAATGATCCAGCACCCACCCCTCCACCAGTGTCCTTTTCCTACCACCAATGTCCCCTGTTCCCTCCCACCATCCTCCGACAGCCACCCCCAGCCTCCCTCTGTGGGAGGTCCGTTCCTTCCTTTTTCTCTTTCCTTTTCCTTTTGTGCATTGGGTTTGCAGTACAGGTACCCAGAGGTCATCGTGTTGGTTCAGGGTATTTAGTATTTTTACCAGGACGGGAAGGCTGGAGTAGCTTTTCAACTGGGTGTCAGCTTTGGGCTGTAGATGCGACTGCTGAGGCTTCTGGAAGTAGAGGGAACTGGGGGAGGCAGCCCATCCCAACTCGGAGGAAGCCTGGAGATTTCAGTCACAAAACCCGCATACCTGAATTTTCAGCAAATGATATCTTGGTGAGGTCCTTCCTGAGACAGTGGAGTCAGGCCAGGGGTACGGCGGCGATTTGGGATTGTGGAAGCAAGCGACTGCCAGGGCCTCTGCTTGGACAGGGGCCAGGTTAACCCGCCCCCCTCCCCGCTTATTTACCCCAGTTCTTTCAATCATGCATGGGTCCAAGATGAACTGCAGCTTCTGATCTCTTTCGAGATTTATGTATGGGTCTCTGAAGCAAGGCCGGTAGAAGAGCTTACATAATGGCACTGGAATTGGTTCGTGGGATGGCTGCCAGTACAGTATAGGGAAGTGGGGGTGGGGTGGGCGTGGCTCCCACATACCTAACTTTGGCCATTTGATTTCTTGGGAAACTTGGTCCCAACTTGTTGGGGTCTGGCCAAAGACACGGCAGCAGTTTGGGGATATCAGGAAGCCTGAGGGCACCATCAGGCTGTTAATGCTCTTGTCCCACCCGACAGGTACAGGTTGATCTGCTGGCACCATAACCCTCTACTAAGAGTTTTTTTAAAAGTCTAATAACAAGTTGCATTGCTCCTAGCGAGGGATAGTTTTTCATTTAACTTACACAATGGTTGCTAACATAGACAACAACATGGTACAATCAGTGATGAACACAATTCAAGTTCCTTGCCTTTACTAATCACTTCCGTGGCTGGGTTTCTGTTCGTGCAATGTGACCACCCTTGCTCCCTTGCTCCCTCTGTTTTTGTCATGCCTTTGAGGTTCACGACCTATTTATTCATCTTTTCCAGTTCTTAGAACTGGGTTACTCAGAGGTGTTCTAATTTTCCCACTTGGGAAGCTCAGGGGCTACTTCTGGTACAACAGCTTGCAGAGTCCTTCCTGGAGGTGCTTAGGAGCCATGAGGTGATGGAGACTGAATTGGGTCCCCCACCTGCTGAGTCAACCCCTCTGCCCCTTGTGTTGGTTTTTATATGTAGTGTGATAGCACAGCGGGTAGGGCGTTTGCCTTGCATGCAGCTGACCCGGGTTCGATTCCTCCGTCCCTCTAGGAGAGCCCAGCAAGCTACGGAGAGTATCCCATCTGCATGGCAGAGCCTGACAAGCTCCCCGTGGTGTATTCAATTGCCAAAAACAGTGACAACAAGTCTCACAATGGTGCTCGCTCAAGCAAATCGATGAACAATGGGAGGACAGTGCTATCCAGTGTGAAGTAGGAACCCACGTTCATTGTTTTGATACGAATGGCCAGTTATCAAAGCTCCTCTTGTTAAAAACTATTATTTCCATATGCAACTTTGTCAAATATCTGTTATGCTACCACAAGGATTTGATTATTGTTGCTTGTTGAAAGATTCAAAATGGGGAAGCTGGGGCTGGAGTGATAGCACAGTGGGTAGGGCGTTTGCTTTGCACATGGCCGACCTGGGTTCAATCCTCGGCATCCCATATGGTCCCCCAAGCACCGCCAGGAATAATTCCTGAGTGCAGAGCCAGGAATAACCCCTGAGCATCGCTGGGTATTACCAAAAAGAAAAAAATTGGGGAAGCCTCAGTCTTCTGACTTTGCTCTTTCTAGGATCTGTGTTTGTTTGAGAGTAACATGCTTGGGGTTGGCTCCAGCAGAACACAGTGGAGATGGGTGAACATGCGTTGCTGGGGACGGAACTCAGGACTCCTGTAAGCCAAACATGTGCTCCAGCCTTTTGAGAGATTTTCCTGGTCACAGGATTTTAAGATTCACTTATTTGGGGTCCTTGGGATTTCCGTATGAATTTTGAGATCATATTGCTGATTTTTTTTTGTTCACACGAAGAAAGAAGTATTGGAATTTGGGGAGGAGTAGGGTGGGGTGGGCACACCCAGCGATGCTCAAGGGTTACTCCTGGTTCTGCACTCAGGAATTAGTCCTGGAAGTGTTTGGGGATGGGATGCTGGGGATCCAACCCGGGTTGGCCGTGTTCAAGACAAATGCCCTACCCACTGTACTATCTCTCTGGCCCCAGTATTAGAATTTTTTGATAGGAGTTGCTTTGAGCTTATAGACTTTCCACCCCTGGGAATTGAAACAAAGAGTGCCTAAAATGCAATGATTTTCGAACATGGTTGAACGACTTTGCCCTCTGAGGGCAGAGTAACTGATGGGATTTTGTGTGTTTCCATAAAGTTCTTACCTGCACAATGGCCAAAGCAGGTGCAGAGGAATCAGGAGGTGACCTCAACTGGCTCTATTTTGTTTTCCTTCCACTTGCAACCTCCCTCTTTCTCAAAACAGCTCCTTATTCCCGGAGGCTGATTGTGGATTGCTTCAATTCTTGCTTCTTTGACTTCTGGTTTTGATTAGATTTAGTTGAGATGAGGCCATAGAGGGAGCTTTGAGAACAAAGACAGAGATTAGGTTTGCCTGGGGCTTCCTTACTGAAGCCAGAGCTCAGTTGGGTGGTGGCTGGTTTTTGAAAAATCTTACTCTCCTGCAGTGTCCAAGCTCTCTAGGTTCTGGTCAGTTGTCATCTATTTGCCTTTTCAGGGCTAAGAGTGCTTTTGAGTGGCTTCTGACTCCTAGTTCTTTTATCCCCCCTTCAAGTGGTCTTCTAACGCTGGTCAAATCCTAGGTTTGTTTGAGGGCTACACCTGTGAAACCACAGCTAGGATTCCTCCCTCCCTCCCTCCCTCATCTCCCTCCCTCCCTCCCTCCCTCTCTCCCTCCCTCCCTCCCTCCCTCCATTTGTATATAAAAGTGAATTTATTTATTTTTCTTAGAAATTTTCTTTTATATTTATTAATACCTATCCGGGGCCCTTTCCTGTGGGTGGCAATTGACTTTTCAGGGTGACATGCAAATTTTCTTTGAGTAAACCACTTCTAGAATGCCTAGGTTTATCTGCTTGAGATGATCATTAAAGATTATTTGAGAAAAGTCTAATTTTTGGTAAAGGAATATTTTCTTTTTTAAAAAATTTTTATTAGTGAAACACCAGGAGGTACAGTTGTAGACTTACAAATTTTTGTGCTTGGGTTTCGATTATACAATGATCGAATACCCATCCCTCCACCAGTGCCCATTTCCCACGACCACGGATCCCAGTATCCCTCCCACTCCCCATCCCCCCCATCCCCCCCATCCCCCACTGCCTCTGTGGCAGGGCATTCCCTTTTGCTCTCTCTCTCTCTCTCTCCTTTTGAGTGTTTTGGTCTGCAAAAGAGGCATCGAGTGGCAATCATGTTCGGTCCATAGTCTACTTTCAACATGCATCTCCCATCCTGGGAGGATCCTCCAAACACCCTTTATTTGGTGCTCCCTTCTCTATCTGAGCTGCCCTTTTCCCTAGAATGCCCAGCTGGCCTCTAAGCCATGGAGTAATCCTCCTGGTGCTGATCTCGGCTAGGAATATTCTCTTAAGAATTAGTGCTTTCATACAGGCAGGGGGTGGGTTGCAAAGGGGGGGCGGAAACTGGGGACATTGGTAGTAGAGAATGTGCACTGGTGGAGGGATGGGTGTTCGATCATTGCATGACAGAAACTCAAACATGAAAACTTTGTAAATGTATCTCACAGTGATTTGATTCACTGTATCACTGTATCACTGTCATCCCGTTGTTCATCGATTTCCTCGAGCAGACCCCAGTAACGTCTCCATTTGTCCTAGCCCTGAGATTTTAGCAAGTGCCACATTCGAGGCTCTTTCAGGGTCAGGGGAATGAGACCCACCATTGTTGCTGGGTTTTGGCATGTTGAATATGCCACAGGGAGGTTGCCAGACTCTGCCGTGTGGGCAGGATACTCTCGGTAGCCTGCCAGGTTCTCTGAGAGTGAGAACTGGACAATAAGAGGTCGCTTGGCCGCAAACGCAGCCATGAGTTTCCGGGAGCTTAGTTTAATAGTCTCTGGATCTTGGACTGTATAACAAACAAAAAAAGAGTTAATACTTTAGGGCTGGAGAGATTGTTCGATGGTCTGAGCATACGCTTTGCAGGTGGGAGGCCTAGGTTTGATCCCTGGCACCACATGGTCTCCCAGGCACAGAGCTGCAAAGAGCCCTTCAAGCCAGAAATGGCAGTTGTGAGTCCCAAAAGAAATCAAAAACAAAAAAAGTTAATGGTTGGAACACATACAAGAAACAGGAAGTGGTATGGACTTGAGAACATTATTTCTAGTACCCTTAACTTGGTCCTGTATCTCAAGGATTAAATAATACCCACATTGACTGGATTGACAGTACAGTGGGTAAAGCAATTGTCTGCATGCTGTAGACCCAGGTTCGATTCCCAGCATCCTGGATGCTCCTGTGAGCCTAGCCAGGAGTGACTCCTGAGTGCAGAGCCAGGAGTAAGCCCGGAACACTACAGGGTGTGGCCCCAGACCAAGTGATTATAATAATACCCATAGCACAGCGGTAGGGCGTTTGCCTTGCATGCAGCCAACCTGGCCGACCCGAGTTCGATTCCTCCGCCCCTCTTGGAGAGCCCGGCAAGCTACCAAGAGTATCTCGCCTGCACGGCAGAGCCTGGTAAGCTCCCCGTGACGTATTCGATATGCCAGACACAGTAACAACAAAGTCTCACGATGAAGACGTTACTGGGCCCGCTCGAGCAAATCGATGATCAATGGGAGGGCCTTTACCTTACCTTTACCTTATTGACTAATATAGAGTGTAAATAAACGCTCTTGAAAGATGCCATCCTAAAGGCTGGAGCAATAGCACAGCGGATAGGGCTTTTGCCTTTCATGCGACCGACCCGGTTTCGATTTCCAGTATCCCATACGGTCCCCCGAGCACCGCCAGGAGTAATTCCTGAGTGCAATGCCAAGTGTGACCCTGAAAGCAATAAATAATAACTAAATAAATAAAAGATGCCATCCTAGAAAGAGCACAGGAACAACTGAATAGAAAAAAAAGGGATTTTAATGGCAATGGAAATTCCTGAAGTGAGGAAGCTGAATGCCTCCAACATAAGCTGGAGAACGTGAGGGTAAAAGGAAAGAGAGAGAGGGGGGGATAGGGGGAGGGAGAGGGAGAGGGAGAAGGAAGAAGAAGGGGAAGGAGGGGGGAGAGAGAGAGAGAGAGAGAGAGAGAGAGAGAGAAAGAGAAGAGAGGAGAGCTGGAGACAGGGAGTCTGGTTCTACGTCCAGCAGAGAGAATGATGGAATAGTTATACATATTTTAGTCTTTCAGGAAACTCATACATATTCATGACGAAGAACAGCCAGCTTCAGCTTCTACAGTTGAAGAACACACAGACAACATACAGAGCTTGCACAGAACATGGTGGAGAAACTTCAGGGGCTGGATATTAACGTGGTAATAAAAATCAAGGAAACTAAGAGGTCCAAAAGGGCTCGAGGACACAGTGGTCAATGGTCAGAAGTGTCCTGCCAGGCCTGGGGTCCTTCTCAGGGCAAAAGTGTCATTCAAGTTCTGCTTTGACCCAGTGAAGAGAACGCAAAGGGCAGCTTCTCCCAAAAAGAGGTGGTCGCATCTCCCACACTGCAAGCCTCAGGCCAGTCTGTTATAGTTCTTCCCAAATCAAGAGAGTCCTAAATTGGGTGTGTGTGTGTGTGTGTGTGTGTGTGTGTGTGTGTGTGTGTGCAGTAGCAGTAGTAGTAGCAGCAGAGAAGGGAAAGAAGAGGCCAAGTTTCAAACAGCTTTGACAAAAGATCAAAGATTCAAGGGGATTGTAAGAGCAGAAATACACAAGTGAACGCTTAATGGATGGTTCGCAAAGATAACTTAATCATAGTATATTAAGGATGGTTTAGCTACAAGAGTGGTAGATTGTGATCAATGTCTGAATAAATAGCAGTATTCCTATATTTAAAAAAAAAACAGAATGGTAGGTGGTAAATTCAACAGTCAAAATACTTCGTAGAGGCTAGAGATACAGTAGAGGGACACTTGTCTTGCACAGGGCCAAGCCCGGTTCCATTCCGGGTACCACATATGATCATCTACCAGGATTGATCCTTGAACACTTTAGGATGTGGTCCAGACACCCCCCCACCCACCAGCACACCTTCCCTCCCCAACACACACAAAATTCCCCTTTACTTTTTTGGGGGGGGGTCACACCCGACAATGCTCAGGGGTTCCTCCTGGCTCATGCACTCAGGAATTACTCCTGGCGGTGCTCAGAGGACCATATGGGGTGCTGGGAATCGAACCCGGGTCGGCCGCGTGTAAGGCAAATGCCCTAACCGCTGTGCTATCTCTCCAGCCCCCCAAATTCCCCTTTATTAGTAGTACCTAGCACTCTAAAACCATGTTGTATCTCTGTATTTGGCCATATAACTTGCTTGCAGAGATAAGCTCCCTGCAAGACCTCTTCCTTTTATTTATTTATTTATTTATTTATTTATTGCTTTTTTGGGTCATACCCAGCGATGCACAGGGGTTCCTCCTGGCTCATGCACTCAGGAATTGCCCCTGGCGGTGCTCGGGGGACTCTATGGGATGCTGGGAATCGATCAGGGTCGGCCACGTGCAAGGCAAACGCCCTACCCCCTGTGCTATCACTCCAACCCCGATCTCTTCCTTTTAAATGGGTCAGAAAGTAACTCTTAGTTTACAGAGCGCTTAAGTTGCCCCACGATTGTTTCATATTTCCATTTCTTGACCCTCATTTTTAAAGCCAAATGAGTAATGTTGTTCTTATGGGAAAGAAGATCACTGTTACCCACTTAATGATCTGGATCATTAACCTGTTCTATGACCCCCGCATTCCCCTCAGCTTAATGTTCACAGGTTCTCACAGGGAGTCCGAAGGGCTGTTTCCCTCAGCAAACGAACACCCAGAGAGACTGAGTCTGGGATGTTGGCCTGCCCAACTTTCAAAGCCCCAAGTGAGGTGACGCCTCTTTCCCAGAGAGAGGCTTCACGTCTTCAGGAACACTCAGCCCTTTGTTACCAAGAGCCTGACTCAGGTGTGAAATTGTTCCTGTCAAAGAGCTGCTTCAGAGTTTTCCTGCAGTGCCTGGATTGGCCTCCCCAGGTTGCCAGTGATCACCTGAGCGATGGAACTACGCTCACGCAGGGCCCTCATTGGTCCCTGCCCGCATGGTTGATCAGCACAGGGTAAGTTCTACTCTCCAAACCCGCATCAGATAGTACAGTTATTTCTGGCTGAACCCGAGGGATCTTTTGAGTCAATTCCAGGGACACACTATCTCCAATAATAATCAGTATCTTCTTTGTTTTCTTCCTGGTCTGTTCTGAGGCCCGTTAGAGATCCAGGAAGTATTCTAATCAGCTCACTTTTTTTTGGGGGGGGGGGATGGCACATACCTGGTGATGCTCAGAGGTCACTCCTGGCTCTGCACTCAGGGATCAGTCCTGCTCCGGGACCATATGGGAGAACAAACCCAGGTTGGGTTTGACTTTTATCAAGGCAAATGCCCTCCCTGCTGTACTATCTCTCTGGCCCCCCCAGCTCACATTTTTTTATTCTTAAAACGTTTTCCTGAAGTACCATCTGAATCCGTTGCCTATTTCCCCCAAACTTGGTTCTATTGTCATGTGTTTGAATTCCTCCCACCCGCCCATCCTGTCCACTAGATCTTTATTTTCTTCTTTTTTTCCCTTCTTTTCTTTTCTGGCCTTTACCCAGCAGTGCCAAGGATTAAACTTGGAGACCCACACGCAAAGGACGTTACTGTAGCCTGCTGAGTTCTTTCCTGATCCCTGCCAGGTCTGTCTTCTTTTCTTTTTTCTTTTTCAGTTGGTAACTCACAGGGTTTGGGGGATACAGCTTCTCTTGGAGATGGTGTTGGTATGTGGGAGCGCAGCCTAGAACTGTCTGGATGGTGCTGGGGCCAGCTCCAGGACCTCATATGTGAGGGCAAAACTGATGCCATGACAAGCTGCAGCTAACATTAAGTCTCAGCTGGGCCTCAGTTCCTAAAGCAGGACTTGCAGTTGCCGGTAAAATTCCCAGTTGAGTAATTTGCCAGGATCCTGCCAGTTGGGTCTGGCTGGTCACTGAAGGGTCCTTGAACCCTCCTTAGAAACTGTTGCTAACCATTGCCTAATCGCTGACCATCATTGTAATAGGGCCAATGCTAGAAATAGACCAGTGGATAAACTGCCCTTAACTCTGAACCCTATATAAACTGCTTGTGACTTGGAGTCGGGGTCCTTGTCAAGACTCCACAGTGTTGGATGAGACTCGAACCCTAGCTCGAGCTCTGGCTAGTAGTAAAGTTCCTTTGCTTTCGCATTATCGTGTGTGGACAATAGGGGATCTGAAACTTGGCCACAAAACATACAGGCAAAGCAAATGCTCAACTGCTCGGCCACCCCGGAATGTAGACCATCAGGTGTGGGCTGGTCTGGACAGCAGCCCTGAAGTCTGTGGGTTTCGTTTCTGTAGCACTGTCCTCCCGTTGTTCATCGATTTGCTCGAGCAGGCCCAGTAACGTCTCCATCGTGAGACTTGTTGTGACTGTGTTTGGCGTATTGAATACGTCATGGGGAGCTTGCCAGGCTCTGCCGTGCATCGAACCCGGCTCAGTCCAGCCATCTGCGTGCAAGGCCAACGCCCTACCGCTGTGCTATCGCTCCATCCTAGGGTTTCGTTTCTAGTAAATTGTTTTCAGGAAGCATTTGCTTTGTGTTCCGCAGTCCTGTCTGCGTTGCTAGATGATTCTCCATGACTTTCTTGTACTATTTAGATGATATGTTTGAGAATATCTGAAGAGCAAACGACCTTGGAAGCTAGAAAGGATAGCCTAGAAATGTCTCACTTTTTGGGAACATTCTAGTAAAGAAAATCCTCCTTCACTCCCCGGAGAGAGTTGCTTCTATCTAGAGATAAATCGGCTCGAAGTTTCCTCTGGTGATAGAAGGAGTGGGTTGCCAGCAGCCTTCTATAAGTTTTTGTTACTTTGGGGAGGTGACAAAATGCACCCTATTCTCTCCCCAGGTGACATTTGATCCTCACTACAATCACCCTGCAGAAGGGGGCACTTTGGAAATGGACACAAACTCTTGCTGGCTGCTGATTTTATTGTGAATAATGCAGTCTTTGTGTCTGATCCAATGGGAAGGTGTTCTTTTGTCAGGAAGCGAATAGATAGATATTCACACAATTCATATAGTATATATTTATATGTAACTACTATGTATTTACACACGCACATCAGTTAGCTTGCAAATAGGAGAAAACCTCCAGCCCTTAGGTTAACATAGTGCTCAGAGATCACCCTTGCAGTGCTCAGGAGACCACGTGTTGGAGGGAACTTCTACCTTCTTCATCTTCTGTAGTAATAACTTTTATCTGGGCCGAAGCGATAGCACAGCGGGTAGAACGTTTGCCTGGCATGCAAGGCAAAGACAAACTTCTTAGCCGTGGTGCTATCTCTGCAGTCACAAATAACTTCCTCTTAAGTTCTTAAACGTTGGTGACTCTTATCATTTATGCTCTTTGGAAAGTAAGTTAATGCTTCTGTTTTGCCCTGAGGCATTACACTCCTCGGGTTCAGAATAACCAGGTGGGTATTAAGTAATAATTGATGACTCTCACTTTGAAAGCCTTCTACCTATTCTCAGTTGTTGTTGCATCTAACAGGAACAAAAGCATACTTAGTAGAATCAATAACCCAGGACTACAAAAAAAAAAGAGGATGTTTTATGTCAATACAATAAGTCATTATGTTAGTATATTTTTGGTACAGTCGCTAAACATAAACCTTTGAATGCAAAATAAATATTGCACGGTGATTTTAGAGGTGATCATGACCTTAAAGACCACACGTGTTACTGTAAAAATTAGCAGGACCGTATTGGACATTGTGCTTGGTGTTGGGAGGAAAGAAATGGGCGATTGATATCATAGTAATGATCAGATGCATCAGATTGGACGAGAATTTCTTCGTAGCAATCTGCCTTTGATGTTGAACATATGTGGCAGTGGATGTTGTCTTCCCCTTATCACTCTGTTCTTTCATTGTGGCTCACCTTGTCTTTACTTCACTCACACACACCCACCTTATGCTCCATCCTGTTTCCTTGACTTTATACAGATTTTCTCCTTAGCCTAAGTTGCAAGAACAAGATCAAGTCTAGTTTCATGTCAGCCCCTCCTTCTCCACGATCTTCTCAGATTCCTTTAGTTTCCAAGGATTATTCCTTTCCTTCCTGAACTAGTCCTCTCTCTCTCTCTCTCTCTCTCTCTCTCTCTCACTCTCTTGCACTCACTCTCTCTGTGTCTCCTCTCCCTGTGGGATTATAGATTTCACCAAGCATCACTCATTATTTTTTGTTTTGTTTTGTTTTTTGCTTTTTGGTCACACCCGGTGACGCACAGGGGTTACTCCTGGCTCATGCACTTAGGAAATTACTCCTGGCGGTGCTCGGGGGACGATATGAGATGCCAGGGATTGAACCCAGACTGGCTGTGTGCAAGGCAAACCCCCTACCCGCTGTGCTATAGCTCCAACTCTCCCAGTATCGCTCATGGACTGCTCCTGACATGGTCTGTCATTGCTGGGGCTCAAACCTGGACCTCAAACAGAAAAGGATATACTCCAGCCCTTTGAGCTATCTCCCTCACCCCAGGAACTGTCTCTTGGATCTGTATTTAAGTCATGTCAGTGCTTGGCTCTCTACCTTCATTTATGTTTGTTTCACAAACCATCTATTTTTATTTGCCTCTCTGAGAGTTATTTCTTTCTTGGACAGTCACAGGAAAATGCTGATGCTATCAAAAGGGACTCCACGAATAATTAATGGATACATCGACATGTTACACTCACCAATGATTTAAGCCAAGTTTAAGAGCAATTTGGGCTATCGACAGCCATGATCTCCAAGTTAAAATCAGGGTATGTGATTTAACTTAGGGGAAAACGGAGCAGAAGATTTGAAATTTGAATTGAGTCAGAAAATGCAAGCATTCTTACCAGGTTTCTTAACAAAGATGGAAAACATCTTTGTACACTGTAGGATTTTCTTTTTAATTAATTAATTAATTTATTTATTTAAAATTTTTTTTTATTAGTACAGTTGTAGACTTACAAATTTTTGTGCTTGGGTTTCAATTATACAATGATCAAGTACCCACCCCTCCACCAGTGCCCATTTCCCACCACCACGGGTCCCAGTATCCCTCCCACCCCCAATCCCCCCCATCCCACCCTGCCTCTGTGGCAGGGCATTCCCCTCTGTTCTCTCTCTCCTTTTGGGTGCTGTGATTTGCAAAAGAGGCAATGGGTGACAATCATGTTCAGTCTATAGTCTACTTTCAGCATGCTTCTCCCATCCTGGGAGGATCCTCCCAACACCCTTTATTTGGTGCTCCCTTCTCTATCTGAGCTTCCTTTCCCCCCTAGCATGTATGGCTGGCCTCCAAGCTACTTTCAGTTTTGGACCATATTCATTAATGCTCATGGCTTACTTTTGGTCTCTGTACCCAAAAATTACTCCTGGCAGGGCTCAGGGGATCATCTATGGTGCCCTAGAGGTCGAACGCAGTCCAGCATTTGAGGCAAGCACCCTGTCTGCTCTACTCTGTCCCTGGCCTCTACATTATTTTTTCTTCACTGATTCTTCAGATCTGCAAAATACTTTTGTTTCTGTTTTTGAACCACACCTAGATGTGGTCAGGGCTTGCTCCCAGTGGTGCCAGGGATCAAACCGGGCTCGAACACATGCAAGACAAGTGTCTGAACCCTTCTACTGTCTCTCTAGCCCCTGAAAAATACTTAACAAATGATCTCTGGCATAGCTTGTGGTCCCCACGGGCACTTTTAGGAGTGACCCTGGAGCACAGAGCTAGAGTAAGTCCCAAGAATTTTCTCTTCTGGGGGAGGAGGCGCACGTCCCCACAAGAAGGAAAGCATTTTTCAAAGTGGACAAAATAGTCTATTAAACTGCACATTATCCTGAAGAAGCAATTCTAGCACTTACTGAGCACTGTGCAGACATTGGTACAAAATGTTTCTGAACATTGCTTCCACTTAATCCTCTCAAAACCTTATAAAATAAAGGTTGTGTAACTTAACAATAAGAAAAATATTGTTGTGAAAACATTAAGACTGAAGTGAAGTAAATCATTGTTCAGGCTTTACAACGAGTAACTAGTAGCAGAATCACTATTTTTTTTTTATTATTGTTATTAGTGAAACACCATGAGGTGCAGTTGTAGATTTACAATTTTTTTTAAGTCAATGATCTTTTTTAAAAATTTGTTTTTTATTAGTGAAGCACCATGAGGTACAGTTGTAGATTTACAAATCTTTGTGCTTGGGTTTCGGTCATACAATGATCAAATACTCATCCCTCCACCAGTGCCCATTTTCCACCACCATGGATAATATCCCCCCACCCTCATCCCCCCCATCCCACCCTGCCTCTGTGGCAGGGCAATCCCCTGTGTTCTCTCTCTCCTCTTGGGTGTTGTGGTCTGCAAAAGAGGCATTGAGTGGCAAGCATGTTCAGTCCATAGTCCACTTTCGACATGCATCTCCCCTCCTGGGAGGATCCTCCAAACACCCTTTATTTGGTGCTCCCTTCTCTATCTGAGCTGCCCTTTCCCCTAGAATGCCCGGCTGGCCTCTAAGCTATGGAGTAATCCTCCTGGTGTTGATCTCGGCTATTCTTGGGTACTAATCTCATATTTATAGATTTACGAATTTTTGTGCTTGGGTTTCGATTATACAATGATCAAATACCCATCCCTCCACCAGTGCCCATTTCCCACCACCACGGATCCCAGTATCCTTCCCACCCCCATCCCCCCATCCCCCCCTGCCTCTGTGGCAGGGCAATCCCTTGTGTTCTCTCTCTCCTTTTCTTCGTTTCCCCCTTCTCCTACTCTTAATCATTTTCCTCTTGCTATCTTTACGCTATCACTGTTACGTTGCCTTTACTGCCTTTTCTTCACACATTGCAAGCCCATCAGCTGTTTTACAGTTACTGATCTGTGCGGTTATCTTTTAGATCAGATGCTGGGAGGAAAGTGATGAACAAAAACGCAGCTGAACTGTCTTTTATATTGACCGATTTACTGGTACTTGCTGGCACTCTTAGGTCGTTGTGAGAATTAAAGCTCTGGTCTCATCTTTCATCTCACTTGAATTCACTTCCTTTAGCTTTGCTTATAGGGCAGTTCTGCCCGTGCAGAGATAGGATGGCACCCCAGGACTTCATTCTATCAAGCAATTTATACTGTCATATCCAAGGGTCAGTGAGGATGGGTGATTCTCAGGACTTCCCATGGAGAACTCAATTTTATCCTCCTGGGTATTGATTCTCCCAGAATGGTACAACACGGAGGCAACTTTTTGTCATAGAACTTCATCCTTCCTTCCTTCCTTCCTTCCTTCCTTCCTTCCTTCCTTCCTTCCTTCCTTCCTTCCTTCCTTGATTTTTTCCTTCCTTCTCATTTCCTCTTCCCCTTCTTTTTTTCATTTTTTTGACCATTCCCCCCCCCCCCCCAGTGGTGCTCAGAGGCTATTTCTGCCTGCTGTGTATTGGGGTGGAGGGTAGTTGATTGCTCTCAACCATGCCCAGGGGAGGTGGGAATTGAACCCAGGTCTCAAACATGCAAAGTCTGTGCTCCAGCTCATTGGACTACTTCTCCAAGTCCCACACAGAAATTTAAGTGAGCAAGTGAGTAGCAGTTTCCGGATTCATTTTGTCCATGGCCACATTTGTTCAGTTAGGGATAGAGAAGCAGTGAGGCAGGGGTTTGTGCGTGTGTTTGTGAGTGAGTGTGTGTGTGTGTGTGTGTGTGTGTGTGTGTGTGTGTGTGTGGCTAAAACTCATTACAATTGATAACAACCCATGGATAGGGTCCAGCATAACACTTGCCTTGCATGTATGAGGTCCTGAGTTTCATTCCCTATGGGGGGGGAGGGGAGAGAGAGAGAGGGAAGGGGAGGGAGGGAGGGGGAGGAGGGAGGAAGGGAGAGGTGAGAGAGAAGGAAAAATAAGTGGATATTCCAATGAGAAATCTGGTAGTAAGAAAAGCGGTGATTCTTTTCTTGCTGGATTCTAGTGTATAGTCCTTACTTCACCTTGTCTGATTTCTGACTATTTTTACTTTATGATTATGACATGATAAATTTAATAGAAACATTTATCTCACTCGTGTGGGGGGGTTCGGAGAGGGGGGATACCCCTGGGTCTTGCTCAGGGATCACTCCTGGTGGGGCTCAGGGGATTATATGGGGCGCCAAGGATTGGACTATTGGACTCAGGTCAGCTGCATACGAGGCAACCTGCTGTGCTATTGGCCCTGGAATCCATATCTTAAAAAAAAAAGATGTTTGTTTCATTTGGGGGCCCAACCCTATGGTGCTGGGGGTTTGTGTGGGCTTGAGATCGGAACCTACTCTGTGCCTGGGGTGTTCGCTTGGGTTGACCACATGCAAGGCCATTGCCTAAACCCCTGTACTGTCTTTCCAGCCTCTCTCCCTCTCAAGAAAAATTTCTACACCAGAGAGATAGTACAGGAGATCAGGCACTTGTCTTGCCTGTGGTGAATCCCCACTGCCGGGGGCTCTCCAGAGCCAGAAATAGATTCTGAGCACACTGAATGTGGCCTCCCCCAGTTGTTGTTGTTGTTCTTCTTCTTCTTTTTTTTTTTTTTTGGAGGGGGTCATACCTAATGAACAGAAGGGATTTTCTAGAAACAAAGAATAGGGGGCTGGAGCCATAATACAGCAGGTAGGGCCTTTGCCTTGCACGCGGCCAACACAGGTTCAATCCCTGGCATCCCATATGGTCCCCCAAGCACCGCCAGGAGTAATTTCTGAGTGCAGAGTCACAGAGCCAGGAGTAACCCCTGAGCATCGCTGTGTGTGACCCAGAAAGTAAATAAAAAAGAAAAAGAAAGAATGGGGAGAGAGAGAGACAGAGATAGAGACAGAGAGACAGAGAGGAGAGAGAGAGAGAGAGAGAGAGAGAGAGAGAGAGAGAGAGAGAGAGAGAGCGCTTGCCATAGAGGCAGGCAGTGGGTTGGGGGTGGGAGGTGATGGGAGGGAACCTGGGGACACTGGTGCTGGGAAATGACACTGGTGGAGGGATGGGTGTTGGAACACTGTGTGGCTGAAACCCAGTCATGAGCGGCTTTATAAGGGTCTATCTCACAGTGATTCAATTAAAAAAATTAAGAAAATAAAAAGACAGGGGAGAAATATATTGGATTGCTGACTGGTGGTTTCCAGAACAAACAATGAATTCCTTTTTGGGCTGGTCTGGAGACACACCTCATTTTATCTATAAACCCAAACAAATTAAGTTCAAAATGAGGAACTTGGCCTAATCTTTAGGCTAGGATGGTAACAACAAGGACATGTGTTTGAGTGTCCTTGTCTAGGAGTTTGCTGCTTTTCTAGTTTCTTTGGAGACGGTTTCGAAAACAAAAGCTAAACCAAAAAAAAAAAGTCCCAACCATTTGAAAACAACAGACAAAATATAAGATATGATAAAAGTTCAATTCACAGGGCTGGAGTGGTAGTACAGTAGGTAGAGTGCTTTCTTGCACGCAGCCAACCCAGATTAAATCCCTGGTGCCCCGGATGGTCCCCTGGACCCCACCAGGATTGATCCCTAAGTATCACTGGGTATAGTCCAAAAACAAACAAACAAAAAAAAAGTCAAGTTACATTTTACCAAATATTTTCAATTTCTAGGAAAGTCATATAGTTTCAGGAACATTTGTATCATATACCTCAAAAAACATAATGTAAGGAGGGAAAATAATTTTCCTTAAATTTTTTTTTTCTGGGAGTCAGGGAAATGCCTCCCAAAGTCTGAAGCACTAGCTTTGCCGGTGGGGGGGCTGGGTTTGATTCCCAGTCCTGCATTCCACAGCATTTCTGGGAAAGAGTGCTCACTCTGAGAGAGCACTCACTCTGAGAGCACTCACTTTGAGTGTGTAACCTGAAAACCAATACCCAACCCCCCAAAAATGTAATTTTGTGTTTGTTTTTGTGCCACATCCGATTGGGCTTGGGAATCAATCCTGGTAGGGCTCAGGGGACGTTTTGGGGTGCCCGAGATCGAACCCAGAACTGTTTAATACAAGGCAACTATGCCTCAGGTCTGGAATTTATTTATTTATTTATTTATTTATTTATTGCTTTTTGGGTCACACCCGGCGATGCACAGGGGTTGCTCCTGGCTCTGCACTCAGGAGTTACTCCTGGCGGTGCTCAGGGGACCAGATGGGATGCTGGGAATTGAACCTGGGTCGGCCGCGTGCAAGGCAAATGCCCTACCCGCTGTGCTATCTCTCCAACCCCGATTCGGGTTGTTAGGCATTCAAATGAATCAATGTTTATGGCCAAGTTCGTGAACAAACCATGCTCAAAATGCAAAAACAGTCCATGGAATGGGAGAGATTACTTGCTCACCACTCATTCAATAGAGGGATAATATTCAAGATATATAAGGCACTGGTAGAACAGGAAAGAGAGAAACAGAGAAACAGAGAAAGAAAAAGGAATTGAAAGATAAAAAGAAAGAACTGAATTTGACCCAGGGCTGGAGAGATAGCACAGCGGGGAGGGCATTTGCCTTGCACGCGGCTGACCCAGGTTCGATTTCCAGCATCCCATATGGTCCCCCGAGCACTGCCAGGAGTTATTCCTGAGTGCAAAGCCAGAACTAACCCCTGAGCATCACTGGGTGTGACCTAAAAAGAAAAAAAAATGATAATTGGACATCTGCAGTGCTTAATACCATAGCCAGGATAGGAAAAAAGAAAACAACCTCCTGTTTTTTTGCATTTTAATGGGCATGGAGAGAAGAATTGGTAGATTCACTTATGGGGAGAGACTTTGCTTTTGTAGCTACGTTTTATGATCTTGAGAAGGTTTGGCTGCTCAGGGCAAGGAGTCTGACCTTGGGGGTGCAGCTGCCCACAACCCAAAGCGTTGTTGAAAGCAAAGCATCACTGTTCATTGCAAGAAAAGTGATAGGGAGGCAATGCTCAGACACCGTCTTCCTGGACAGCTGGTGCAGGGAGAGTCTTGGAAGCGGGGCTGGGGCAGAGGCCTGGAAGGGAGTAAGGGAGGGCCTAGGCTCTGCTCTTGTGTCCTCAGGCACCACACGTTTAGAAAATGGTGTTCTCCAATGGAGTACTATGCAGCTGTTAGAAAAGATGAAGTCATGAAATTTACATACAAGTGGCACTACATGGAACGTACCATGTTAAGCAAAATGAGTCAGAAAGAGAGGGACAGACATAGAAAGATTGCATTCATCTGGGGAACAAAAAGTAACCAAATAGGAGACTAATGCCCAAGAATAGCTGAGATAAGTACCAGGAGGTTCACTCCATGGCTTGGAGGCCAGCTAAGGGAAAAGGCATCTCAGATAGACAAGGTAGCACCAAATAAAGGGTGTTGGGAGGATCCTCCCAGGATGGGAGAAGCATGCTGAAAGTGGACTATAGACCAAACATGATTGCCACTCAATGTCTCTCTTGCAAACCACAGCACCCAAAAGGAGAGAGAGAACAAAAGGGAATGCCCTGCCACAGAGGAAGGGTGAAACGGGGGGATGGGGGTGGGAGGGATACTGGGATTTGTGGTTGTGAAGATTGGGCACTGGTGGAGGCATGGGTGCTTGATCACCGTATGGCTGAAACCCAAGCACAAAACTTTGTGGGTCTGCAACTGTACCTCATGGTGTTTCACTAATAAAAATTTTTAAAAAAGAAAAGAAAGAAAATGGTGTTCTCGGCAGAGGAACCCAGGTTTGCAGGACCCGTGGCTGAGATCTCCAAGCCTGCTCGGATCAGGACTGGGCCTCCTCCCCCCAGGTCCCCAGTTTTCCAGTAGCTTGGCAGCCACACCCACAAACTGTCCCCCGACGCCATGTAATCTCATCAACGGCCAAGATTCAGAGACTATGAAATAAAGCTCCCGGAAGAGAGTGACGCAGAATTTCCTGGAACGATCTCTTATACTCTAGCTCACTGATGTCCCTAAGGTAGCCCACATTTGTTTGGTGCTTAACATACTTGCTTGGATTCTATTATATACGGACGTCACTGGCTCCAGAGCGAAATACAACAACTTTCACAAACTTCCCTCTTATTGTGGTGGGAAGATGTTCGCTGGTGGGGTGGGTGTCTGAATGTTATCTGTAATGAACTAATGTGAACTACTTTATGAAAATAAAATGTATAAAAATTGTAAAAGTAGTAAATAAAATGTAATGACGGGGGAATAAAAAAGAAAAGAAAATGGTGTTCTTAATTCTTAAACATGGTTTAGAGGGGCTGGAGCGATAGCACAGCAGGTAGGGCGTTTGCCTTGCACACAGCCAACATGACCGACACGGGTTCAATTCCCAGCACCCCATATGGTCCCCTGAGCACTGCCAGGAGCAATTCCTGAGTGCATGAGCCAGGAGTAACCCCTGAGCATCGCCGGGTGTGACGCAAAAAGGAAAAAAAAAAGGTTTAGGAAATGCTTAATGGGGACTTCTCCTGGAAGACATGTCTCATGTCACTAAGTCTCTTTAGGACATATAGACATATAGGATATTCAGAACTATACCCCTCCCCCCCCCCCAATACACACACATCATCATAAAGTTGCAAACCTGGCTATCTGGATAGAACCAATTCTGTCTTGGGTGAGTTGGAACACCAGCCAACCGCTGCCCCCCGCCCCCCATCTAGAGGTCAAAATAATGCCTGGCACAAGGTTTTGATCGGTGAGAAACTAGAAAAGGAAACTGTTTTATTTGGAAGTAGATTTTGGTCACACCTGCTGGTGTTTGGGGGCTATTCCTGGGACTAACCATGTCTGCTTCAGGCCAAGTTTGCTCCTGGTGGTGCCTCAGAGGACCTTGCAGTGTCATGGATACAACCGCAGTTGGCTGTGTTTGCAAGGCTCTCTCTCTCTCTCTCTCTCTCTCTCTCTCTCTTTCTCTCTCTCTCTCACTCTCTCCCTCTCTCTCTCTCTCTCAAAGATCACTCCTGGTGGGATTGCGGGACCCTACAGGGTACTGAGTACTGAACCCAGGTCACCTGTGCGCAAGGCAAATGCCTCACTCACTCACTATCTCTCTGACCACAAGGCCACCATCTTAACCCCTCTACTTTCTGGGCCCCAGAGTGTTTTAAAAGCAAGAGGCATCTTGCCACACATTCTGGATGACCTACCCTCTCTAGCTAACAGCTTGAAGATAAGAATTCCTATTACAGCTGGGGAGATTGCTCAAGGGACTGGAGTGTGTGCTTAGCAGGGGGGAGGCCTGGGTTCAATTCCCAGCCCCACTGTGCTAACCCTAGAGTTCTGCTTGGCATGGCCCCAAAACCAAAGGCCAAAAGAAAAAAACTTCTCTCAGATTTTTAATCACAGATTCCATTTGGATCAAATTTCTCTCCAAAGAGTTAGTTTTTTTTTTTAAAAAAAAGATATCCTTCTAAGTATTTTGTATATTTCAACCAGAAGTAAGAGAAAATATTCTGGCAGCTCCGGGTGATTTCCCCAAAGTCACGTTCCAGCTTAATGGACCCCAAATTTAGAGATATACTAGCGCTAACCAGAAGAAAATCTTAGATAATGCTCCTGAGGGTCACTAGCCCAGCGAACTCTTGCTCCTGAAGGTCGATAGTCCAGCGAACCCTTGTTCTCTCCTAGAACTGAATGTTCTCGCACCTTGGCTTGGTTGCCAAGTCAAACTCTTGGGACACAAAGAACAAGCTGGGTGAGAAATGACACAAAAGATGGATAAGGTTTGATTGTACAGAAAGAGATCACAAAAGGCTGGAGATTTTATTATTTTATTATCATTATTATTGTTATTTTGCTTTTGGGGTCACACCTGGTGATGCACAGGGGTTCCTCCTGGCTCTGCACTCGGGAATCATCCCTGGCGGTGCTCAGGGAACCATATGGGATGCTGGGAATCGAACCCAGGTTGGCTGTGTGAACAGTAAATGTCCTACCCGCTGTGCTATTGCTCCAGCTCCAAGGCTGGAGATTTTAAAGTTTAAATACCAAGTCCAACAAGTGCCCCCACCCAACCACTTCACTTAATTTTCTAAGCCAAGGGCTAGGACATGGCTTGGCAGTAGAACACATGCCGTGTGTGTGTGTGTGTGTGTTTTGGGGAAGGGGTGCCTTCTTCCCAAATCCACAGATTTCAAGCTCGGTGCTCAAAAGAACAAGTTTGCCCCAGACACCACATTGTCTAGGGGCTAAATCCAGATTCCCTGCAGGTAGTGATGCGTACTCATCCTCGGATCCACCCCACGGCCTCTCAGAGGACAGGACTTGTTAGCTCACGGGAGTCCCGAAGAGGTCACTGCACTTTGAAACCGCTGTCCCCTTTAATACCAATTTTGGACAGAAGGGAATATGGTTGGTTAACATAAATGCTGCTGAAATTCCTAAGAGAGGGAATTCTTGGGAAATTAAAAAAGGAATTGCGTGTGAAAGGGGACAATCTGGGAAGGAACCCTGAAGTTCATCCTGAGTTCCAGTCCCTGACAATTCCTTCATCGGGGAAAAGCCGCCTCCCAGGAGCTGGAGTGATAGCACAGCGGGTAGGGCGTTTTTCTTTCATGTGGCCAATCCAGGTTCGATTCCCAGCATCCCATATGGTCCCTGGAGCACCGCCAGGAGTAATTCCTGAGTGCAGAGCCAGGAGTAACCCCTGAGCATCGCTAGGTGTGACCCCTCCCCCCCCAAAAAAGCCACCTCCTACAGGCAGTCCTCCTTGGAGTCCAAACAATGGGCCCTGCAGCAGTCAGGGGTTCAAGGAGCAGGCAGAGGTGCTCTGCTCAGGAATCCCAGCCCCCACCCCTGCATGCACTGTTGGGGACTTTCAGGGCAGGAGCCACTCCTGGGGTCCCCTCAGCTCAGTACCACCCGCCCCAACGGAAACCAGAAGTGTGTTGGAAGGGGGAGAGTGCCGGGAGCCCCAGTGCCCAGCCTGCTCTGAGTTGACTTGCAGGGCAAGTGCCTTGGAAGGTGCTTATCAACTCAAAGGAGGGTGGTCTGGGCCTGAGAGCGCCCCCCGCGGAAGCAGACAGGAGGAGGACAGACCTGGGATGGGGACATCCTTCTCCAGGACTCAGGGACCCCAGTGCCCCATGGGATGGCTTCCCAGCTGGTGCCACGCCGTCAGGTGGGAGGCAGGAGAGGCAAAGGCAAGCACCTGGCATCCAGCAACGGCAATTTAGGTGCAAAGATTCAGGGCGAAACCAGGAAACACTCCCGAGAACGCATGAAGTCGGGTCTTTTACAAGGGAGGGAAAGAGAAAGGTGAGAAAGACAACCAAGACAAGTTTTTTTTTCCTTTTTTTTTAAATTATTTTTTTAATCATTTTTTTTTATTAGTGAAACACCATGAGGTACAGTTATAGACTTATAAATTTTTGTGCTTGGGTTTCAGTTATACAATGATCGAGTACCCATCCCTCCACCAGTGCCCATCCTCCCCCACCAGGGGTCCCAGCATCCCTCCCACCCCCCATCCCCCCCCCCCCCGTCCCACCCCGCCTCTGTGGCAGGGCATTCCCCCTTGTTCTCTCTCTCTTCTTTTGGGTCCTGTGTTTTGCAAGAGAGGCCTTGAGTGGCAATCATGTTTGGTCTATAGTTTACTTTCAGCATGCTTCTCCCACCCTGGGAGGGTCTCACAACACCCTTTATTTGGTGCTCTCTTCTCTATCTGAGCTTCCTTTTCACCTAGCACGTGTGGCTGGCCTTCAAGTCATGGAGCAAAATTCCTGGTACTAATCTCAGCCATTCCTGGGTGTTAGTCTCCCGTTTTGGACAACCAAGACAAATTCATGGCAACCGTAGTCCCTCATTCCCACTGACTCATAATTGGTTACTGGTTCTCTAGAGAGAGACAAGGGCCTTGACGGATTCTATCTTTGGCCTGTTCATCAATTCTCAACTGTTTGATGTTTTTATCAAAGAACATTGCCTTGCATTGCGAGCAGTGCAGAAGCCTTCGGCCCAGTTCAAGAGACAGACAAGGGCATTTTCTTCTATTTTTGGAGCCAGGGGGAGGGTCAAACCTGGCGATGCTCTAGGGTTCCTCTTGGCTCTGCACTGAGGAATTACTTCTGGTGGTGCTCCCGGGATCATATGGATGCTGGGGATCGAACCTGGGTAGGCTGCATCCAAGGCAGATGCCCTACCTGCTGGACTATGGCTCTGGACCCATCTTTCTCTTTTGGTGTGGGATGGGGGCAAGTGGTCCTCAAAGGCCCCCGGAGCCCCACCTGCCATTCTCTGCGACTTCTTGAGTAGGCGATGGTGCTCAGACCCTGTAATATTTCAGTTACCCCGGGGGTGCATAGGGGCCTGCAGGGTTGTTCCTGGTGTTTCTCAGGGGCCTGTGTTGTGCCAGGGAGTGAGCTGGCACATTCACATACAAGGCCTGCACCTTCACCCCTGGTTTGTCTCTACAGACCGAGCTTAGGCTCATTTTAATGCCCAAGGCCCGATTGGAACAGAAGCCAAGCTAGATCTGTGGGAAGACTAATACGATTCGGAAGCAAGTTACCAAATTGGAGAAAAGGTAGGCCAAAGTCAATCTAGAACTAAAAAAATATAAACCATGGACACCAGGACCACAGAATTCCATACACTGGACTGCCAAGAGTAGATTCAGAAATAATAAATATTTGTTGCCTGGCAGTTGTAGGTGGTGGGGTCAGGGCTATATATTAGCTGCCTTCTGAAAAATCCTAAACTGGACTTGATCTAGGACAGACGATCCTTTCAGATTCTAGAAAGGGTCTTCTAGAATTTTTGTGTCCTGGGCTAGAGATGAGGTTCACTGGTAAGGTGTGTGCAGAGCAAGTGGGGGACCTGGGTTTGATCCTAGTCCTACAAATTAGAATTTTACAATTAGAATCCCTCCTCTGGGCCCTCCCCACTGTTTTATATTGGCATCTCTTAACTTTCACAACGTTGTGCTATACCTTTCCCCCCCCCCATTTTTTATAATTTTATTTATTGGCTCACCATAAGAGCAGTTACAAATCTTTTGGGTCTCAGTCTCGGTCATACAATGAAACACCCATACCTTCACCAGTGCCCATTCTCCACCCCCAACAACCCCAGTATACCCCCATTCCACACCCTCCCCCTACCTGTGGGGCAGATGATTTCCACATTACTCTCTCCCCACTCTGATTACATTCAATATTTTGACACCAGATTACTTGGGATTATTTTTTACTTGGGATTTTACCCCAACACTCAGATCGACCGAAAAGGCACTGTCACTGTCACTGTCCTCACATTGTTCATCAACTTGCTCGAGAGGGCGCAGTAACATTGTGAGACTTTGTTGTTACTGTGTTTGGCATATCGAATACATCACGGGTAGCTTGCCAGGCTTTGCTGTGTGGGTGAGATACTCTTGGTAGCTTGCCGGGCTCTCCGAGAGGGGCGGAGGAATCAAACTCGGGTCAGCCATGTCGGCCACATGCAAGGCAAACGCCCTACCCACTGTGCTATCGCCCCAGCCCTGAACAGTAGACAATTTGTTTTCTATTTCTGGTTATGAATAACATATGATGTCGCATGGCTGCAGTTGTGGCCACGAGATTTTGAAATTCGGAAATTTTAACAATTAAATCTGGAGGGATTTTTGCCATAACCTACTGGGTTTCGAGATTTATTCCTGAGTCTCTTGGATCATGGCCATTAAGCAGCTTGATCAGGAGTCAGAAAGGCCGTTAGTGGGTGGCAACTCGGAGTCTCATTGGGACAGGGAGGAAAGGGCCAGCTCCACCCCAATCCCGTGAGGCTGTGCTATACCTTTTGAGGTTAAAGTATGGTTTTTAAAAGAGGCCAGGGGCTGGAGCGATAGCACAGCGGGTAAGGCATTTGCCTTGCACGCAGCCAACATGGCCCACACAGGTTTGATTCCCGGCATCCCATATGGTCCCCTGAGCACCGCCAGGAGCAATTCCTGAGTGCATGAGCCAGGAGTAACCCCTGAGCATCGCCGGGTATGACCCAAAAAGCAAAAAATAAATAAATAAATAAAATAAAATAAAAGAAGAGGCCGGGGCCGGAGTGATAGTACAGTGGGTAGGCCGTTTGGCTTGCACACAGCTGACTGGGTTTGGTTCCTGGCATCCCATATGGTTGTCTGAGCACCCCAGGAGTAATTCCTGAGTGCAGAACCAGGGGTAACCCCTGAGCATGGGTGTGACTCAAAAAGAAAAAAAATTAAATTAAAAAAATAAAAGAAGGGGCTGAAGTAGTAAAGAGATTAAGGCACCTGCCTTGCACAACTAGCTCTGGTTCTATCTCCAGCACTACATATTGTCCCCCCGAATCTCTCTAAGAGTGATCACTGAGTGCAGAGCCTGGAGTGAGCCCTGAGTACTGCCAGGTTTAGCTTCAACCCCCTAGTTACACGCCCAAAGAAGACAGGTGCTGTAACTTAAGTATTTAATCCTGTGTGTGTCTCACATGTAGTGCTTTTGTTTTGTTTTGTTTTGTTTTGTTTTAATTTGAGGAGACTATAAGGAGTAGATCTAAGTGCCTGGTTTTGTGTGAGACCCACTGTCGGCGGGTCTTCTGCTCAACTTCCCTCTCTGCGGTCACCTGCTGTGATAGCTCAGACAACAGACCCCATTTAAAAAGTATTGGTTGGGGTCCAGAAGAATAGCTCAGGGCTTAGATCATCTGCCTTGTAAGTGTATGATCACTAGTTCAGGCCCTCAGTGTTCCAGAGCACCAAGATCATTGTAGGGGTCCCTGACTTTCCTTGATAAGGAATAACAGCCCAATGCGTTTGATTCTTGAAACACTCCTATATTACTCCAGACGGCACCAAGACTCAGACTAGCTAAAAGTTGCAGCCACAATCGCGTTGTTGGTAAATGGGTGAGTTAGACTTTGAACCGTGGGAGTCTAACTCCATGTTTGTTTCATCTGTTTGCTTTTGAGTCACCTCAGGTGATGTACTGGGCTTCCTCCTGACTCTGTACTCAGGGGTCATATGAGATGCCAGGGATTGAACCCAGGCTGGACACACAGAGACAAATATCCTACCTGCTGAACTATTTCTCTGGCCCTGAAGTCTCATTCTTATTCATAGATATTTAGCAGATTCTCTCTTTAGACGCTAGGTAGGAAACCATCCCCATGGAGGTAGGGAACATGGTCTTCCTCCTCATCGTGTTAACTACTGCTTACTAGTTCTTGAGTGAGCTGAAAGCTTTTGGCGGGGGCAAGGGCAGAAGTACCCCAGCAGTGCTCAGTGGTCACTTCTGGATCTGCACTCAGGAATCGCTCCTGGTGGTGCTTGGGGGACCATATGGGATGCCAGGGATTCGAACCCAGGTTGGCAGTTTGCAAGGCAAATGTCTCACCCTCTGTACTGTGACTCCGGCCCCCAGTGCCTTTTAAATGGTCGCTGAGTGGATGTTTGGATACCCTCACCCCGAAAGCCCCCAAAAGAGGTTGAGTCTAGGGTTTCACACAAGTAAGTCAGGTGCCGTACCAGTGAGTCACATCTCTGTCCCTGAGTGGATTTTTATAAACAGAGGAAGCTTGTCTGAGTGTCATTTTTCCTGCCATTCTCTTGGTGCATATCTTTTATTTCTGTCTCCACAGTGCTGTTTGCTTCAAGTGGATCTCTCTAATTTTACAAATCCCTTGTCTGAAGGCTGTCTTTTCTCCCTGAAGCTTTCTCCGTGAAACTCCTACAAACACCATCTCTCTTTCTGGAATCTGCCATTCATTCAGAGGCTGTGTAATGTTCTCTGTCAAAGTCTCTCTTACTCTCTGGCTCTTTCTGAGTCTATATAGGTATAAAGTAAAAAGTAAAGGCCCTCCCGTTGATCGTCGATTTGCTCGAGCGGGCCCAGTAACGTCTCCATTGGAGACTTTGTTGTTACTGTGTCTGGCATATCAAATACTCTCGGTAGCTTGCCGGGCTCTCCGAGAGGGGCGGAGGAATCGAACTCGGGTCGGCCATGTTGGCCGCATGCAAAGCAGACGCCCTACCCGCTGTGCTATCGCTCCAGCCCTATATAGGTATATGATCATGTATATGATGTTTCCCAACAAGTGTGTGGATTTCCTAAATGCAGACAGTCCTTTCACTTTGTCCCTGATGCCCAGAGTTCCTGATATGGTGCTGATACGAAGTATTGCCCTTGAAATACTGACTTCACATCTCCAAAGCAACATGGTCAGGGGAAAAAAAAAAAAAGCAAGCTAACAACTTGTGTCAATGCAGACAGGAGGACAGGAGGAAGAGAGAAGTGTAATTACCTTGTTATCTAATCCTTAGCCTAATCCTCCGCCCTGAAAATGCAGGCATCCTGTAAAGAATGTTGTACAAGCTCCTTTACTCAGCGGTGAAAAATAGGAAAGAAATTAAGCCATCTCTGTCAGGATGATGAAACGACTGAGCTTTGTAAACATAAGCTGCATGTAAATACCAAATGTACATATTCAATATCACTCAAAGTCAAGTCCAATGTTCTGGGTCAAGACCCCGAAGCAACTCACTGATCATTCTTTGAACATACACTGTTTGTCAACACTTCTTAAAATCAATTCTTTTCTTTTGTCTAGTGAGAATGCTAATGATTTTTTGTTTGCTATAATTCAGTCTAAAACGTCTGAGAGTTTTTAAAGTCTGGCAGCAGGTTGCAAATGTTCCAGTAGGTCAGATTCCAAGGTATACATTCATTATTGACTTGGTTCAGCTTCTAAGACAAGCAGAAGATAAATTTCATCAGCTTACTTTATATTAGTATGAAAGTGGATTACATATTTGAATGAGAGAACCCCGTACATATAGAGAAGAGCCCCAGAAGAGGAGTCTTAACAGCTAACCAGATATCTATGCTTCCATGCCTAATTTTTTTTTTACCCCTTTGGTTTTGGGGGGGTCACACCTGGCTGTGCTCAGGGCTTAGTCCTGGTGAGGCACAGCATATCCAGTGCCAGGAATTTAACCTAGGGTCAGCCTTGTGCAAGAGAAACACACTGAAATATCACTCTGGCCCAAGAGTTTGTGTTCCTTACTGCTGGCTCAGTCAATCAGAGCCTAAAGGTTTACACTAGAGTTTCGTAATTCTCCAAGTTTGTGTTCTTGATATCGGTGGGCCCCGCGGGTGGCCTATGTGAAACAGGGATGAGAAAGATGGTCACTTTCTCCCCATCCGCCTCAGTCACCCAGGACCAGGGTTACTGGGTTCTTGTCTCATCTCGCAGGAAAGAATTTCAGGAGTAGACGAGCAGTAAAATAAAACAGATTTTATTTGGAGGTTTTTGAAGGGTAGGAGAAAGAGAAAAGTGAGAGAGAGAGAGAGAGAGAGAGAGAGAGAGAGAGAGAGAGAGAGAAATGTGCTCAAGAGAGAAAGAACCCGGGCTTCTTCAAGGGCAGACACACACCCCCCAGTATTAGACACGAAAGCATGAAAGTTCACATCTCAAGAGGGGAGATGTGGTCTGGGGAACATAAAGTAACAAAATAGGAGACTAACACCCAGGAATGGCTGAGATTAGTACCAGGAATTTTGCTCCATGACTTGGAGGCCAGCCACACGTGCTAGGGGAAAAGGAAGCTCAGATAGAGAAGAGAGCACCAAATAAAGGGTGTTGTGAGGATCCTCCCAGGGTGGGAGAAGCATACTGAAAGTAGACTATAGACCAAACATGATTGCCACTCAGTGCCTCTCTTGCAAAACACAGCACCCAAAAGAAGAGAGAGAGAACAAGGGGAATGCTCTGCCACAGAGGCAGGGTGGGACGGGGGGATGGGGGTGGGAGGGACACTGGGACCCGTGGTGGTGGAAGATGGGCACTGGTGGAGGGATGGGTATTTGATCATTGTATAACAGAAACCCAAGCACAAAAATTTATAAGTCTATAACTGTACCTCATGGTGTTTCACTAATAAAAAAAATTTTTTTAAAAAAAGAGGGGAGATGTGGGTGACACATGGACTTGGGCAACCTTTGCATGCCCTTCCTTTGTTCAAGGTGGTTTTTGTCCAACCTGCCCCCATGTGAGGCCTTTATCTAGATAAGAGTCCATTGCTAGGGATGTTGCTAAGTGGGTAGAATTGGGTGTGGTCTTTGAAACTCCTTTTCTTGACCTTTTTGTCCTGCTGGATCTTCTCTCAGAGGAAGGGTCCAGCCTTCTCTGGTCTGGGCTAGCTGAGAGTTAATCGGATTCAAGGAAGGAATTGAGGGTTCTGCAGTAATTTCCTTCAGGCTCGTTCTATAGGGAGGGGTCCGTTCTCCTCAAGATCAGTTGCTGGAGAAGGTCTCATCAGGTCTTGCTTTCTGTATTCACAGGGTGGGTTAGACTTAGCACTGGTGGCTTTATTACTTCCAGAAATTTCGTTACCATCATGTGGGGTTTGTGGGGGGCTACCCTAACCCACCTGCCTGCATCAGTCTCATTACCAAATTGCTTTCAGATTTAAATGGAAGCGGGAAGTACATTATTCACTTGTAAAATAATATCCTTCGGGAAACTTCAGTCCTCAACTAATATCCTTCGCCCCATCCCAAAATGGACCCTGTCCCTTAAATATGACCAGGTTGCTTCCATTTTTAGTCAGTTAATCGGGGTTTTGGCCACATCTGGCAGTGCCCAAGAATTACTCCTGCTGCTGCTAAGATCACTTCTGATGGTGTTCAGGGAATCATAAGCCGTGCTGAGGATCAAACAGAGCTTGGCCCACTGTAAGGGAACTCTTTTTTTTGGGGGGGGGGTTCACACCTGGCGATGCACAGGGGTTACTCCTGGCTCTGCACTCAGAAGTTACTCCTGGCGGTGCTCAGGGGACCAGATGGGATGCTGGGACTCGAACCCGGGTCGGCCGCATGCAAGGTAAACGCCCTACCCGCTGTGCTATCTCTCCAGCTGTAAAGGAACTCTTGACCCCCACTCCCCAACAACTGGCCATAGTTGCTTCCTTTAAAAAAAAATAATTTATCTTTTCATTGGATTTTGGGCCACACCTGGCAGTGCTCAGGGCTTGCTCTTGGCTCTGCACTCAGGAATTACTCCTGGGGGTGCTCAGGGAACCGTATGGGAAGTCCGAGATCGAACTCAGGTCGTTTGCATGCAAGGCAAGCGCGGTACTATTTCTCAGGCCCTGGTTGCTTCCATTTTAAAGAGGAGAAACTTGTAGTGTTTTGGGAAGAGCTAGCTGTCCTAAGGTGGTGTAGTTCACCAGTGGCAGCTCTGAGGTTTGGAGCTAGTCACCATGTTTTCTCTTTGCTGACTAGGGCACCTGACCTGCCTGTCCATGGTTGTCCGTTCTGCATCATATTTCAGTGACCTCTAACTTTGACCTCTAACATTCCAGTTCATTAGGAGAGAGTAAGCGAGAGGAGAGGGAGAGGAATTCCTCTTTCCTCATTTGCCTCCCTGAGGGAAAAGGCCAGGCTGCCTCCTTTGAGCGTTATTTCTGAGTTCTAGAGATTCCAAATTGTTTTTTTTTTCCTCTTGGGCTAAAATAAGCCCATCACTCTGGTCTGCATGCCAGATTGCGTAATCCCTTGCTGCTGGGTGCCTTAAAGATTTTATTTTGTTTTCTATGAAGTTGGATTTGTTGCCTATGATTTGTTGCCCACTAGTAGGGAACAAATCATAGAAGAAAATATATATGAGCCTGGCAAGCTACCGAGAGTAACCTGCCTGCACGGCAGAGCCTGGCAAGCTACCCATGGCATATTCTCAATATGCCAAAACAGTACAATAACGGGTCTCATTCCTCTGACCCTGAAAGAGCCTCCAATATGGCAGCGTTGGGAAAGACGAGTCAGGAGAGGCTGCTAAAATCTCGGGGCTGGGACAAATGGAGACGTTATTGGAACCTGCTCGAGTAAATCGATGAACAACGGGATGATAGTGACAGTGACAGTGATGAAGTTGGATGCGTATACTATGGCAGAAAGAGATTCATTCATGGGGCTGGAGTGATAGCACAGCAGGTAGGGCATTTGCCTTGCACGTGGCTGACCTGGGTTCAATCCCTGGCATCCCATATGGTCCCCCAGGCACTGCCAGGAGTGATTCCTGAGTCTAGAGCCAGGAATAACCCCTGAGCATCGCTGGGTGTGACCCAAAAAGCAAATAAAAAAATTAAAAAAAAAAAAAGAGATTCATTCATTCGGCAGTCTCGATATAGTCTATAGGGACAAGAGATTCTGGGCATATGAAGATCCCTGGCTGGAGCTCTTAGAAGAGAGAGAGCTAGAACATGGTGGGTTTGGTTTTTGGTTGTTTCAGTGCCAGGGCTTGAACCCAAGGTCTCACACATGCAAGGCGAGTGCTCCTATTCAGGGCTATCTACCTGGCCCCAAAGCTGAAATGTGTTCTAACAGACAAGTTCCTTATTTGAGAGGCTAGAGAAAGGGGACAGGATATTGACTAGCTTTGCACTTTCTTTTTTTTTTTTTTTTATTTTTTTTTATTAGTGAAACACCATGAAGTACACTTATAGACTCACAAATTTTTGTGCTTGGGTTTCAGTTATACAATGATCAAGTACCCATCCCTCCACCAGTGCCCATCCTCCCCCACCACAGGTCCTAGCATCCCTCCGACCCCCCATCCTGCACTTTCATATCTTGGCCAGATTTTGTAGAATTTCAGCACTTCCCTACCCTCCAAACTTATTCAACTCCAGTGTATCATTTTGTTGGTTTGGTTGGTTTCCATTTCACGGATCATGTAATGGAGTTGACATTCTTCCTGGCATGCTCCTTAAATTTTTAATTATGATTAATAATTAATCATTTGCCTAGAAATACCCTCAACTCTAAGCATGAGTGACTGATTTGTGGAAGCCTCCTCTGAAACAGCCCTTTCAGTCCTACTCTCTTGTTTGCTTTCTGGACCTTTCCTTTTCGACATGGACCCAGTTTGTAATTTTGTATTTGGGACCTCTCTTGCCCTCTCCAAGAGGCCTGGATGCTTCTAGCCTTGTTCACCATTCAATTTTTGTTGTTGTTGTTGTTGTTTTGCTTTTTGGGTCACACCCGGTGATGCACAGGAGTTACTCCTGGTTCATGCACTCAGGAATTACTCCTGGCGGTGCTCGGGGGACCCTATGGGATGCTGGGAATCGAACCTAGTCAGCTTCATGCAAGGCAAACGCCCTCCCTGCTGTGCTATCGCTCCAGCCCCACCATCCTATTTCATCAAGTCCTCAGCACAAGGATCAATTCTGTGGCACTGGAAAGTGCTTGTTAAACTAATTAGATAAATGTGGGCTGTAGCCTTCAGTAAAATTTGAAGATTGCAGACCGGGAAAAAATGGGGATGGGGTCAGTACTCCCAGTGACATACAAGCAAAGTAGGACCTAGAATAGTATAAATGAGTTGAAATGTTTGTAAAAAAGCATTTTCTTTTTCTTAGGAGGGTCCTAGAATGTCCTCAGGCATGCTAAGACTGAGCCGACAAAAACAAGAGGAAGAATATGATCAACAGATAAGAATAACCTGGGCCTGGAGAGAGAAGACAAGGGCTAAGGCAGTTGCCTTACTTGTGGCAAAGACCAGTTTGATTCCCGGCACTGCATCTGGTCCCCTGTGTCTCACCAGGAGTGATCCCTGAGCACAGAGCTAGGAGTTAGCCCCGAGCCCTGCTAGGTGTGACTCCCACCCCCCACAAAACAAACAAAATCCAAGTAAGAATAACTAAGTTTATAGCATGCTCCACCCCAACCTTGGGGCTGGAGAGACTACTGAGGGGACTCAGACCAGGGGAGAGGGGGGTTTCTTTACTTTTTAAATCATTTCTTTTATTCAGGTAGCATTGGTATGAAAGAGTCGAAATGTTGATATGTTTTACTTGTGCGATATTGTCCAAAGAAGGAGGTTTTCTTAGTATTGTCTTATTGGATCATAGGTAGAACCCGCAGGGCAGTGCTGGAGAGGACAGACCATGAGTGTTTCATGTCCAGCTGTTTAGAAAATTTCAGGCACTGCAAAGAAATGTGTAAGAAACCCCAGAATGGCAGACAAACAATGACTGCAGTCGTTTGAGGGATAACAGAAAACATAGTATAACTAATATCCAAGAACAGTAGAAACAAGGGCCAGGAAGACTGGTCCATGGTTGGAAGTTTGCCAGAATGCCAGAAGATAGATGTCTTCAGATTTCACGGCATTGCAGACTTGAGATTAAGGACTGCTTTTTTTTTCTTGGTTTCTCTCTCTCTCTCTCTCTCTCTCTCTCTCTCTCTCTCTCTCTCTCTCACACACACACACTATATATATATATATATATATATATATATTTATATATATATATATATATTTATATATATATTTTTTTTATTAGTGAAACACCATGAGGTACAGTTGTAGACTTACAAGTTGTTGTGCTTGGGATTCAGTTATACAATGATCGAGTACCCATCCCACCACCAGTGTCCATTCTCCACCTCCACCAATCCCAGTATCTCTCCCAACGCCCCCCCCCATCTTCCATCCCCCATCCCACCCTGCCTCTGTGGCAGGGCACACCCTTTTGTTCTATCTCTCCTTTTAGGACCGCTTTCTTTATCGGCCATATGACACACATCCATTCAGCCATTAACGGGGTGCCCAGGCTGCTGGACTGTTTTCCTTCTCTTGGCTCTTAGAAATAACGTTGCAATAGATACAGTCTGCAGATAACATTTCTAATTGGTCATTACTTTTCTGTTGGGTACCTGAAGTAGAATACCTGGATTGTATGGTTTTTCCAGCTTTAATTTTTTTTTTTGGTGGGGTGTGGGCAATGGGGGTGATGCTGGGGATCAAATCCAGTGCCTCACACACACAGGCAAGGATAGTCCTCCACTGCCAAGGTATAACCTTGGTCTGGTCTTAACATTTTGTTTGCTTTGGGGTCACACTGGGGCCTGCTTCTGATTCATTGCTGATGGACCACTGCCTTTGATGCTTGTGAGAGACTATTCAGTGCCAGGAATCCAACCGAGAGCTCGTGCACACAAAGCAAGCATTCCAGCCCTGTCTGGCCTGAAGACCCTGGGTCTTAATATTTGGAGGAATCTCTGAGATCATATCTTTCTGTTTTCAGTTTGCATGTTCTTTTTGAGTGGGTGGAGAGCTATACCTGGCAGTGATCAGGGAATACTCCAGACTCTACACTCAGGAATTACTTCTGGCAGTACTTGGGGAACCATGTAAGGTCATGGGGGATTGAGCCTGGGTTGGCTGTGTGCAAGGCAAATGCCCTACCCACTGTCCTTTTACTCCGGTCTCATGGCTTACATTTTTTAATAGTATTGGATGAGAATGCTATTCGGGTCTCCCAAAGAGGAATCAAAAGTGCTATGCTTGGAATATCACGTTTCACTCAAGTGAGAGAAAAGAATCCAGAGTTCCGATCTCTGTCGACTATATAACTGAAATCCAAGCACAAAAATTTTTAAGTCTATAACTGTACCTCATGGTGTTTCACTAATAATAATAAAAAAAAAAGAATCAGAAATGCTGTCTCATTTGGCAAGGCGTCAAAAATCAGATGGGTTGGACATGTAATGCGATTTAGAGATGACTGCTGGACTAGAGCTGTTACCGACCGGATTCCACGGGATGTCAAAAGAACGTGTGGCCGCCCACCTACGAGATGGTCAGACTTCTTCGTCAAGACATTGAACAAACTATTTGAGGCTCTTTGTGTTCCTGGAGTGAGCAGACACCACTGGGTTACGCTAACACACAACAGGGACGAATGGAGACATCACTGGTGCCCACTCGAGCAAATCAGTGATCAACGGGGTGACAAGTGACAAATGATACAAGTGATTGATTAACAACTTTTTATGTACCCGTTGGCCATCTGTATGTCTTTTTGTCCTTGTTATGAGTGACTTTTTCATCTTCTTGTGAGCTGTAATGAAATTAAGGAAGTATTTATTTGAGAGTAGGGATTGTTATCCAGGTTTAGAACCAAGGGGCTTTCCCCTGGTGTTGCCATCGGTGGGCAGAAACGGGGGGTGTTTTAAAGGACATGCAGGGAGGTAATAAAATAAGACTTAGATGATTTTTGTTTGAAATTTCATCTTGATTTTCAGGAATCCTCAGAAAGAAGACTGTAATGTGGGGTCTTGTAAGCTTTCAGCAAATAGCCTTACTTTGCAGGAAGAACTCACAGTTAAGGAGAGGCAGAGCGTTTTTTTTTTTTTTTCGTGATCATCAAGAAGAAAATATTGATGAGAGGCTATTTTTTCATAATTGCTGATCAGGAGTTGAGTCAGGTGGCTGAAGTCAGAAGAAGTCTCATCATGGCAGACATGGTGGAGTATCTTTGAATTAAAATAGTTTTAAATAGTTTTCATAGTCTCTCACCACCAAAAATAGTATGTCAGGGTCGATTGTGATTCTTCCTGCATCTAACCTGTTTCATACTCTATTTCTGCACATTAAGAAATGTTTTTTATCTGTTTTTAGAATTGTGAAACACTGAGGGGTCATATTTTCTGATGCATTTGGACCCACCATTTGGCAGCATCTTTATTTTTTAGTGTGTTCTCATTTGGCCTTGTTTTGATCCATATGGGTTGCACATGTATATAAAAAGTTTCCCTCAAACATAAATTGCTTATTTTAATAACTAATATGCCATAAATGGGAACAAAAATCCCACTTCATAGGTAAAATTTAAAAATAGCATTTCTAAGTTTAGTTGGTTTTATTATTGAATTTTTCAGGGAACCAACTGAACAAGCCCCAAATAACATCCTTTTATGACCAACTTGTGTGGACAGTTATAAATAGGGCAGAGAACTCTGTCTATAAGGCTACAAGCCAAAAGTCTTTAAGAGTCATAAAAAGAGTGTTGTTCTTTGTGAATAGGCAATTATTAAATGGCATTTCTAAAACTAGAGGCTTAATAAAGCAGTTTGCTGTAGACAATCTAATTTTTTTTATTTGATTCAACTTCCGTTGAAGACTGATTTAGATACTGTACTCTGCATTCGGTACGTATTTATACATGTAAAATTTACATCAATGTAGACTTGACATTGATAGATTGTTTATGTTTAAAATTTATCCAGGGGTCAGAGAGAGAGAGCGCACAGAGGGTAAGGCACTTGCTTTTCATGTGGCTAATCCCAGTTTGATCCCTGGTACCACATATGGTCTCCCAAGCATTGCCAAAAGTTACTCCTGAGCACCACAGGATATGGCTCAAATGAGTTTCCCCACAAAAATTAATGAAAAACTGTATTTTCGAAGACTTATTCTTATAAGTTTTAAGTTTTATACATATTTATGAAACGATTACCCATATTGTAGAAAGTACAATATGGGCCATTTGTACCATCATCAGAGATGGATCAATCATGTAATCCCAGAGAAGAATACATGGGACTGACAATTTAAGGGGTATTTTCTTAAGCTCCCACGTGTGTACTCGTGCCCTTGCTGTTCAAGCCCTTCCAGCCAGACAGTCCATGCCAGGGGGATGGTATAGGCAGACTGTCTTCCCCGCTAACCAGCTTGTGGCCTCAGACAAGTCCCACACTTCCCACTTCTTTTCGGAAGGGCTGTACTAAATGAGATTTTATTCTGAGGAACCTGTTAACTTTTTGCTTCTGATAAAACCCAGAGTACAATTTAATGAACGTCTTTGGTACTAGACAGAAAAATGGCTACTGTGAGTAGAAGCCTGATAAGTCACGGTGACACTTAAATAAGTTATCCTAAGGGCTGAAGAAACAGTACAGCAGGTAGAACATTTGCCTTGCGAGTGGAGTTGGATCTGATCCCTGACACCGTATATAGTCCGCTGAGCCTCTCAGGAGTAGTCCTGATCTCAGGGCCAGGAGTAAGCCTTGAGAACAGCTGAGTGTAGCCCTCAAAACAAAACCAAAAAAAAAAAAGTGACTCTAATTAGGGCTGGAGCAATATGGCTCAGAGGGCTCAGTACATGCATTGCACACAATATGGAGAAGACCTGGGTTCAACTCCCATGAGCACCTCCAGGTGCAACCCCAAAAAACTGAACCAGGAATATGGCTCAACCCTCTACTTTCAAAAGTTACTATAAATACTATTATAGTAGTGGGTAAAAAATCAGAAACATCTGAATTACCCATAATTCAGACAATGTGTAAATATTAATCTGTATAGGATAAAATATTACCAAGCCAAAAAGGTAGTGTCATCAACTGGAAAGGTGGGTATCAAATCAGAGAAAGTGGTTGCTTAATAGGGTGGCGAGGGTGGTGGCTAGTGGTAGCTATGACAGGGACGGTGGGAATGGTGGTTACAACCGATGGCCGTCATTGGTGACGGAGATGAGTGGATGAAACCAGTTGAAGAAAAATTCCTCAATGCGCACAGGATTTTATTTTGCTTTTGAATTCTATCATCCCAGTTAATATGAAGAACTTATTATTTTTTCCAAATATATTTATTTACTCACATTTCAAAATGTTCATGATTATCGGACTGGAGCAAGAGCTGAAGGGAATCAACACGTGCTTTGGATGTAGGAAGTGCAGATTCAATCCCAGGCACTGTAGGCTTCCTTGAACTCCATCACAGGTGACCCTCCAACACAGAGCAGGGAGTACCATGTGGGTACCACCAGCTATGGCCCATGACGCTCTGGAAGTTTTTGTCAGTATTTGCTAAGGGTTTGAAATCTTAGTTGACCAGATGCCTCCTGAATGAAAAACTCCTCGAACTCTCCAATTTAAGGTTGTTGGTAAAATCTAACAGGAAGTCCTCTAATAGAAGCTTAGAATCTGGTGGCAGCTCTGAAGCAAATTTCTTCAGGTGACCTTTGGTGTAGACTTTCAGTGCGTCAAACTCCATCTAAAACTTAAGGAGGACAAGACCTACTTTTTCTGTGTTCTGCTGAAATGTGATCAAGATTAATGGCCTAATGTTGAAAGTGTTCCTAGCACTTTGAAAGGCCAGGCAAAATATTCAATGCTTGACTTTATAAATTTGGCTTTTTAAAACAATCAGTCTACTTCACTACATTTGTAGGAAATGGCCAATTATACTGTACAAAAAAAATTGCTCAAAGCCACGTAAGTGTAGAATCTGGTGTTCAAAATTGATCTCAGTCGATATTTTTCAAAATATCTTAGGGCCAGACAGTCTTAATTCAGATGTAGGGAACTGGTTGAATGTCAGAGTGTCTGGACTTGAAGTACACACATTATTAACTAAATTTGCTGTGGTTCCATCTCACTGTGGATTCCCTTCCCCACACTAAGTTTATACTGCAGTTATGCGGGTAGGGCATTTGCCTTGCATGCAGCCACATGGCCGACCAGAGTTCGATTCCTCCATCCCTCTCAGAGAGCCCGGAAAGCTACCGAGAGTATCTTGCCCTCCCGGCAAAGCCTGGCAAGCTCCCCGTGATGTATTTGATATGCCATACACAGTAACAACAAGTCTCACGATGGAGACGTTACTGGGCCCGCTCGAGCAAATGGATGAACAATGGGAGGACCGTGACAGTGACAGTGACAGCACCATAGGAGGAAGTTTTTTTTTTTTTTTGGTTTTTTGCTTTTGTAACAGGTAAAAAAAAAATGATTCAGGTTGCAGATTTGCTCCTTTTCTATTTTTAAGTGTTAAACTATGAAATGCTTTAAATCAAACTGTGTTGAGTAAATTAAGCTAAACATACTAACCAATATAAGTGTATTCCTAGAGTTATGTTAGATCAACTATATTAAGAAGCAAGAGGGAAAAAAATCCTCAGCTCCTTTATATTCCTTCCTGGAAAGTGAAGTTCTACCCTGTAACTCTTAATGTTAGGCACAAGAATATTCTCTGTATAGGCTGGGGTGATGGCTCAAAGGACTGGAGCACATGCAGGAAGCTCAGGTTTGATCCCTGCATTGATTGGATCCCCAGCACACCAGAAATGATCCCTAATTCCCAAGCAGTGAGCTGAGGGTAGCTCCCAGCAACATTGGGTATGGCCCACCAACAGAACCCCAAACGTTCTATGTAATGAGGGTTACTTTAAGCCAACTCGTATATTTAGCTTATTTCATTCTCGAGATTTCACTTCCGTCTTTTGGATCTCAGGGCACTGAGGTTCTCAGAAATTCAGTATTTTACCCACAGTCTTTCAAATGAAAACTCCTGCATATTGAAGAACCTTACGTTACTCCATATTCTAAAAACAAAGGTGCTACAATTACTTTTACCTATTTGACACATATCTGCATCTGATAGAACTTCTGTATTTCTCATTACACTTGGACAACTTACTAAGTCCCACCAGTGTGACATCTCTGCTTGAAATCCTTAAATAAATCCTCACCCTGAGACCAGTGGTTCTGGCAATATGTACCTGCACCAGCAGCGTAACCATCACCTGGGAACTGCAGGAAATGCAAATCCAAATGGAGTGGAGAGGGCTGAGGAGATTGTGGACAAGAATAATCCCTCTGGTGAGTCTAATGCTGCACATTCCAGCTCCATCGTTAGAAGACAGTTGAGCCCCTGGGTGAAGGACACTTCTTTAATCTTACACACCGTTCACTGCTGCACATCCTTTATCACTTAATCACTTAAATCACTTAGTTTCCCGTTAGTCGTCGATTTGCTCGAGCGGGCGCCAGTAACGTCTCCATTTGTTCCTGTCGCGTGCTAGTGTAGCCCAATGGCATCTGTTCGCTCTGGGAACATGAAGAGCCTCAAACCGATCATTCATGATCTTGACGAAGAAGTCTGACCATCTGGTAGGTGGGCGGCCACGCGGTCTTTTGACATCCCGTGGAATCCAGTCAGTAACAGCTCTAGTCCAGCGGTCGTCTTTAAATCTCATTACGTGACCAGCCCATCTGATTTTCGACACCTTGGCAAATGAGACAGCGTCCCTGATTCTTGATCGTCGACGGAGGTCAGAACTACGGATTCTTTCTCTCATTTGAGTGAAATGTGATATTCCAAGCATAGCTCTTTCTATTCTTCTTTGGGAGACCTGAATAGTGTTCTCATCCTGTTTCCGTAGGGCCCAGGTCTCTGAGGCATATGTTAATGCAGGAAGAACAGTGGAATCAAAGAGATGTGCCCGGAGCCAGAGGTTCTTCATCCTCTTAGCTATTTCTTCGAAGTTCTTGAAGGCGTTCCAAGCCGCTCTCTTCCTCCTGCGCAGCTCGGGTGCCAGGTCATTTCTCATGTTGACTTCTCGACCTAGGTACACATAGCTGTTGCATTCGGAGATGGTCGTTCCATTGAGAGCCAATGGGGCATCAGGAACGAGGCTGTTTCTCATAAACATTGTCTTGGTAAGATTCAGCTGTAGTCCTACCTTTCCACACTCACGGTCAAAGTCGGCCAGCATTTGTGCCGCTTGGCTGATGTTTGGTGTTATTAAAACAATGTCATCAGCAAAGCGGAGGTGGTGTAGTTGCCAACCATCTATCTTCACTCCCATTCCTTCCCATTCCAGTCGTCGCATGACGTTCTCGAGGGTGGCACTGAAGAGTTTCGGTGAAATGGTATCACCCTGCGGAACCCCTCTCTTGACATCAACGATCACTTCTTTGTAGAATGGTGAGATCCTGGTAGTGAATCCGCAATACAGCTCACGGAGGATCCCGATGTATTGGGCTTGAATGCCCTGATTGGCTAGGGCTTCAATGACCACTTCCGTCTCAACAGAATCAAAGGCCTTCTTTAAATCAATGAACGTTAGACAGAGCGGCATCTTGCACTCCCAAGAAACCTCAATGAGCTTGGTTATCGTGTGGATATGGTCGATGGTGCTGAATCCTTTGCGGAACCCAGCTTGCTCGCATGGTTGTCCTTCATCTAGTGTTCTGCCAATCCTATTTAGGATGACTCGAGTGAACAACTTGTAGATGACAGACAATAGGCAGATCGGGCGATAGTTGCCGATGTCATGGATGTCTCCCTTCTTGAACAGTAGTACGGTCCTGCTGGTTTTCCATTGGGACAGAACCTTGCATTCAGACAGGTAGCTAGTGAAGAGCCGAGCCAGTGTATTGATGAGTACTGACGGCAGGTTCTTCAGGTGTTCAGGTCTGACCTTGTCTGGGCCGGGTGCTGTTTGTTTCTTTACCGAAGAAATGGCGTGTCGGATTTCGGAAGGGAGAACATTGGGAACGACATATCCATCCTGTGGAATTTGGTATGTTGGCAAGTGGACATGGCTATCGAAGAGATTTGAGTAGAAGTCATGGATAATCTTCTTCATTGCTGTTCTGGAGGATGTGATGGATCCATCACATCCTTTATAGAGACTGTATTTGCCTGCTTGGATCCCCAGTACCACACACGGTGGTGATTACCACCAAGATTGACTTCTGAGCGGAGTGCCAGAGTAAGCCCTGAACATTGCCGGGTGTGACCCTTTCCAAAATCAATGTACATATATATTATATATGTGTGTGCATATACACCCACAAACTGCCCCCGGCGCCAGGTAATCCCATCAACAGCCAAGACCCAGAGACTATAAAACCCAGCTCCCGGAAGCGACATCTTATTATCTCATTCTTACTTTGGGCAACCTGGCAGGCTACTGAATGTAACCTGCCCACACGGCAGAATCTGGCAAACTCCCCGTGGTGTACCCAATATGCCAAATACCAGTGACAATGATGGGTCTCATTCTCCTAACCCTGAAAGAGCCTTGAATGTGGCACTTTTTAGAATCTCAGGACTAGAACGAAGAAACATTACTGGTGCCTGCTCGAGGCAATCGACGAACAACAGGATGATCGTGATCGTGATCGTGCATATATGTAATATATGCACACACATATATATACATATGCACATGCACGCACATGCAGACACACACACACACAGAAGGTCACATTCTTCTGCCACTTTAGGCTGAGAAAGCAATATTGGCATCAAGGTTGGAAGCCAGAAAGACTCATGTCCTCAAAGAACTATCTTGTCAGGACTGGAGTGATGATAGCATAGTGGGTAGGGTGTTTGCCTAGCATGTGGCCCACCCGGGTTCAATTCCCAGCATCCCATATGGTCCCCTGAGCACCACCAGGAGTAATTCCAGAGTGCATGAGCCAGGAGGAACCCCTGTGCATTGCTGGGTATGACCCCAAAAAAACCAACCCTCATCCCCCACCAAAAAAAAAAAAAAGAACTATCTTGTCTACTGGGTCCCGAGAAGGAAAAGAACAGGAGGAAAGGGTGGGCCACAGACTAGTGGGCGCCAGAATGAACAATGAAATCTCTTGGTGGGCTTGTCTCCTGAGGCACTCCCTGTCTTATCTACTCACCTAAACAAAGTAAAGGCTAGGGTAAACTAAGGACAGTCTGTTCTTTTGGTTTGGGGATGACTGTCCTTGTCTATTATTGATCTCTGGCCTGGTTTCAATCCCTCCGCTCCCTCCTGCCCAAAGACAGAACTACCTGGGGATGAGGTACCAGGACTCTGGAAAGATTTGGTTCTGTAGTTGCCCTGTGTCACTTGCTAGTAGTGTGACGTTGATCAACTTATCTAGCCTGAGTCTTCGTCTCATCACAGATCAAATGACCCAAGTAACGCTGTCGACTTTATTTACCTCAGGAAGAGTTAGATGAACTGCTGTATGTCGAATACCAAGAATAGTGATGGATACTCTAGAGTCACATTCATTGCATTTGCTTGTAGTATTAATTTCCTGTGACTTTCATAATGCATTGCCACATATGCAGTGCTTTTTTTTTTTTAATTTTTTGGTGTATGGGTCACACCCTGCTGTGCTCAGGGCATACTCATAGATCCATGCTCAGTGCTTTACAAACAAGAGCAATCTAACTTTTATAGCTCTGGAAGCCAGAAGTTCAACTACCTTTTTACTGGGTTGGGAACAAGGTGTTGGCAGGCCGGCCCATACTTCCTCCAGAGGCTCTGAGGAGAATCAGTTTCTTGTCTCTCAGCTTCTCCTTATGAGCTGCAGTCCTGGGCTTGTGGACAGCCTTATAATCTGGGCCCCACATAGTCAATCCTTTCCCATAGCCCTGAATTCTTGTCAGCCACTTTTTTTCTTTTCTTTTTCTTTTTTTTTTTTTAATGTCTCCATAGCTTTGCTTTTTCCCAGAATGTCATACAGTGAGAATCACACTGTATTTGGCATTCTAAGATTGGCTGATTTAGCAATATGCATTTAATGTTTCTTCACATCGTTAGGTAGCTTGGACATTTATTTATTTATTTGACTCTTTCATTTTCATTTCATTTCATCATCCTGTTAATCGTCGATTGCCTCGAGCAGGCCCCAGTAACATCTCTTTCATCCTAGCCCTGAGATTATATTCAGGGCTCTTTAGGAGAATGAGACCCATCATTGTTACTGGTATTTGGCATATTTGGTAGGCCACGGGGAGTTTGCCAGACTCTGCCCTGTGGGCAGGCTACATTCGACAGCCTGCAAGTTTGTCCAAAGTAGAAATGAGATAATAAGATGTCTCATTCCGGGATCTGGGTTTTATAGTCTCTGAGTCTTGGCCGTTGATGGGATTACACGGCGCCAGGGGGCCAGGTGGTGGGTGTGACCCCCGCCTACTGGAATTTGGAGGATCTGGGTGGAAGATGCTCGACTCCAATTCGAGTAGGCTTGGAGGTCTCGGCCCCGGAACCCGCGTGGCTTTGTCCCTCTGCCAGTACCTTCAGGTGTGCGGAGAGTGGTCTCAGCATGGTGGTGGCTGGTCCTGGAGGTCTCCGGCTGCCGTAGCCCTGGCCGGGGCGGGGAGGAAAGCTCAACCCGCTCCCCTCCAAGGGACTCTGGGAAGGAACACCGAGGCGCGGGGGCAGAGACTGCACTGCTCTCGTCCGGGATCTGGATTTTATAGTCTCTGAGTCTTGGCCGCTGATGGGATTACACGGCGCCAGGGGGCCAGGTGGTGGGTGTGACCCCCGCCTACTGGAATTTGGAGGATCTGGGTGGAAGATGCTCGACTCCAATTCGAGTAGGCTTGGAGGTCTCGGCCCCGGAACCCGCGTGGCTTTGTCCCTCTGCCAGTACCTTCAGGTGTGCGGAGAGTGGTCTCAGCATGGTGGTGGCTGGTCCTGGAGGTCTCCGGCTGCCGTAGCCCTGGCCGGGGCGGGGAGGAAAGCTCAACCCGCTCCCCTCCAAGGGACTCTGGGAAGGAACACCGAGGCGCGGGGGCAGAGACTGCACTGCTCTCGTCCGGGATCTGGATTTTATAGTCTGGTCACACCCACCACCTGGCCCCCTGGCGCCGTGTAATCCCATCAGCGGCCAAGACTCAGAGACTATAAAATCCAGATTTGACTCTTAGGATTTTTTTTTTTAACTATACAGAATATTTCTGTCACTGTCCTCCCGTTGTTCACTGATTTGCTCGAGCGGTTCCAGTAGCATCTCCATCGTGAGACTTGTTCCTGGGTTTGGCATATCGAATACATCACGGCTAGCTTTGCCGTGAGAGCGAGATACTCTCGGTAGCTTGCCGGGCTCTCCAAGAGGGGCGGAGTAGGAATCAAACCCGGCTCAGTTGGGCTGGCTGCATGCAAGGCAAATGCCCTATCGCTGTGCTATCGCTCCAGTCATAGAATATTTAGTTAAAATTTTTTTCCCCTTCAGGATCGAAGTAATAGTATAGCGGGTAGGGTGCTTGCTGTGCATGCAACTGGCCTGGGTTCGATCCCCAGCATCCCAGATGCTCCTCCCCACCACTGCCAGGAATGATTCCTGAGTGCAGAGCCAGGAGTAATCCCTGAGCACTGCTGAGTGTGGGCCCAGCCACCCACATACACACCAATTTCTTTTTTCTTCATAGTAAATTTTATTTGTGGCTCTGTGATTCACAATACTGTTAAGGAAGGTTTTGTGTGTACATCATTTCCATATCACCCCAGCTCCAAAGTGCTTGCTTCCCCAAATTCATTTATCTTGACCACAGAGTACTATTTCATTGGATGGATTTGTTTCTTCTCAGGGACGCTGTCTCGTTTGCCAAGGTGTCGAAAATCAGATGGGCTGGTCACGTAATGAGATTTAAAGATGACCGCTGGACCAGAGCTGTTACCGACTGGATTCCACAGGGTGTCAAAAGACCGCGTGGCCGCCCACCTACCAGATGGTCAGACTTCTTCGTCAAGATCATGAACGATCGGTTTGAGGCCCTTCATGTTCCCGGAGCGAACAGATGCCATTGGGCTACACTGGCACGCGACAGGGACAAATGGAGATGTTACTGGTGCCCACTCGAGCAAATTGCCGATTAACGGAAAGTCAAGTGATCAGGTGATCAAGTGGATTTCTTTATCCATTCATCTAATGAAAGACAACATGATAGTTTTCAACTTTTAGAAGGTTTAGACGAGGCTGTTACAAAAATGTGTGTTTAGGTATTTGTGTGGACATAAAGACCTTTCCTTTTTGTTATTTTCTTTTATTTTGAGCACCCCTGGTGATGCTCAGGGGTCTCTCCACCTGTGCTCAGAGAACCGCATGGTGCCGGAGACTGAGCCGGGGCCTCTTGCATTCAGAGCCTGCAGTTCTGTCTTCTGAGTTATCAATACATGATAACTCAGTTCCAATACATGTCCCACTCCCTTGGGTAAATACTGGTAGCACGATTGCTGCTTTTTGTTTGTCTCTTGGTTTGTTTTTCTCTGGAGGCACACCTGGCAATATTTAGGAGTGACTCCTGACTCTGCACTCAGAAATTACTCCTGCTAGTGTTAGGGGGACCAGATATGATGCCGGGAATTGAATCTCATTGGGCTGTGTGCAAGGCAAGTGCCCTACCCACTGTACCAACGCTCCAGCACCTGGCTACTGCGTCTTATGGCCAGGTTATATTTAGGATATTTTGGTTCGGTTTGGGGGCCAAACCTGCAGGGCTCAGGCTCCTGGTGTGATGGCGGGGATTAGAATCAACTTCCTGCACACAGTGTATAAGCTCCAGCCTACTGTATTGTTTCTTTGGCCCCTGTATTTAGTTATTCAGGCAGAGGGACTATGGGATTTGGTCCACTCACCAGCTGCTGCTTAGGGGTTGTTTCTGGCTCTGTGCTCAGGGGTGACTCCTGGCTGTGCTTACCGTATGCTGTGCTGGGGATGGAAGGAACCTGGGTCAGGTACAATCTCCACAGCCCCACCCTTGCTTAGTTTGGGGGGAGGGGGAACCTCTGCCAAAATATCTCCCAAGTGGCTGTCAGATTCTCCCCAGCAGTGACTGCAAGTTCCTGGCACTCCATATTCTCCCCAGCAATTGCTGCTGTCAGCAATTAGAATTTGGTTCGTAGTGCTGTCTTATTGCTGTTCTGATTTATTTTTCCACAATGACGTGATATGCAACGTGCTTCCTACGCTGATTCACCATCTGTATGACTTCTTTGGGTGAGGAGTTTGCTTAGGTCATTTTTATTATTATTATTATTATTATTTTAAATTTTTATTACTGAGACACCATGAGGTACAGTTGCAGACTTACAAATTTTTGTGCTTGGGTTTCAGTTATACAATGATTGAATACCCATCCCTCCACCAGTGCCCATTCTCCACCACCAATGATCCCAGTGTCCCTCCCACCCCCCTAGCCCCCCGCTTAGGTCATTTTAGAGTTGAGTTGTTTATATATTTACTGTTGAGGGTTTTGGGGTTTTTTATTTGTGTGTGTTTATTTTTGTTTCGGGGGCCATATCTGACTGTGGTGAGGGCTTACTCCTGGCTCTGTGGTCAGGGATCCCGAATGGCAGGACTTGGGGGGACCAGATGGGGTGCTGGTGACGAAATCTGGATCAGCTACATGCAAGGCAAGTGCCTTCTCTGCTACACTATGTCTTTGGGCCCTACTGCTTCCTGTGCTGGGGAACACCAACCAGCTTGTCTTCCCAGACCTCCAAGGACTTGTGCAGTGGGGCATGAAGGTCTCTAGTGTCAACGATGCTGCTTCATGAAGTGACTAAGAATAGACGAAGCTTTATTTTCATAGGACGGAGATCATTTCCAGTGGCACTGTACAAAGAAATGCCCCGTGGAAACAGGTCAAGGTGGGATTGGAGAGGTCAGGGATTGGGTGGTCTTTTTCCTATATAGTCAATGGGACTCAGATTTTCCTGAGTCAAATGGTTTTTTTTTAATGTCTATATCTCCGGATTGACAAATAAAAGGAAACCCCCTAACCAGGGGAGGAAACAGAATACTTTTGTCCTATTCTATAAAGAACTCTACCAAACAAATTTCTGGCTTTCATGGAGAGTTAGACACAAAAAATAAAATGCATGGATTTTTTTAAAAAATAGTCTGACCAAACAGTGTAGTGATGAGGTGAGGTGATCAGAACAGGGATGGCCATATTGTGTTTCTGTTCAATCTTGGGTTTGGAAAGGAATGTCGAAAAGCATCTAAGAGGGAAGTTTTGAGTCCACCGTGGATTTCACTTCTTATGTCTAGTCTTATCGGCTAGTATGAGTAATAATCAAGAATCTTCTAGCTTCCAGGGACACGAAAGGCCAGCGATGCAGTCTGATGTGATTCGCAGTAGAAAGGTGACTTTCCTAAGAAGCACTGATCTATGAGAAACTCATCACACCCCCCACCCCCACACTACGCTAGTTGATGAGCAAGCCAAATGTTCTAGGTGCTGTCCATGTTTGGTTTTTAAATTTTGCACCTGGTTCTTGTTTTGTTTTGAGGCAACATCTGGCTTACTCCTGGCTCTGAGTTTGGGGGTCACTCCTGACAGGGCTTGGGATGCCAGGGATTGAATCCCAGCCAGTGCATACGAGACAAGCATCTTAACCCTGTATTATCCTTCCAGCTGCCTCCCCACCCCCCTTTAAGTACATCATTTTAAATTATTTTTTGTTTGTTTGTTTTCTGGACCATGCCCGGTGGCACTTAGGACTTTCTTCTGACTCTGTGCTCAAGGATCAATCCGAGTAGGTCTCAGGGACCATATATGGTGCTAAGGATTGACTTTTGGGCAATTTGTTTGGTATATACGGCTGTTGATAGCACAGCAGTAGGGCGTCTGCCTTGCACGCAGCCAACACGGCCGACCCAAGTTCGATTCCTCCGCCCCTCTCGGAGAGCCCGGCAAGCTACCGAGAGTATTCGATATGCCAGACACAGTAACAACAAAGTCTCCAATGGAGACGTTACTGGGCCCGCTCGAGCAAATCGACGATCAACGGGAGGGCCTTTATTATTATTATTATTTTATACGGCTGTTGAAAGAATAAAGGGCACCTCTCTCTCTCTCCCTCCCTCTCTCTCTCCCTCCCTCCCTCCTTATCCCTCCCTCCTTCTCTCTCTCCCTCCCCCTTCCTCAGATTATCTAAATAAAACCTGTTGTTTTTATTTATTTATTTATTTTTGCGTTTTGGGTCACACTCAGCGATGCACAGGGGTTACTCTTGGCTCTGCATTCAGGAATCATCCCTGGTGATGCTCAGGGGACCATATGGGATACTGTGAATCGAACCTGGGTCAGCCACATGCAAGGCAAATGCCCTACCCGCTGTGCTATTGCTCCAGTCGAAAACCTGTTGTTTTTATTTATTTATTTATTTATTTATTTTTTGCTTTTTGGGTCACACCCAGCGATGCACAGGGGTTACTCCTGGCTCATGCACTCAGGAATTGCTCCTGGTGTTGCTCAGGGGACCATATGGGATGCTGGGAATCGAACCCAGGTCAGCCACATGCAAGGCAAACGCCCTACCCACTGTGCTATCTCTCCAGCCCCAAAACCTGTTGTTTTTAAAGATAAAGAATGAAAGGACCCTCAAAGACCTCCAACAAACTTCTTTGAAAGTTCCAACATTTTTATATAAGCCAGCACTTGTGTGGCTTTTTCTTGTTATCGCTTGGAAATAAATACACATGCAGGAGAAGTGTCCTACACTGTGTTCAATGAGAAATTTGTTCCATCAGTTCTGTGACAAATCTGCCTTTCACAAAGGCAAATGAGGAGGGCTCAGGAGAGATGACATTTCACTTAGCATAATTTATCGAGTGGAGGAAGTGATTCCAATCATGGTCGGAAGGACAGAAGTGGATCTGATAATCAATAGGCAATGAGCTGCCTTTTTGTCAGTCTTTTTCATAACTCTAATCAAAACTGACACAGGCCAGGTCAATCCCATTGCTTCTCAATTATATGGAATGCAAGGAGGCTGAAATGATTTTCTGAAGTCTGCAAGTAGTGGCCCCAGCCTGAAGGTTTGAGGTAATAATCAGCCTGATCGCATAGAACAGAGCATCCTAGCTGACCAGTCACATTGAGTTTCACCCTCAGGGGATGCTAAGATAACTCAGCTCACCTTGGACCTGAACCGGTAATGAAATCTGGGTAAAACCGTATCTGTAAAACAGCTAATGCATATTAGCGATGGTGTACTCTGTGTGTGTGTGTGTGTGTGTGTGTGTGTGTGTGTGTGTGTGTGTGCGTGCGTGTGATTATCTGTTTATGCATCGTTTTCATAATGAGCTGAAAGTTGAGCATTCCTGTTTGGAGAGGGATGTGGGGAACGGGGAATCACTCAGCTTGTCTTCTTCAGTTCTATAATGAATAAATTTCTGGAGCTAGAGCGGTCGTTCTTTAGTAGAACCCAAGCCTCAGCTGTACGGGACTCCAGGTCTTAGCCCAAGCAGTACAGACAAAGAGCAACACTGTCAACAACACTGTCCTCCCGTTGTTCATCGATTTGCTCCAGCGGGCCCAGTAACGTCTCCATTTTGTTTCTGAGACTCGTGGTTACTGTGTTTGGCATATTAAATACATCAAGGGTAGCTTGCCAGGCTCGGCCGTGTGGGCGAGATACTCTCAGTAGCTAGCCGGGCTCTCTGAGAGGGGCGGAGGAATCGAACCTGGCTCGGCCGGGCTGGCTGCCTGCAAGGCAAACGCCCTACCACTGTGCTATGGCTCCAGACAAACAAAGAAAAAGAAGAGAAAAAAAATTTAAGGGGAGAGGTCGATTGGGGGGGGTGCACATGTAACAGTGCTCAAAGGCTATTCCTGGCTCTGTGCTCAGAAATGACCCTTGGCTGTATGTCAGAGGGACCAGATGTGGTACCAGGCTCAGCAGCAGACAAACCAAGCGCCTTGATCTCTGTGCTTCTTTCCAGCCCCAAGGAAAGAATCTTCCTGGCAACTAGAAGATGCACCCAGTGCGCTAGGCAGGGCTGTTCCTGTGAGTCTACTGATAGTGTAAGGAAAGAGCAAAGTGGGTGGAAAGTACCCACAGATGAAAGATCTGTCATGTTTTCTGCTTTTATTAAAGCACCCTTTGGAATGTGGTTGCAGAATACTTCTACCAGTGGGGCCAGAGTGATAGCACAGCGGGTAGGGCGTTTGCCTTGCACGTGGCCAACCCGAGTTCAATCCCCCGAATGCCATCTGGTCCCCCCAAGCACCGTCAGGAGTAACTCCTGAGTGCAGAGCCAGGAGTAACCCCTGAGCATCATTGGGTGTGACCCAAAAAGCAAAAAGAAAAAAAAAGAATACTTCTACTTGCTTTTTCTTTTCTTTTTGGTTAATTTTTATTTCTCATTCACAGACCAGAACTGTTTTCTGATGCCCTGCGGAGACCTGGCTTCCCTCCCTCCCTCCCACTTACTCTTTTCCTTGTTCCTACTTAAAGCTAAGTGTGGATTTAGATCCTAACTCCAGCCAGATGGTGTCCGCGAACCTCAGTGTCATCAGCTGGTTCTCAGGGACAAAACCGACTGTGTTCGCTATTAGGAAGATAAATGAGGTGCTCAAACGGGACTCCCGGGCAGGGCCTTGCACACGAAGGCCATCCATCTGCGTTTCTCTCATTTCTCTCTGGCTCTGCCTTTTCTCACTGGTTCCTCTTTTTCATTAGGGGAGACTTGTCAAGACCAGCGGGCAGAGACACAGGCTTCCAACTGCGTTTGTCCTCCTGAGTGTGGCTCCCATCTCCTGTACCTGGGGAGCAGGGCAGGAGCACAGTGGTTGGTGCTGAGCAGGCCACTGAAGTTGGTGTTCTGGGAAGAAAACGTGTCCAGGGGATGGAGTGATAGCACAGCGAGTAGGGCGTTTGCCCTGCACATGGCTGACCCGGGTTCGATTCCCAGCATCCCATATGGTCCCCCGAGCACCGCCAGGGGTAATTCCTGAGTGCATGGGCCAGGAGTCTCCTGCCCCTGCGCCTGGCTGTTCCTCGCCGGGGTCCCTTGGAGGGGAGCGCGTTGAGATTTCCTCCCCGCCCCGACCAGGGCTCCGGCAGCCGAAGACCTCCAGGACCAGCCACCACCATGCCGAGACCACTCTCTGCACACATGAAGGTACTGGCAGAGGGACAAAGCCACGCGGGTTCCGGGGCCGAGACCTCCAAGCCTACTCGAATTGGAGTCGAGCATCCTCTACCCAGATCCTCCAAATTCCAGTAGGCGGGGGTCACACCCACAACTGGCCCCCTGGCGCCGTGTAATCCCATCAACGGCCAAGACCCAGAGACTATAAAACCCAGCTCCCGGAACCGCGCGGCCACGAATGCATCTTATTATGACATCTTACTATCTCATTCCTACTTTGGACAAACTGGCAGGCTACCGAATGTAGGCTGCCCACACGGCAGAGTCTGGCAAACTCCCCGTGGCGTCCCCAATATGCCAAATACCAGTAACAATGATGGGTCTCATTCTCCTAAAGAGCCTTGAATATAATCTCAGGCTAGGGTGAAAGAGACATTACTGGGGCCTGCTCGAGGCAATCGACGAATAACAGGATGATTTGTGATGGGCCAGGAGTAACCCCTGAGCATTGCTGGGTGTGACCCAAAAAGCAAAAAAAAAAAAATGGTGTCCAGCCCATGAGATGATTCTTAGCTCTCACTTAAGTCCCGCCCTACTGTGGCCACTTCAGTGAATTACAAAACTAGTTTTGTTTTTGTCCTTTTGCTTGTGTTTGGGGCCACACCTGAGAGCTACTCCTGCCTTGGTGCTTAGGATTTCTCCCGGTGGTGCTTAGAGCATGGAAGTGTAGACTTTCTCAGACAGGCACACACTCCAGCTATGACCCGCCTCCTGCCCTCTCTCATTGTTTTGAGGTTCCTCACGGTTCTTCATGGTTCTCGCACTAGGTGTTAACCCTGCTGGAGACGTTTTTGACCAAGTAGCCACCCCCACTTCTGGCTTCCTCCCTCCCCGCCCCCCCAGCTTTGCGTGACACATTGTACAATTGGTGATAAACAACTTTGGGTGTGAGCCACGTTGGGCACAGGCTTGGGTGATTTCCTTTCCACAGAGCTCTGCAGCTCACCCAGGTGTAGCCCCTGAGCACCTCTGGGTGAGTCAAAAAAGAAAAAAGGAAGGAATAAAGGTCATCACACTTTAAATGTTGTCTTTCGGGCTGGAGCGATAGCACAACGGGTAAGGCGTTTGCCTTGCACGCGGACGACCCGGGTTCAATTCCCAGCATCCTGTATGGTCCCCTGAGCACTGCCAGGAGTAATTCCTGAGTGCAGAGCCAGGAGGAACTCCTGTGCATTGCCGGGTGTGACCCCAAAAAAAAAATGCTGCCTTTCTGGGTCCTGGGAGAGAGTCGTGGAAGGGAGTACCCTCAGAGTACCACCCGGGCAGGTCCCTGGCACTGCTTTTTTTGGCGGGGGAGTCACACCCAGCGATGCACAGGGGGTCCTCCTGGCTCTGCATTCAGGAATTACTCCTGGCCTTGCTTGAGGAACTGCAAGGGTTGGGCGGGTGAACCCTGGGTTTTCTTGAGGCAAACGCCCTACTTGCGGTACTATCACTCTGGCCCACAATTAGGTATTTTAGAAGCAATATCTAGAATATTTGGTTACATTTACAAATGTTTCAGTAGCAGAGCAAATTTTTTTTAACGGTGGAGTTAAAGAACAAATGATGGGCATCTCTATACTAGAATAAGCAGAGTTATGAAGCACATGTCATTATGGTATTGAAATTTGTCCTTAAATTGAAATATACCCTTACATATTGCTCTTAAGAATGTCATAAGGTAAAGGCCCTCCCGTTGATCATCGATTTGCTCGAGCGGGCCCAGTAACGTCTCCATTGGAGACTTTGTTGTTACTGTGTCTGGCATATCGAATACTCTCGGTAGCTTGCCGGGCTCTCCGAGAGGGGCGGAGGAATCGAACTCGGGTCGGCCATAGTTGGCCGCTTGTAGGGCGAACGCCCTACCCGCTGTGCTATCGCTCGAGCAAGAATGTCATGGGAATTTTTATTCTGTCAGGGGACAGAACTGAACCAATATAGTGATTTATGGAAGATGGTCATTTAAATAATGTTACTCCTTCTAGTTCATGAAAATGGGGTGGTATTTTCATTTCCTTCTGTCTTCTTTGTTTTAATTCCAATACCAGGTTGTTCAAATTACTATCATTTTGTAGTATAATTTGCAGTCCGACAACATAGCACTTCTTTTTTTCTCCTTCCCCTCATGATTCTCTGATATTCAAGGTCTTTTGCAATTTAAAATAAACTTTAGAATTTTCTTTAGTTCGATTTCTGCGAAGAATATCATGGGGATTTTGATTTGCTTTGTGTCGAGTGTTTTATTTTGGGTAATCATATAGTCATTTTGATGATATTTATTCCGTATTGTTGGAGGAAGTAGAAGAAGTCATAAAGAAATGGAAATAGATTGTCATGATTTTAGGGGTGGGTTGGACAGTGTTGGGGCTATGAGTCAGTGGTTCTCAGGCTCTCTCCTGATGGTAGATCAGGGAACCATGTCTAGGTGCCAAGGTTTAAACTCGGGTCAGCCACACGGAAAACAAGTTTCTTAGTCTCTGTATTATCTCTCCCAGACAGCCCTTTGTTTGATAATATTTCTGAACTCATAAAAAGTAGCTTTATTGGGTCACCATGCTTCACAGCTTCACAATACTGTTAGTGATAGGGTTTCATGCCACACCCTCCACCAAGGTCCATTTCCTCCACCATTGTCTCCTGATCTCCCCTTCTTCAACACCACCCTCCCAACCCACAGCTCGCTACCTCGAAATCCTCTTTTCTGAATTCTCAGGCTCTGTTGCTCTTAGTCTTTATTATTATTATTATTATTATTATTATTATTAATATTATTCCTTTCTCATGCCTCTTCCCTGCAACATCACCTTGGGATGAAGAACTAAAGGTCAATGCAGGCCTCTTGAGCTCGGGAATCCTGTCGCCTTTGTTCCGAAAGGCCATTTAGGATGGATTTTTGGACTGGGAGCCAGAGGCAACTGCATACAGCCTCCCACACACAGAGCCTGCCCTGGGCCTGCTGAGCTTGCCTGCAAAGAATGCCCTTTAGGTGAAAAAAACAAGTCCCAAGAGGCTGATAAGAAGCTCTTGTCCTTATCTCCGTTCTTTTCACTTTTTCTAATCAAGGAAGCTATCACTGCTCCCCTTTTGTGACCCAGAAGAATGTTGTTTGGGGGGTGGGCGAGGTGGTATTATCCAGGTATAGTTTTCTCAGTGTCTATCTGGGAAACTCATGTTTTGACTGCAGAGAGGAAAAAATAAAAAGATGGGGCCATTCTCTCTCTCTCTCTCTTTTTTTTTTTGTCTCTCTGGGTCACACCCAGCGGTGCTCATGGGTTACTCCTGGCTCTGCACTCAGGAATTAATCCCGGCAGTGCTTGGGGGACCATATGGGATGCCAAGGATTGAACCGGGTCAGCCGCGTGCAAGGAAAATGCCCTCCCCACTGTGCTATCACTCCAACCCCCATTCTCTCTGTGATGCCTAAGACCTCCTGGTACAATGTGCAACTCTGATTTCTGTGCCAGGCACTGCTAAACAAAAAAAAAATTGTAATGCTTTTTTTGGGGGTGGCAGATTGGGGAGTTTGAACCACACCCTCCAGTGCTTAGGGCTTACTCCTGGTTCTGCACCCAGGGATCACTCCTGGCGGGGTTGGGGATGGAACAGGGTTGGCATGTGTAAGTCTGCACCTTACTCTAGTGCTGTCTCAGCCCAGCACGATGTTTTTCTATTGAAATCATGCTGCCAGAGGTCAGGGAATTCTCCAGGGGCTGAGTGAAGATCATCACAGGCTGAGTTTCTGCCTGAGGCAGAAAGGGGGTGTGGGTGGGGGTGAGGCCTATTGTTTCCCCCAGAAAAGTCCAAAGATTAAATCATTACTCACTGAAAAATGGCAACCACAGAGTATTGAACTCCGAGCCTGACCACAGACCCGAGAGTCAATGCGCAGACAGTCAAAAGACAGGACCCTGAAGAGGACGTGGGGAATCACATCAAACAGAGGGTGTTCTCCACTTTGGGGGTGACCCTACCCCACCTCTGGGAACGACATCTCTCCAACAGCTCAGCAGCAGTGAGGCTGGGCTTCCATGTCCTGTTTTGTTTTGTTTTGTTTTGGTGGGGGAGGGCATAACTTTTCCTTTCCCTGTGGCTTTTTCCTCTCCTCCCCGGGAGAATAGCACTTATCTTTCAAAGTAGCCCCTGGTCTTAGGGGCTGGAGTGATAGTGAAGCACGTAGGGCACCTGTTTTCCAGCTGCTGACCTGAGCTCCAACCCCAGAATCTCAAATGATCCCTCAAGCACCACTAGGATTCATCCCTGAGCATCTCTAAGTGTGGCCCCCCCAAACAAGAACAGCAACAACAAAAGGAGCATCTATACTAGATTTTTTTAAAAAAATGCTATACTTACACTGGATTAAAAAAAAAAAACTCTGTTTACTTACACAAGCAGAGCCTGGCA